>NC_091294.1:35667515-35672515 GCF_038502225.1 Cherax quadricarinatus | reverse complement strand
GACTATATATATATATATAAATATATATATATATATATATATATATATATATATATATATATATATATATATATATATATATATATATATATATATATATATATATATATATATATATACATATATATATATATATATATATATATATATATATATATATATATATATATATATATATATATATATATATATATATATATATATATATATATATATATATATATATATATATATATATATATATATATATATATATATATATATATATATATAAGTATATATATATAGTATATATATATATATATATATATATATATATATATATATATATATATATATATATATATATATATATATATATATATATATATATATATATATATATATATATATATATATATATATATATATATGTCGTGCCGAATATGTAAAACGGCTCAATTAGCCAGAACTCATTTAAAATTAAGTCCTTTCTGAAATTTTCTCTTATACGTTTAAAAATATATTTTTTTCATTAATGTTAATGTAAAAAAATTTAATTTTGCACCAAAAGAATCTTTTGGATAAAAATTAAAAAAAATTACATTAACATTAATGAAAAAAATATATCTTTAAACGTATAAGAGAACATTTTAGAAAGGACTTAATTTTAAATCAGTTCTTACTAATTGACCAGTTTTGCTTATTCGGCACGACATATATATATATATATATATATATATATATATATATATATATATATATATATATATATATACATATATATATATATATATATATATATATATATATATATATATATATATATATATATATATATATATATATGTCGTGCCGAATAGGCAGAACTTACGATCTTGGCTTAAATAGCAACGCTCACCTTGCCATATAGGACAAGTGAAAATTTGTGTATGCAATAATTTCTCCAAAATCATTCTTAACCTAACGAAAAAAATATATTTCACTGTGTTTGTTTATTATTAAATTATTGTAAACAAATCTAAAATATATTTAGTTGGGTTAGGCTAAAATAAATTGCTCTTGTTATAATAAGGTTAGGTAAGTTTTCTAAGATTCTTTTAGTGCAAAATTATAAATTTTTGAATTAACATTAATGAAAAAATATATCTTTAAACGTATAAGAGAAAATTTTAGAAAGGACTAATTTTAAATGAGTTCTTGCTAATTGACCAGTTTTACATATTCGGCACGACATATATATATATATATATATATATATATATATATATATATATATATATATATATATATATATATATATATATATATATATATATATATATATATATGCAAAACAACCACTGTGAAAGAATAGAGAAATTCCAAGCGCTTTCGTGACTACTCACATTATCAAGGAACTATGAAAGTAATGCATCAAAGGAAGGCATATAAAGGGTCTAGCCCACACTTCACTATCACATCCCACAGCAAAGCAACACCTGACGTGCGACTCATAAGAAAGGGAACACTGCAGCAGGCCCACTGGCCCAACTAGACAGGTCCTTCACACAACACACCAACAAACTATTCTTCCTAAGAATTAAGAATTTTAAAATTTATTATTTGTCCAATTTATTATTAAATTCTTCCCAAATTCTATTAATTATAAATGGATCTAATTTATATAAACAAAAGAAAATATTTTTATTATTGTCAAAACTGCTTTTTATGAAACAAGATTCAATTATATTCCTGTCGACCATGGACTTGCTTGATACAAGTTTCTCGACTTTTTGAAAATCAGTTGGATGGTTATAAAATCTCTCACATGAATGAATAGAGCATTGGAATCTTGTCCAGTTCTAATGCTATATTTAAGCTGTTTTAATCTTAGTTCGAGATTTTTAACAGTTTGACCATAATAAACATTATCGCAAATTTTACAAGGAATCCTATAGACATCCGTCAGCATTTTGGGGGGAATTCTTTATCAAAAGTTTTTTTTACTATATCAAGATTTTTAAACACAACTTTGGTATTAAAAGTCTTAAGAAGAGAAGGCATATCAACCAAGTTTTCATGGTAAGGGAGAACCAACATATTTATAGTTGAGAAAGTAGTATCAAGCAAGTCCATGGTCGACAGGAATATAAATGAATTTTGTTTCATAAAACGCAGTTTTGACAATAATATGAATATTTCCTTTGGTTTATATAAATTAGATCCATTTATAATTAACAGAATTTGGGAAGAATTTAATAATACAATGGACAAATAATAAATTTTAAAATTCTTAATTCTTGGGTAGAATAGTTTGTTGGTGGGTTGTGTGAAGGACCTGTCTAGTTGGGCCAGCGGGCCTGCTGCAGTGTTCCCTTTCTTATGAGTCGCACGTCAGGTGCTGCTTTGTTGTGGGATGTGATAGTGAGGTGTGGGCTAGACCCTTTATATGCCTTCCTTTGATGCATTACTTTCATTGTTCCTTGATAATGTGAGTAGTCATGAAAGCGCTTGGAATTTCTCTATTCTTTCACAGTAGTTGTTTTGCATATTCTGAAATCACCTGTTTACTGTGATCTTATTGCATATATATATATATATATATATATATATATATATATATATATATATATATATATATATATATATATATATATATATATATATATATATATATATAATATATATATATATATATATATATATATATATATATATATATATATATATATATATATATATATATATATATATATATATATATATATATATTTATATATATATCTAGCAAGTCCATGGTCGACAGGAATATAATTGAATCTTGTTTCATAAAAAGCTGTTTTGACATTAATATGAATATTTCCTTTGGTTTATATAAATTAGATCCATTTATAATTAATAGAATTTGGGAAGAATTTAATAATACACTGGACAAATAATTTTTAAAATTTTCTTGGGTAGAATAGTTTGGGGGTGAGTTTTGAAAAGGACCTATCCAAGTTGGCTCGCCGCGCGTCACGTGTTTAACCGTTGTGGGATCTGATAGTGAGGTGCTGGCCGGACCCCTTATATAGCTTCCTTGGATGCTTCACTTTCATAGTTCCTTGATAATGTGAGTAGTCACGAAAGCGCTTGGAATTTCTCTATTCTTTCAGAGTGGTTGTTTTGCAAATATATATATATATATATATATATATATATATATATATATATATATATATATATATATATATATATATATATATATATATATATATATATATATATATATATATATATATATATATATATATATATATATATATATATATATATATATATATATATATATATATATATATATATATATATATATATATATATACAGACTTAGTTTACTTTAATCCCATCATTGGATATTGCAGTATACTTGACTGGTAGTGTACAGATAGCATGCAGCTTTAATGACCCTCGTGACTCGTGTAGTCGATTGCCTTTGAAGCAGAATAAATCAACCCATCCATTTTACTGGTTCAGCCTCGATTGTATTTCTGTTTAATTTTGTATGCGTTGATTAACTATTACTTAATGTAGAGTATTGCTGGTTAATTGTCTATAATTGTAGTGTATATACTAATTAATTCGTACAGTGTGCATGCACTGGGTAATTGGTACTAGATATAAATTATATACTAGTTAAGTGGTACTAGTTGTAGTGTATGTGCTAGTTAATTATCTAGTATAATATATGTATTGGTTATTCTTCTCAAGTTATAATGCATTTACCGGTTAATTAGCGTGAGTTATAGTCATTGCACTATGTAGTTTCCACAAGTTATAGTGTTTGTATTATTAAATTATCGCAAATTATATAGTATGCGCTATTTATGGTGTATGTGTTGGTTAATTAGGACTACAGCGTATACATTGGTTAAATGGCACTCTGTTTAATTCAGACCGATCATAAGATTAGAAGGAATTACTGTCTTCCTCCTCTGTGACATATTTACCGGTATGTTAATCTCTATAGCGAGAACTATGTCGGTCATCGAGTCGACTGTATGCCCTTACCTGTTTGCGTTAAAGTAATGTTTGTCGTGTCACGTTTTCATTATATTTGCTTGAGATTTGAGGACCGTTTTTCCTAGTGTGTGACCCACAACAGAAGGCAGACACCCAGGTTCCTATTTATTGCTAGGTAAATAGTGGCAGAGTGTTTAATAAGGTTTACCTACGTGTATCTACTTGCTCACAGCAGTCTAATAACGCGAAGGTACTAATTCGCTGCTAGGACAACAGAGGAAGCAGGTGACTTTCCTTTCTCGTACCGATTGCTACTGAGCCACTGTATGTATTCCACTAGCTGTATTTGAAGAGTGTATTAATATTGGTATAATTACCAATGTAATTAATGTATCTGAAGAGATATATTCATTGCTCCTGTCCTCTCCTGTGATCAGTTTAAACAGTTAGTAACTTATCTCTTGTGTAACACCAGTTACGTATTTATCTCCTGGTATGAGTTAATTTACCCAGTTGACAAGCTTACTTATTCCTGAGATCCCTGACCAGATTATACCATCTCTACAAACAGTATCTGATGTTTACCACCATCATTTTCTTTATTTGATTAGTTTCTCTTGTTTACTTCCTTGACATGAGACTTATTAAACCCTTCTCTTAACATTCCCGTAGCTCGTCTGCTTTTTTTACTATTGAGGTTAGAAAACAAAAATGCTGAAGCGTAGGGCAATACAAAGACATTTACAGTATAGGAAGCATTTATTTAGATCCAATCGGTATTATCTAAATCCTGTACCTTCCTCTCCCTCATCTGTTCCTGTGAATTCTCTCCAGTCATAGGAGCATTTTGTAAGTCATGAGTCCCATGGCTTTCCTCTTTTTTAAGGTTTTAGATTAAGTTTCTTTGGTCTCACTTCTTAGTCCATTCTCCTCAGTTCCTGTACCAAGCTTCTCTTATTATTCTTCTTCTTAACATGTTTGATCCTGTGTGCAGTGTACCAATGCTTTCTTTATTAGGAATTTTGAAAGCAGCACCA
>NC_091294.1:35635015-35662515 GCF_038502225.1 Cherax quadricarinatus | reverse complement strand
TGTCTGATGTCTTCAGCTTCTCATGACCCCTATATAATCGCTAGGCCTCCCGGCTGAAAAAAAAACAGATAGAAAATCCATTTGACTAGTCTGACTGGCAAGCCCGACTAGCAAACCCAGCTGACAATCCAGGCTAGGACACCAAGTTTAGGAAACCAAACTTGAAAGCCTTGGGTCGTTTGCTCGTTATGTCCTCAACATTAACTTTGGGCTCTGGTCTACCAATTTTTCGGCTATGCTTTCTCTTTGCTGTAGCTTTACGAAACTTTTACTGTATGTTTCCAATGGTATGACGCATGTATCCTGAAAAGTTTCACGGTACTTAGTTAAAAAACTAAAAAAAAAAGAGTCTCCTGTTTCAACTTTGCATCATAATTCGTCAATTATGACAGCAACTTCCATCTCGGTTAATATATTCAGTTCTAACACAAAATAACTTATTTTAGAGTGAAGAAAAATTTAAGGTCGTTTTCGAACATTTATCAAAAAAATATAAATTCGATAAAAATATGAATCTGAAAAATTTATAACAACATGAAAGTAACCTGCATTATGAATTTTTCTGATCCCTGGTATGTAGAACTTATAGATAATAACATATGGGAAAAAATCTAATACATAAATTCGTAAGGGATACATTATATGTTAAGAAATGCAACCAAAAATATCCCGGCGATTTTGACGACCGAACGCTGGTTAAGATTTTACAACTGCAAAACTGTAAGTTTCATAATACGAGTTTCATACAGAAATAGTTTAACTTCTGAAATGTTACAGGCTGATACGAGTATTATACATTTTTGTCAATGTGTTTGGCGTTTACAAAAATAGTCTCTGTACCAAGTGGCACAGCGTTGGTTCTTCATTTTATCTTTATCCTTATCGGTACGCCACTAAATCATCAGCCTGATTACACTTGCCATCATAAATGGAAAAAAAGAGGAGTCATTCACATGGCACTTGTCATTAGAATGTATATATGAAAAAAGAGCTTCACTCTACACGAGGAATAGGAGAGAGGCTTCATTCTTGCTGCACTTGCCACTGGAGTTTGTTAGGCTACGGTAAAAGAGAGAGAGGGAGAGAAAGAGAGAAAGAGAGAGAGAGAGAGAGAGAGAGAGAGAGAGAGAGAGAGAGAGAGAGAGAGAGAGAGAGAGAGAGAGAGAGAGAGAGAGAGAGAGAGAGAGAGAGAGAGAGAGAGAGAGAGAGAGAGAAAGTAAGAGACAGAGAGAGAGAGAAAGTAAGAGACCCTTGACCCAGTAGTGAGTGATCTGGCAGAAGGCATAGTCACTTGTCAACCCCTCGGCTACGTTGGATCGTCTGACCACAAGGCTGTTTTTACCACACTTAAGATCCCAACAGAACGAGGTGAGGAGTCCACACGCACAACCTGGCTATGGGAAAGAGGTAATTGGCCAGCCCTTTGCTCTGAGCTCGCCACCACCGACTGGAATGCTCTTCTCCAGGGGGATGTTGACAACCAAGTGAAAGCCTTCACTGGACACATCCTTAATCTGCAACAAGAACACATTCCTCACCGGCAATATGTGACAAAGCCTACAGATCAGCCTTGGTTTGGCTTTCGTTGTAGAGAGGCTGCTACTGCTAAGTACAAAGCATGGCGAAGGTATAAGAGACATCCTACCACCTATAACAGGAACTTGCACATGCAAGCCTGTAGGCATATGGGTGATGTTCAAAAGTGGGCCATTACTAAATGGGAGGTGGACACTAAAAGAAAGTTAGCATCAGGTAGGGTAGGCTCCAAAACCTGGTGGTCCCTGGTCAAGGACAGACAAGGTTATCTGCCTGATGAACTTATTCCACCTCTAAATCGACAGGATGGGACCACCTCTACTAGTAGTCAAGAGAAGGCGGACCTCTTTGCTGAACACTTTGCTACCAAAATGCAAGTTCCTGATCCAGCAAGGGACCCTCCTTGGCTAGCTGCAAGAACTGTGTCAAAACTGTCAGTGGTGACAATAAGGCAGGAGGAGGTGCATTTCCTTCTTAAATCACTTGACCAAGAAAAGGCTGTGGGCCCAGACAAGTTGAGCCCAAGATTGTTGAGAAGATGTGCAGACCAGCTAGCAGCACCTCTAACTCGCATCTTTCAGCACTGCCTAGTACAGTGTAAATGGCCCTCTCCATGGAAAGAGGCAAATGTAGTCCCTGTTCACAAAAAGAAGAGCAGAGCAGAAATCAGCAACTACAGACCAGTGTCACTCCTGTCAATCACTGGTAAGATCCTTGAGACAATAATCTCAAGACAAATGACAGATTTTTTTGACTACCACTCACTACTTTGTGATCGTCAATATGGCTTCAGGAAAGGTTACTCTGCTGCTGATCTGTTGTTAAACCTCTCCACTAAGTGGCACCAGTCACTGGATGAATCCAAAGTCAGCTGTGTGGTAGCACTGGACATTGCTGGCGCTTTCGACCGGGTGTGGCACCAGGGCCTCTTAGCAAAACTTCAAGCACTGGGAATTGCAGGCTCTACGCTATGTCTCCTCAGTGATTACCTTCATGGTAGATCTCTAAGTGTAGTCCTCAATGGAACGGAATCAGCAAGGCATCCTATTGGGGCAAGCGTTCCACAAGGAAGTGTGCTGGGTCCACTGTTATGGAATGTCTACTTCAACGACCTTCTTCATCTCATCCCAGAATCACATGCATATGCAGACGACTGTACACTGACATTCACTTATCCAAGAGAAGAAATGCCAGCTGCTCTAAGCTACATCAATCACCAGCTGAGAGCTATATCAGCTTGGGGAAATAGATGGCAAGTAACATTTGCACCTGAAAAAACGCAAATGATGTTCGTCTCTAGGCACCATGATGGTAATGCTGGCGCAGTAGTAAGGATGAATGGGACGATGTTGGCACCTGGAGAAGAAGTTGATATCCTTGGGGTGAAATTTGACTCCAAACTAACCATGAAGAACCATGTTGTAAATCTTGCAAACAAGGCAGCCAGGAAGCTTACAGCACTTCGCCGTATCTCGCATCTGCTTGACAGTAGGGGTTGCAAGATCCTGTACGAGGCACAAGTACGCTCACACCTTGAGTATGCTCCACTTTCTTGGTTTGCCTGCCCCCCCTCTCATCTGCGACTGCTTGACAGAGTAGAGAACAGAGCAAGACGTCTCATCTCTCGCCTGGACCCATCCTGGATAGATCTGTCATTTCAGCAGAGCCTTCAACATAGGAGGGATGTGGGTGGCCTTACTGTTATGTACAAGGCCAATATTGTCAAAATACCACACTTGGATCCACTTCGAGGACAGCGTGAAACAAGCTTTTATGCCACAAGACGGGCAGAAAGCAGCAACTTCACTCTGGCTGTACCCTTCTCCAGAACATCACTCCATCTGAGATCATACATACCCAGGATGACTCGAGTATGGAACACATTCGTACAGCATAATGATGTCAACGAGATAACGTCAGTTGATCAAATGAAAATGCTGGCCCACAGATGGCTCCAACTTCATCCTGTTCCCTACTTGTATGTCTCATAACAAAAATGCTTTCAAATGAGCTGATGTAGGTAACAGCTCTTAGCTTGCCAATAAAGTTAGGAATCCTTAACCTGTAAATAGCTGTCAATAAAGCTAGGGATCCTTAACCTTGTCAAACCCTGTGTAAAAAAAAAAAAAAAAAAAGAGAGAGAGAGAGAAAGAGAGAGAGAGAGAGAGAGAGAGAGAGAGAGAGAGAGAGAGAGAAAGTAAGAGACAGAGAGAGAGAGAAAGTAAGAGAGAGAGAGAGAGAGAGAGAGAGAGAGAGAGAGAGAGAGAGAGAGAGAGAGAGAGAGAGAGAGAGAGAGAGAGAGAGAGAGAGAGAGAGAGGGAGAGAGAGGCCTCATTCTTGCTACTTTTGCCACTGGGATTTGTTAGGCTACGGTAAAACGGCTTCAATAAGGTATGAGAGAAAGGCCTCATTCTGGCTACACTTAGCATTAAAATATGAGAAGACAGCTTCATTATTCTTACGTTTGCCATTCTTACGGTAAATAGACCTTATTCTGGCTACGCTTTAGGTACGCTGAATGAACCTCATTCTGACTACCATTCTAATTAAAGAAATCTAAATAAGTTTCACCTTGGCTATGCCTATCATTATGGAATTCCATTTATTTTCTATAATATGTACGAAGATAAGTATGACGATAAGGAGCTTTTGGTGGGCATTTCAATTTGAGTAAATTTTCTTGAATAAATATTGCATAAGGTAAGACACGGCGCGTCTACACCTCTAGAAGCGAAGACAATATTATTTTTGCGAGCGTAAGAGGTAGTGTGAGGAAGAGAAGAGGGGTTGGAGGGAAAATAAGGAAAAGGGATTGAGAGGAAGAATGGGAAGTTCAAGGGAAGAGAACTGAAGGGATTTTGTAAACAGAAGGAAGAGTAGAAGATATGAGAGAGAGAGAGAGAGAGAGAGAGAGAGAGTGACGTAAGCTGCTCAGCTGATGGTGACACTATTGACAAAGACTGGAAGTCCCACACTGAGCTTTACTCAGGGGTAAATAACTGGTGGAATTCTGTCATCGCTAAGGTCCCACAGACTGACAGAGTTCAAAACACTACCTTTGGGAATTTTAACACAATTCCTCTGACCACCACAGAGGGAACAAATCCTCTTCCCAGCAACGAGGGAAGCCTTGGATCTGTTAATTCTCCTACACCTGACATCTCTGCTTCAGCCACTGCCAGTCTACTTGACAGTGCACATACCATCTCTGATCCTACACCTGTCAGCACACCTGCCGACACTATTCCAGAATCTGGTAGTAGTGCTTCGTCAGCAAGTTCTGAGCCAGGAGTTTCTCCACCAGAGATCGGTGCAGTTAATAATCAGGGAACCTTCACTGCACCTGATCACCTACTGCGCCAAAGTACGAACAGCAGGGACACATCTGTCAGATCTGGTAGAGGACGGGGCAGAGGACGTGGAGGAGGACGTGGAGGAGGACGTGGAGGAGGAAGACATCTACAGCCGTCTCACCCTCCACTAACACAGTTCCAGCGGCAGAATCTGAGGACAAATCTGCAAAACACAGGAGGTGCAACAAATCCTAGCCCACCCTCCCAGGCACCTAGGCTGTGCTCCCGCTGTCACCGGAAGGGGCACACTGCCAACAACTGCCTGCGAGATACCAGGTGTAATTACTGCTACAAGAAAGGACATAAGGAGGACCAGTGTCGGAAGAAAAAGGAACTAGACAGACAGGGCCACCTGTTTAGAGACCTGTTCTCAGAACAAACCAGCAGGATCTCTGAATTGGTGAACACTCTCACACGTCACCCACTTAGCTACTCCTATCCCAGCCCAGCAGGTGGGATTGTGCCTTATACAAGACCACAGACCTACATCCCTGCAGCTGCCTCAGTACCCTACCTCTCTCAAGGGCAGGCACCTTACATGTATCCCTACACACCCACCACCTCAAGCTGACCACTTCATCATGAGGAGCCAGTCTATCAGCATCCTGTCGGCCAACATTAGAGGTTTCATCACTAATGTTGGAGAGCTCACACATAGTTTTGTGAACACTCGACGTCCCAACATGATAGCTGTTGTTGAAACATTTTTGGATGACAGGACTCCAGAAAATTTTGCAAGAATTGCTGGCTACACCTCATGGATGAGAAGAGACAGGCAAGGGCAAGGAGGTGGTGTTGCTGTGTGCTTCTCTAAAAGTGTTCATGCCCAGCACATTGATGTTGCCACCCCAAAACATCTTGAAATGATGTTCTTCAAGCTCTGTATAAACACTAGTACCTCTGTACTAGCATGTGCAATGTACAGACCTCAGTGGCAACATGCAGACCCCATCAACTTCCTAATGGAAAATATTGACTCCCTTCTGCTACAACACAACTGTCAACATATTATAATTGTTGGTGACCTCAACCAGCAGCTTATACAGAGGGACTTTGATGACCTTCTTGCAGTGTTTGACATGAGAAACTTTGTTGATTTCCCTACTCATATCTCTGGCTCCTCCCTTGACCCAGTAGTGAGTGATCTGGCAGAAGGCATAGTCACTTGTCAACCCCTCGGCTACGTTGGATCGTCTGACCACAAGGCTGTTTTTACGACACTTAAGATCCCAACAGAACGAGATGAGGAGTCCACACGCACAACCTGCCTATGGGAAAGAGGTAATTGGCCAGCCCTTTGCTCTGAGCTCGCCACCACCGATTGGAATGCTCTTCTCCAAGGGGATGTTGACAACCAAGTGAAAGCCTTCACTGGACACATCCTTAATCTACAACAAGAACACATTCCTCACCGGCAATATGTGACGAAGCCTACAGATCAGCCTTGGTTTGGCTTTCGTTGTAGAGAGGCTGCTACTGCTAAGTACAAAGCATGGCGAAGGTATAAGAGACATCCTACCACCTATAACAGGAACTTGCACAGGCAAGCCTGTAGGCATATGGGTGATGTTCAAAAGTGGGCCATTGCTAAATGGGAGGTGGACACTAAAAGAAAGCTTGCATCAGGTAGGGTAGGCTCCAAAACCTGGTGGTCCCTGGTCAAGGACAGACAAGGTTATCTGCCTGATGAACTTATTCCACCTCTAAATCGACAGGATGGGACCACCTCTACTAGTAGGCAAGAGAAGGCGGACCTCTTTGCTGAACACTTTGCTACCAAAATGCAAGTTCCTGATCCAGCAAGGGTCCCTCCTTGGCTAGCTGCAAGAACTGTGTCAAAACTGTCAGTGGTGACAATAAGGCAGGAGGAGGTGCATTTCCTTCTTAAATCGCTGGACCAAGAAAAGGCTGTGGGCCCAGACAAGTTGAGCCCAAGATTGTTGAGAAGATGTGCAGACCAGCTAGCAGCACCTCTAACTCGCATCTTTCAGCACTGCCTAGTACAGTGTAAATGGCCCTCTCTATGGAAAGAGGCAAATGTAGTCCCTGTTCACAAAAAGAAGAGCAGAGCAGAAATCAGCAACTACAGACCAGTGTCACTCTTGTCAATCACTGGTAAGATCCTTGAGACAATAATCTCAAGACAAATGACAGAGTTTTTTGACTACCACTCACTACTTTGTGATCGTCAATATGGCTTCAGGAAAGGTTACTCTGCTGCTGATCTGTTGTTAAACCTCTCCACTAAGTGGCACCAGTCACTGGATGAATCCAAAGTCAGCTGTGTGGTAGCACTGGACATTGCTGGCGCTTTCGACCGGGTGTGGCACCAGGGCCTCTTAGCAAAACTTCAAGCACTGGGAATTGCAGGCTCTACGCTATGTCTCCTCAGTGATTACCTTCATGGTAGATCTCTAAGTGTAGTTCTCAATGGAACGGAATCAGCAAGACATCCTATTGGGGCAAGTGTTCCACAAGGAAGCGTGCTGGGTGCATTGTTATGGAATGTCTAATTCAACGACCTTCTTCATCTCATCCCAGAATCACATGCATATGCAGACGACTGTACACTGACATTAACTTATCCAAGAGAAGAAATGCCAGCTGCTCTAAGCTACATCAATCACCAGCTGAGAGCTGTATCAGCTTGGAGAAATAGATGGCAAGTAACATTTGCACCTGAGGAAACGCAAATGATGATCGTCTCTAGGCACCACGATGGTAATGCTGGGGCAGTAGTAAGGATGAATGGGAGGGTGTTGGCACCTGGAGAAGAAGTTGATATCCTTGGGGTGAAATTTGACTCCAAACTAACCATGAAGAACCATGTTGTAAATCTTGCAAACAAGGCAGCCAGGAAGCTTACAGCACTTCGCCGTATCTCGCATCTGTTTGACAGTAGGGGTTGCAAGACCCTGTACGAGGCACAAGTACGCTCACACCTTGAGTATGCTCCACTTTCTTGGTTTGCCTGCCCCCCCTCTCATCTGCGACTGCTTGACAGAGTAGAGAACAGAGCACAGAGCAAGACGTCTCATCTCTCGCTTGGACCCATCCTGGATAGATCTGTCATTTCAGCAGAGCCTTCAACATAGGAGGGATGTGGGTGGCCTTACTGTTATGTACAAGGCCAATATTGTCAAAATACCACACTTGGATCCACTTCGAGGACAGCGTGAAACAAGCTTTTATGCCACAAGACGGGCAGAAAGCAGCAACTTCACTCTGGCTGTACCCTTCTCCAGAACATCACTCCATCTGAGATCATATATACCCAGGATGACTCGAGTATGGAACACATTCGTACAGCATAATGATGTCAACGAGATAAAGTCAGTTGATCAAATGAAAATGCTGGCCCACAGATGGCTCCAACTTCATCCTGTTCCCTACTTGTATGTCTCATAACAATAAAAATGCTTTCAAATGAGCTGATGTAGGTAACAGCTCTTAGCTTGCCAATAAAGTTAGGAATCCTTAACCTGTAAATAGCTTGTCAATAAAGTTAGGGATCCTTAACCTTGTCAAACCCTGTGTAAAAAAAACAAAAAAAAAAAAAAAAAAAAAAAAATAGAGAGAGAGAGAGAGAGAGGAGCCTGGAAAGGAAGGAGAAAGGCAGAGTGAGAGAAGGGAGGAAGGAAAGGTAATTGATTGTGGGAATAGGAGGCGTGGAAGAGGGAGGGCAAAATAGGTAATGAGGAGAGCGTGAGGAAGAGTGCAATGGCAAGACAAAACAGAAGATACAGTCGTCTTCGAAGTTATCTCCTAAGACAAACAAGAGAATTGTATCAGTTTCATCATTATTCCTGTCAAAACAGATAAGGTTACGATAGTAAAACTTAGGCTCGCTCTCCATTCTCTGCTTCCTCCTTCCGCACTGTCAACAAAAAGATGTGAGAAATATGCTTGAAGATTTTATAGGAAAGGAAGATGAGGTGTTAATATTTAACATTAATACTACCACTGTTGCTGCTGCAGGTGTGGCCACCTCTACTTCCATTAATACTACACTAATATTTTTGCAAGTTAAAGGTCTTGTTATAATAAATAACTCTCTTGAAACCTAGTCATTGCAGATACACTATCTGTATCTGCTGTGCTAACTTCAAGAAATATTATGAGGCCACTAGGTACCAACAACTGGTTAATATAACTGTCACGTGTCATCGTGTAAGCTCACACTAAAGAACATCAGGGTAGCGGATTCTGGATTGTTAAGCAGGTTTCTGTATAGGTAATTCCCTTTGCCTGGATAGTGTATAAAAGAACCTCAGCCATGTATATAGATCAGCCTTTTGATCTGCGAAAGGAATGAACAGACCTCAGCGTTCCGGCGACCATTATTGGACTATGAAGTCTGAGGTAGCCTTGTATGCATGCCACTCCTTTGTCCTGGTTAACCTACGGGTTCTGTGGCAAAGTTTTTCCACAATTACTAATTTAGAACTACAGGTAAAGACTAAAGAAGCTAACCCATAACATCCTTGGGAAGGGTGAGGAATCAGTCAAAAGTAATTTGGTCGTGACATGCAAAATCCTTTGGAGTACTGACGAAGTAGAAAGTAACAAACATGGATAGGACCGCAATGATGAAACTCAGAGGAAGTGAAATACACAAATTAGGACAATTAGTGTGGAGGATGACTCAATACGTAAACTAAACGGTGGAAATGACAGTACTCAAGTGGTCAGAAAACAACATATCTATTCCCATGAATGTCAAGAGAAGGCGTCCAGGAGTTGGAACGCGACCACAGAAAAAAACAGGTGTTTCCACATATAGTGCAAAGGATGAACACATTCAGCCCTTCGGTAATACTGATACCAAGAGCAGAGCAAACCTTAAGCATCAAAAGGTTTCACTCAAGGAATGATTGTTAAATCATGAAGCTCCACCTGTATGGCACTCTGCCATCGAACCACATTCTCCCCTTCCCACCATCACAATATTCATGAACGTTCGTTAGTCGATGACTCGATAAGCTCATGAGATTTAACTAATGTTATTAAGCATCCGAGACAAGTGAGTGATTGTTCTTACGATAAATCCTTTCAATTTAAGCAAAACTGCACAAATTTAATGTAAGATTGTAAAGAGGGAGGGCAAGATTTGGTAGTGGTCAAAATGGTCAAGATTAGACAGGAGAGTCTCTGTATAAGATTGTGTAGATGTTGAATTAAGATTATAACCCTCTATTTGTCTCTCTCTCATTATATACATTAAATATATATATATATACATATATATATATATATATATATATATATATATATATATATATATATATATATATATATATATATATGTATATATATATATATATATATATATATATATATATATATATATATATATATATATATATATATATATATATATATATATATATATATATATATATACAGAATACAGATGTAAAAGAAGCAGGTACACAACTTCCCATCATTTTCTGTCCTGTCTCACTTCTACTAATTTTTCCTAAAACTCGAGCAGGCTTATGAGGCAAGATTTGCCATCTTTTAAACGTTGCTGGTTATTGATTATAAACCAATTTCTCTCTAAGTGCTCCACCACTCTCCTGATTATTTGCTTCTCTTATCTATCAGTCTGTGAATGTCAGTGAAAATATTCTTTAGTTAAAAACCTCCTGTCTGTTTTATTTTTTTCTTAAATACTGGGAAATATTTCCAGAATAAAAAAAAATGTTACAAGTGTGTTTATTCAGCTATTTGTCTGTCGTTATTATATACAATTTACATAAACATTGTATGTCTTATCTACATTCAATATTGCATTTTTTTTCATCTGTTTTTTAGATCTAAGAATCCGTGGCAACACTGTCGGGTCCCATTATAATTGAAGTATCAAGTTCACCTATGAGGTTATTTTTTCATTTATCCTTGTTGTCTGCAAGTGTTCAGTCCTTGCCCATTTACCTTTTCTCTTTGACTCTCTTGTGTTGCTCTCTTTCATCCTTCTTCAGTCTCATTAATTTGTCATGCAATATCGGCTCAAACTGTATGTATTTGCGTGTGAGAGAGAGAGGATATCCACGTGTTCTTGAGTGCGTGTCTGGGGCTATGTACTCACTTGGTTGTGGTTGAGAGGGTTGAGTTTTAGCCCTGTCTGATGGCACCTGATGTTTTATTCATATGTATACCTCTAGTCTTATATTGCCCTGTACAGAGGAGTTATTATCTTTCTCTCACACTCTCTCTTTCACGCTACAATTTTACAATTCTTTCTCCTCTCCTTCTTTCACCCTACCTCTCCCTCTCTCCCCTTCCCCTCCCTCTCTTTTTAACTCGTTACGTTCATTCTCTTCCCCTCACTTCTTCCTTCCTACCCATTCCTCTCCCACTCCTTATAAACATGAAACAACCCTAAAGAAATAACTCACTCCATATCATGCCAGTTGTTTGGAAAGTGACTATCTGTATGATAAAGCTAAACTTTGCCTCAATACAAGCATATTTCTAGAACATTTATTTTTTTAATTTTTATTTTCGATACCACGCCATTTGGACCTGACATGGATGAATTGAATTCCACGACTGACATTCATTTTTCGACATACTAAAAAATGGAGAAAATTTAAGTAGCAGAGTATGTATATATATCTTTCTTTCAACGTACCAGCCGTATCCCACTGAGTTGGGGTGGCCCAATATATATATATATATATATATATATATATATATATATATATATATATATATATATATATATATATGTATATATATATATATATATATATATATATATGTATATATATATATATTATTTTATTATTATTTTTTTTTTTTTTTTTTATTATCACACCGGCCGATTCCCAGCAAGGCAGGGTGGCCCGAAAAAGAAAAACTTTCACCATCATTCACTCCATCACTGTCTTGCCAGAAGGGTGCTTTACACTACAGTTTTTAAACTGCAACATTAACACCCCTCCTTCAGAGTGCAGGCACTGTACTTCCCATCTCCAGGACTCAAGTCCGGCCTGCCGGTTTCCCTGAATCCCTTCATAAATGTTACTTTGCTCACACTCCAACAGCACGTCAAGTATTAAAAACCATTTGTCTCCATTCACTCCTATCAAACACGCTCACGCATGCCTGCTGGAAGTCCAAGCCCCTCGCACACAAAACCTCCTTTACCCCCCTCCCTCCAACCCTTCCTAGGCCGACCCCTACCCCGCCTTCCTTCCACTACAGACTGATACACTCTTGAAGTCATTCTGTTTCGCTCCATTCTCTCTACATGTCCGAACCACCTCAACAACCCTTCCTCAGCCCTCTGGACAACAGTTTTGGTAATCCCGCACCTCCTCCTAACTTCCAAACTACGAATTCTCTGCATTATATTCACACCACACATTGCCCTCAGACATGACATCTCCACTGCCTCCAGCCTTCTCCTCGCTGCAACATTCATCACCCACGCTTCACACCCATATAAGAGCGTTGGTAAAACTATACTCTCATACATTCCCCTCTTTGCCTCCAAGGACAAAGTTCTTTGTCTCCACAGACTCCTAAGTGCACCACTCACTCTTTTTCCCTCATCAATTCTATGATTCACCTCATCTTTCATAGACCCATCTGCTGACACGTCCACTCCCAAATATCTGAATACGTTCACCTCCTCCATACTCTCTCCCTCCAATCTGATATTCAATCTTTCATCACCTAATCTTTTTGTTATCCTCATAACCTTACTCTTTCCTGTATTCACCTTTAATTTTCTTCTTTTGCACACCCTACCAAATTCATCCACCAATCTCTGCAACTTCTCTTCAGAATCTCCCAAGAGCACAGTGTCATCAGCAAAGAGCAGCTGTGACAACTCCCACTTTGTGTGTGATTCTTTATCTTTTAACTCCACGCCTCTTGCCAAGACCCTCGCATTTACTTCTCTTACAACCCCATCTATAAATATATTAAACAACCACGGTGACATCACACATCCTTGTCTAAGGCCTACTTTTACTGGGAAAAAATTTCCCTCTTTCCTACATACTCTAACTTGAGCCTCACTATCCTCGTAAAAACTCTTCACTGCTTTCAGTAACCTACCTCCTACACCATACACTTGCAACATCTGCCACATTGCCCCCCTATCCACCCTGTCATACGCCTTTTCCAAATCCATAAATGCCACAAAGACCTCTTTAGCCTTATCTAAATACTGTTCACTTATATGTTTCACTGTAAACACCTGGTCCACACACCCCCTACCTTTCCTAAAGCCTCCTTGTTCATCTGCTATCCTATTCTCCGTCTTACTCTTAATTCTTTCAATTATAACTCTACCATACACTTTACCAGGTACACTCAACAGACTTATCCCCCTATAATTTTTGCACTCTCTTTTATCCCCTTTGCCTTTATACAAAGGAACTATGCATGCTCTCTGCCAATCCCTAGGTACCTTACCTTCTTCCATACATTTATTAAATAATTGCACCAACCACTCCAAAACTATATCCCCACCTGCTTTTAACATTTCTATCTTTATCCCATCAATCCCGGCTGCCTTACCCCCTTTCATTTTACCTACTGCCTCACGAACTTCCCCCACACTCACAACTGGCTCTTCCTCACTCCTACAAGATGTTATTCCTCCTTGCCCTATACACGAAATCACAGCTTCCCTATCTTCATCAACATTTAACAATTCCTCAAAATATTCCTTCCATCTTCCCAATACCTCTAACTCTCCATTTAATAACTCTCCTCTCCTATTTTTAACTGACAAATCCATTTGTTCTCTAGGCTTTCTTAACTTGTTAATCTCACTCCAAAACTTTTTCTTATTTTCAACAAAATTTGTTGATAACATCTCACCCACTCTCTCATTTGCTCTCTTTTTACATTGCTTCACCACTCTCTTAACTTCTCTCTTTTTCTCCATATACTCTTCCCTCCTTGCATCACTTCTACTTTGTAAAAACTTCTCATATGCTAACTTTTTCTCCCTTACTACTCTCTTTACATCATCATTCCACCAATCGCTCCTCTTCCCTCCTGCACCCACTTTCCTGTAACCACAAACTTCTGCTGAACACTCTAACACTACATTTTTAAACCTACCCCATACCTCTTCGACCCCATTGCCTATGCTCTCATTAGCCCATCTATCCTCCAATAGCTGTTTATATCTTACCCTAACTGCCTCCTCTTTTAGTTTATAAACCTTCACCTCTCTCTTCCCTGATGCTTCTATTCTCCTTGTATCCCATCTACCTTTTACTCTCAGTGTAGCTACAACTAGAAAGTGATCTGATATATCTGTGGCCCCTCTATAAACATGTACATCCTGAAGTCTACTCAACAGTCTTTTATCTACCAATACATAATCCAACAAACTACTGTCATTTCGCCCTACATCATATCGTGTATACTTATTTATCCTCTTTTTCTTAAAATATGTATTACCTATAACTAAACCCCTTTCTATACAAAGTTCAATCAAAGGGCTCCCATTATCATTTACACCTGGCACCCCAAACTTACCTACCACACCCTCTCTAAAAGTTTCTCATAATATATATATATATATATATATATATATATATATATATATATATATATATATATATATAAATGTATATATATATATATATATATATATATATATATATATATATATATATATATATATATATATATATATATATATATATATATATATATATATATATATATATGTCGTGCCGAATAGGCAGAACTTGCGATTTTGGCTTAAATAGCAACGTTCATCTTGCCATATAGGACAAGTGAGAATTTGTGTATGCAATAATTTCGCCAAAATCATTCTGAACCTAACGAAAAAAATATATTTCACTGTGTTTGTTAAGTATTAAATTATTGTAAACAAATCTAAAATATATTTAGTTGGGTTAGGTTAAAATAAATTGTTCTTGTTATGATAAGATTAGGTAAGTTTTCTAAGATTTTTTTGATGTAAAATTATAAATTTTTACATTGACGTTAATGAAAAAAATATATCTTTAAACGTATCAGAGAAAATTTTAGAAAGGACTTAATTTTAAATGAGTTATTGCTAATTGACCAGTTTTACATATTCGGCACGATATATATATATATATATATATATATATATATATATATATATATATATATATATATATATATATATATATATATATATATATATATATATATATATATATATATATGTCGTGCCGAATAGGCAGAACTTGCCATCTTGGCTTAAATAGCAAGGTTCATCTTGCCATATATATATATATATATATATATATATATATATATATATATATATATATATATATATATATATATATATATATATATATATATATATATCTATATATATATATATATATATATATACATATATATATATATATATATATATATATATATATATATATATATATAAATATATATATATATATATATATATATATATATATATATATATATATATATATATATATATATATATATATATATATATATATATATATATATATATATATATATATATATATATATGCAAAATAACCACTCTGAAAGAATAGAGAAATTCTAAGCGCTTTCGTGACTACTCACATTATCAAGGAACTATCATAGTTCCTTGATAATATGAGTAGTCACGAAAGTGCTTGAATTTCTCTATTCTTTCAGAGTGGTTGTTTTGCATATTCTGAAATCACCTGTTTACTGTGATCTTATTGCATATATATATATATATATATATATATATATATATATATATATATATATATATATATATATATATATATATATATATATATATATATATATATATATATATATATATATATATATATATATATATATATATATATATATATATATATATATATATATATATATATATATATATATATATATATATATATATATATATATATATATATATATATGTCGTGCCGAATATGTAAAACTGGCCAATTAGCAAGAACTCATTTAAAATTAAGTCCTTTCTAAAAATTTCTCTTGTACGTTTAAAGATATATTTTTTTCATTAATGTTGATGTAAAAATTTATAATTTTGCACCAAAAGGAACTTAGAAAACTTACCTAACCTTATTATAACAAGAACAATTTATTTTAGTCTAACCCAGCTAAATATATTTTAGATTTGTTTACAATAATTTAATACTAAACAAACACATTGAAATATATTTTTTTTCGTTTGGTTCAGAATGATTTTGGCGAAATTATTGCATACACAAATTTTCACCTGTCCTGTATAGCAAGATGAACGTAGCTTTTTAAGCCAAGATCGTAAGTTCTGCCTATTCGGCACGACATATATATATATATATATATATATATATATATATATATATATATATATATATATATATATATATATATATATATATATATATATATATATATATATATATATATATATATATATATATATATATATATATATATATATATATATATATATATATGTCGTGCCGAAAAGGTGAAATTGGTCCATTACCATGTCCTTTCCATAATTTTCTCTTACGTGTTTAAAGACCTATATTTTTTTATTTTTTTTTCATTTATGTGAATGTAAAAATTACTAATTTTGATCGACACCATGCTTAGCCCTTCTAGGGTAGGGTATGTGCCTGAGTCCGAGCCTTTAGCTCATAAGACTGTCATTCCCATTTGCCCCCTTGGGGCGGGAATGGCAGACCAGAGAGGCCTAGCTTGTGGCTAGGCCTGGGGACAGTTGATCCCAAAGATGAGGAGGTACTTGTGCCTCCTCCCATGGGAGACTTAGGTCTCAGACACTCCCTAAAGAGGGAGCCAAGGCCGGGCCACCACTTGGAAAAGGCCCGGGCCGGGAGAATACCGGCGAATCTCTAATAATAATAATTACTAATTTTGTACCAAAAGATGCTTAGAAAGCTTACCTAACCATATTATAACTAGTAATTTAATTTAGCATAATCCAACTAAATATATTTTAGATAAGTTTACAATAACTTAATAATAAGCAAGCATAATGAAATACATTTTTTCGTTAGGTTCACAATGATTTTTCCGAAATTATTGCATACATAAATTTTTGCTTGCCTTATTCGGCAAAAAGAGCTTTGCTATTTAAAAGAAAATCGCAAGCTTGGCACGACACACACACACACTATATATATATATATATATATATATATATATATATATATATATATATATATATATATATATATGTATATATATATATATGTATATATATATATATATATATATATATATATATATATATATATATATATATATATATATATATATATATATATATATATATATATATATATATATATATATTTATATATATATATATATGCAATAAGATCACAGTAAACAGGTGATTTCAAAATATGCAAAACAACCACTCTGAAAGAATAGAGAAAATCCAAGCGCTTCCGTGACTACTCACATTAGCGCTTGGAATTTCTCTATTCTTTCAGAGTGGTTGTTTTGCATATATATATATATATATATATATATATATATATATATATATATATATATATATATATATATGTAATATATATATGTATATATATATATATATATATATATATATATATATATATATATATATATATATATATATATATATATATATATATATATGTATATATATATATATATATATATATATATATATATATATATATATATATATATATATATATATATATATATATATATATATATATATATATATATATATATATATAAAGGGAAGTACCACCTCTATAACTGGACTATGTAACTTTTCTCCATTTTTTTAGTAAATCGAAAAAGAATATCAGTCTTCGAATTCATGCCATCCATGTCAGGTCCAAATGGCGAAGTGCCGATAACAGAGAAAGAAAAAAACACGGTCTAGAATATACCTGTATTGAGACAAACTTTAGGTCTACGTAGAGCTTTATTATACCGTGAAACCTTTCCTGTTCTGTTTAGTTATAATGGTAACTGACGCTAATTTAGCCAAAATTAAGCACAATAAAAAATGGATGGGACATGTTCACCGGAGGGGAGAAAGGGTGGGTCAGGGCGACAATGCTTAACTACACATTCTGCACATTTTTCACACACGGGGTGAAGGTGGATTTCTACGTGGCGTACAGCACGCTACACTTAATCTTCGCTACACCGATGCGACAGCATCAGTGTAGCGGAGAGACTGGTCGTAACGCTGGGATCTCCATCAAAATCTCCAGCTCTTTCGTGATGTTATCAGTCACGATGGCGCTTGGATTTTGTTCCTCTTTTACTCTGGTTAATTTGCATATTGGAGTATCAAGTATATTTTCTTCTGGTCAGGATTTCGTTGATGCTCGTTTATTCATGGACGTTAATAACATGTACAGCATGTATAACACGTATAATATGCATAACATATATGACATGCTACTCACATCCATGATAATTGTGCTAAAAGCTAAATTCTGACATAATTAAAATGAACTACATTGAAAAGCCATTGCAAAATACGTTTCTATAAAAAATTAAAAAATATTAATACGGACCTTCTTACCTGACCACACCTGCTTGCGTGCCTGTGTGTGTGTGTGTACTCACCTATTTGTGCTCATCTATTTGTGGTTGCAGGGGTCGAGTCATAGCTCCTGGCCCCGCCTCTTCGTTGGTCGCTACTGGGTCCTTTCTCTCCCTGCTCAGTGAGCTTTATCAAACCTCGTCTTAAAACTATGTATGGTTCCTGCCTCCACTACGTTACTTTCCAGGCTATTCCACTGCCTGACAACTCTATGACTGAAGAAATACTTCCTAACATCCCTTTGACTCATCTGAGTCTTCAGCTTCCAACTGTGACCCTTGTTTCTGTGTTCCATCTCTGGAACATCCTGTCTTTGTCCACCTTGTCTATTCCGCGCAGTATTTTATATGTCGTTATCATGTTTTCCCTAACCCTACTGTCTTCCAGTGTCGTCAGGCCAATTTCCCTTAACCTTTCTTCGTAGGACAATCCCCGTAGCTCTGGGACTAGTCGTGTTGCAAACCTTTTCACTTTCTCTAATTTCCTGACGTGCTTGACCAGGTGTGGATTCCAAACTGGTGCTGCATACTCCAGTATGGGCCTGACGTAAATTGTATACAGAGTCTTGAACGATTCCTTACTGAGTTATCGGAACGCTATCCTTAGGTTTGCCAGACGTGCGTACGCTGCAGCAGTTATCTGACTAATGTGCGGCTCGGTATTGTACTCACCCCAAGATTTTTTTCCTTGAGTGAGGTTTGCAGTCTTTGGCCACCTAGAATATACTGTGTCTGCGGTCTTCTTTGCCTTTCCCCGTTCTTCATGACTTTGCATTTGGCAGGGTTAATTTCAAGGAGCCAGTTGCTGGACCAGGCTTGTAGCCTGTCCAGGTCTCTTTATAGTCCTTTCTGATCCTCGACCGATTTGATTCTCCTGATTAACTTCACATCATCTGCAAACAAGGACACTTCTCAGTTTATTCCTTCTGTTATGTCATTCACATATACCAAAAACAGCACAGGTCCTATGACTGATCCCTGTGGAACCCCACTTGTCACAGGCGCCCACTCTGACACCTCGTCACGTATCATGACTCGTTGTTGCCTCCCTGTCATGTATTCTCTGATCCAGTGCAGTGCCTTTACTGTTATGTGTGCCTGACCCTCTAGCTTTTGCAGTAACCTCTTGTGAGAAACTGTGTCGAAGACTTTCTTGCAATCCAAGAAAATGCAGTCTATCCACCCCTCTCTCTCTTGTTTTACTTCTGTCACCTTGTCATAAAACTCTAGTAGGTTTGTGACACAGGATTTTCCTTTCCTGAAACCATGTTGGTTGTCGATTATGCACTTGTTTCTTTCCAGGTGCTCCACAGCTCTCCTCCTGATGATCTTCTCCATGACTTTGCATACTATACACGTTAATGACACAGGTCTATAGTTTAAGGCCTCGTGTCTGTCTCCTTTTTTTAAAAATTGGGACTACATTTGCCATCTTCCATACCTCAGGGAGTTGCCCAGTTTCAATAGATGTGTTGAATATCTTTGTTTGTGGCACACACAGCATCTCTGCTCCCTCTCTAAGGACCCACGGAGAGATGTTGTCTGTTCCCACCGCCTTTGAGGTATCAAGTTCACATAACATCTTCTTCACCTTCTCCTCGGTAATGTATACCTCATCCTGCAGTTGTTGGTGTACCTCCCTGTTCTGCTTTCCTGGAGTCCTACTGGTTTCCACTGTAAATACTTCTTTAAATCTCTTGTTGAGCTCCTCACATACCTCTCGGTCGTTTCTTGTGAATTCCCCATCACCCTTCCTCAGTCTGATTACCTGGTCCTTGACTGGTTAGTTAGTTAGTTGGTTACCATGGTGTGTGTGTGTGTGTGTGTGTGTGTGTGTGTGTGTGTGTGTGTGTGTGTGTGTGTGTGTGTGTGTGTGTGTGTGTGTGTGTGTGTGTGTGTGTGTGTGTGTGTGTGTGTGTGTGTGTGTGTGTGTGTGTGTGTGTGTGTGTATGTGTACGAATCGCGAAATTGTCATGAACAGTTGTAGTTTTTTCTTGGATTGCATGGAATCGAACCTGTGAGCAAGCATTTATAAGCACACGTCTGTACTTACTTTGCTAATAGTAACTGCTTCATTATTATTATTATTAATTTATTATTATTATTATTATTATTATTATTATTATTATTATTATTATTATTTTTATTATTATTAATATTATTACCTTATTATTATTATCATTATTGTTAAAAATCTAACATTCTGTTATGCGTACATCCTCCGATTTTATTGTTATCATTTTAAGATCAGTTCCACATTTTTCCAACTTTGTAGACATTTTTAATTAAATCTTCACTCAAGTCACAAAATCTCAATTGTCTATCAGCTTCTGATTTTAACCCATAACACTTTTCATGCTTCATTAATCTTATCTTTCGTTAATCGCACCTCCAGAAGTGTTGGCAGAATTTACCGCATCCTCTTTTCCACACAGAGAAACAGGAAAATAGTATGGGAGGGAATGTTGGTCATGTTGTGCAGGACACGAGCCAGTGTGACGAGCCAGTCACACCGGAGCGTCACACTGGTTCGTAAATGTTAACTAGAAACAAAACTGTGGGGAGGAGATCTGAGGACCTTCACACTACGAGTCTATATATAAAATATACAATGCTGGGGCAAAGATTAGGCGACTTCTTCTTGACGTCTGAAATAGTTTTGCCTACCCTGACGTTTATTACATAGTCTTGTGTTTCATCAGGTCTATTAAGCAACTTTTTTGCATCCCTTGAGAACGTTATAAACCCACAATTCGCAATTTTGCTTTTCCAATATTGTTTTTCGTCAATCCAATTTTGAATTATTCTTACCATTCATGAAACATGATTTTTTATAAATGTTGTTTCAGATAGAGTTCGTACATTCTGAAAGTCAGTGTTTGTTTCTTATTGAAAATGTTCATTGACTGAGATATGACTTTTCAGACACTTGTATATATCAGCATAGAAAGAAAGAAAAAATATTCTCGTACCTAGGATATTTTTCCACGATCTGTTAAAGTAAGAACGTAAGAACGGAGGAATACCGCAGTAGGCAGACTGGCTCTAGCAATTTTTCTCTTCTAAGAACATTATTATTGTTTTCTTGCCGGTATTCTTATGTGCTTGTGTTGGGTCATTATTCCTCTCTTATTTTCTCAATGGTCTTCGTACAGCCTTGTTTGCCATTAACCTGCTCGCTTACGCACCTCCTCTTATAAATTTCTTGTGACCATTTTTCTCGTCATCTCATCCATTTTTGCCATTATTTACTTGGCCTTTATTACATAATTTTCATTCTTGTTCACTCGCACCGATTCTCAATATTTATTTATTTACATTTATTTATGCAATTATTTCCATTTTCTTCCTATTTTTTTTCCTATTTGTATGATTATTTTTATATGTTACTACTATAATTTTTGTTATTATATCATAATTATTTCCCTCTGCTACACCATCTTGGTATTTTTCCATCTTGTCTTGGGTCAGTTATACTCTTTCTATCAATTATTTTTTTTTTGCTTTATGCATTTTTTTAGTTTTTAACCCTCATCTCTCGCTTGTCTCTCTTGTGTCTCCTTTATGCTTTCTGTGTCATTTTCGTCTTTCATCGCCGTCCCTAGTAATAACCGGGAGTCAGGACAGTTTCTTAACTTAACAATAATGCAATGCTGTACTGCACAAATTTAAGGAAAGAACTGGTATATATATATATATATATATATATATATATATATATATATATATATATATATATATATATATATATATATATATATATATATATATATATATATATATATATATATATATATATATGCAATAAGATCACAGTAAACAGGTGATTTTAAAATATGTAAAGTATGTAACTCTCCACTTCGTCTTCCAACAACGTTGATGTCTCCAAGAGTGAGATTCATCTCTGTATTCAACTGCAGCGTAGGCGAAACATTTCGTAAATGCAGATTCCTTGTGTTGCATATGTGTCTTACTTATCAACTTGTTGGTACCGCATATCATAATCCTAAGTTTAAAGCGTCTTGTTACGATTGCCAGCAACAGGAACCTGTTAGTGTAGCGGCGATTACTGCCTGACTGGCTGAGGCGACTGGTACACATTCCTTGCCATTCCTCTATGCCCACTGTATCTTCCTCCCATCTACCTCTTCCTTCCTTCTTGCTCTTCTTCCATGACATCTTCCCTTGCCTTTTACCTCAGCTTTTCCCTCTTATCACGTGCTTCCTGTCTTATACCTCTCCACAGTTTTTTCAATACCTCTTCTTTCTCCATTTCCTTTTCCTCTTGTGTTTCCTGTCCATTTCCTCCTTTCATCTCTAGTTCTTATTCTTTATCCTTTACTGGAACTTTTCTTCTCAGTCACTCTCCTCTCACTCTCATACTTCCCTCACTGTCATCTAACTACTTTTTTAAAAGATTTGTAGTTATTTATCTTCCAGCCTGCCAACGTCTTTCCACCTCGTCTTTTGCAGCCTGGCAACGTCCTTTCCCTCTCTCGGGCCCATCATTTGTCTTGTTCAAGGACTGATCTAACTGCATCAGGAACAAAACTTTTCAGAATTGGCTCTAAAGAAGTTCCGGAACTTTTTTTTTAAATGCTCTTAGTAGATGACCTCCAGATTTTCAAAAAAAAAAAAAATCTGTTTGGGATGAACTCGTAGCTCTTGAGTGAGTTTATATAGAAAACATCATCTGCCTGGAAAGTGTATTCAGGTGAATTCAGGTTTTTATTTCGTTGAGAAAGTCTCGGTGTTGCGTGTTAGAGCGACGGTGAACGTGCAGATAAATAAATTGCTCACTCCGTTCATTAGATTCGGGGGTTAGCACGAGAGAGGATATGAGACAAGCAACCAACAACAAGGGTCGATAGGAGCTGTAAGAAGCGGAGCCAGGGGCAGAGACTTCAACTTCTCAATTATAAATCAGGAGTTATTTATACACACACACACAACTGAGAATGACAGTAAGACGAAACAAGTGGAAGGAAAAAGAGACAGGACAGGCAACGACAGACAGGAAAGCTCAGCCTCCGGGGGAACATCAAACACAAAGGATTACAGAAACCTCTCAGTCCTTATCACCCCATATCAACCAAACACAATAACCAGAAACAAACCACACTTCATAGCCCCCAGCACCCCAAGCACTAATTTGAAAATCACAGCAGCCTCCTGTAATATTCCGTCCTGCCTCCCACACCCCCATCCTGCAAGATTCTATTCCACTTCCCAAAATACAGTTCTGGAAAAGAAGCTAATGGTATGGTACACCAATGCATATGGAATAACAAATAAGAGTGAAGAATGGCAAGTTCGAATCAATGATGGATCCCTTGACATCATAGCAATAACAGAGACAAAACATACAGGGATGATAGCAGATGCACTTTCCAACTGGACATCAGATCCTGAGGAAAGATAGAGAGAACAGAGGGGGAGAAGTGGCACTGCTCATCGAAAACCAGTTTTGAGGAAATGGGAGAAACAGACCGAGAGAAAACAGACGACTTCATTGTAGGGGGTCCAAAGGTGATGCTAGCAGTGATGTATAACCCAGCACTGAACAGTAGGAGGCCAAGACAAGAGTATGATGAGCGCAATAGAAGAATGGTGGATACACTAGCTGAAATGGCTAGGAGGGCTTATGTGGGTAGAACAAAAGTACTCATAATGGGGGATTTCAATCATAAAGATATTGACTGGGAAAAACTAGAGCCAATTGGAGGACCAGAAACGTGGAGGGCTCAACTGTTGGAGACAGTAATGGAGAACTTCATGCACCAACATGTTAGAGATACAACCAGAAACCAGAGAGACAGGAGAGGATGTTGCAGCAAGGCTGGATCTTGTATTCACCTTGAATAGTTCAGATATAGGGGATATCACACAAGAAAGACCCCTTGGTGCTAGCGATCACGACGTCCTGAGTTTTCAGTGCAATGCAGAGTTGATATTGGAGAATGCAGCAGCACGAGAAAGACGAGAGAAGCCAAACTTCAAGAAAGTGGACTACATAGGTATAATAATATTCCTGCATGAAGTGGAATGGGAAAGAGAACTAGAGGAAAAGACAGTAAACTAAATGATGGAACCAGTAACCACTAAGTGCAGGGAAGCAGAGGAGAAGTTCATACCGACGGGTAACAGAGAAACGGTAAGACCAGAGTGACCCCATGGTTTAACTGGAGGTGTAAAGAGTCCAACGCCAGGTGTGCTAGAGCATCAAAAAAGAATAGAATGCAAAGGACTCAAGAAAACAAGAAGATGAGCAGAAGACCCAGAAACGAATATGCAGGGATAAGGAAAGTGGCCCAGAGGCAATACGAGAACGACAAAGCATCAAAAGCTAAATCTCAACCAAAGTTATTATACAGTCACATTAGGAGATAAACGAAAGACAAGGACCAGATCTCAGGCTGAGTAGAGGAGGGGAGCTCATAATGAGTGACCAGGAAGTATGTAATGAACTTAACACAAGATTTAGAGAAGTATTCACAATAGAGATAGAAATGCTTTCAGCAAACCATGGAGATAGTGTGCACCAGCAGGTGCTGGACACAATACACATAACCAAGAAGGATGTGAAGAAACTTCTAGGTGGACTAGATAAATTAAAGGCGGTGGGCCAGATAACATATTTCCATGAATAATGAGAGAGGGAGAAGAGGAACTGTATGTTTCACTAGCAGCAATCTTCAATAAATCTATCGAAGCTAGGTAATTGCTTGAGGCGTGGAAGACAGCAAATGTAGTTCCAGATTTTAAGAAAGGAGACAGTCACGCAGCGTTAAACTACAGACCAGTGTCATTGGCTTGTATAGTATGTAAAGTCATGGAAAAGATTATCAGGAGAAGAGTAGTGGAACACATTGAAAAGATTGGGCTCATACATGACAGTCAGCACGGCTTCATAGATGGGAAATACTGTGTCACAAATGTACTTGACTTTTACGATAAGGTAACAGAAGTAAGACAGGAGAGAGAGGGATGGGTAGAATTCATCTTTTAGGACAGCAACAATGATTTTGACACAGTACCACAGAAGAGACTGCTACAAAAATTAGAGGAGCAGAAAGCAACAGTAGGGAAAATGCTGTAATGGATCAGGGAATACCTGACAGAAAGGAAACAACGAGTATTGGTACGTGATGAAGTGTCAAAGTGGGCACATGTGTCGAGTGGGGTTCCACAAGGGTCAGTCCTAGGTCCGGTGCTGTATCTTGTATACGTGAATGACATGATGGAAGGAATAGATTCAAAAGTGTCACTGTTCGATGATGATGTGAAACTGATGGGAACAATACAAGCTGGCGAGGATCAGCTAAAATTACAAGGGGACCTGGACAGACTACAAGTCTGCTCCAACAAATGGCTCATGTAGTTTAACACCAGTAAGCACAAAGTCATGAAGACTGGAGAAGGACAAAGAAGACCGCAGACTGAGTACAGGTTAGGTTATCAAAGACTGCAAACGTCACTTAAAGAAAAGGATCTTGGGGTAAGCATTATAAAGAACATGTCCCCTGAGGCATACATCAACCAAATAACTGCTGCAGAATATGGGCATTATGCAGAATATGGGCAGAATGGCATTATGACATCTAAGTAAGTAGTCATTCACGACATTTTACACCGTGTACGTCAGGCCTATACCGGAGTATGCAGAACCAGTATGGAACCCACACTTAGTCAAACACGTCAAGAAATTGGAGAAAGTGCAAAAGTTTGAAACAAGATTAGTGCCGGAACTGAAGGGTATGTTTTATGAGATGAGATTAAGGGAACTCAACCTGATGACAAAAGAGGATAGGAGGGATAAGGGGGTACATGATAACGACGTTTAAAAAACTGAGAGGTATTGACAGGGTGGACAGGGCTCGAATGTTTCAGAGATGGGATTCTGGAACAAGGGGCCACAATTGGATGCTGAAAACCCAGATGAGTTATAGGGATGTTAGGAAGTATTTCCTTAGCCTTAGAGTTGCCAGGAAGTAGAATAATCTGGAGAGTGAAGTAGCGGAGAGAAGTTCCATACATAGCTTTAAGAAGAAGTATGATGAAGCTCAAAGAGCAGGGAGAGATTGACCTAGTATCGACCAGCGAATAGGCGGGGGCCAGGAGCTATGAATCGACCCATGCAACTATATATAGGTTAATACACACACACACACACGCACACACACACACACACACACACACACACACACACACACACACACACACACACACACACAAACACACACAAACACACACAAACACACACACTCGTGCTCACCAGGAGCTATGAAACTACCCCTGCAACCAAAATTAGGTTAGAGCCCCCTCCCCCACACACACAAGATCACAGGAATGATAACAGATACCATTTTTCAACGGAATATCAGATCCTGAGGAAAGACAGAGGTAACAGAGGGGGTGGAGGAGTAGCACTGCTGACCAAAAACCACTGGGATATTGATGAGCTGGAGAGAGGAGATAGACCTGAAGCAAGAGACTACATAATAGGAACAATTCAGTCTGGAGAAGCCAAGGTGGAAATTGCAGTGATGTATGAGCCACCACAGAACAGCACGAGGCCAAGGCAAGAGTATAATGAGAGTAACAGAGTGATGGTTGACACACTGGCTGAAGTGGCCGGAAAGGCTCATGCGAGCAGGGCAAAGCTGCTGATTGTGAGAGACTTCAGTCGTAAGGAAATTGACTGGGAAAACTTGGAGCCACATGGGGCCCAGAAACGTGGAAGGCTAAGATGATAGAGGTGGTACTGGAGAACCTCATGCACCAACACGTAAAGGATACTTCCAGAGAGAGAGAGAGAGAGGAGAAGATGAACCAGCAAGACTGGGCCTAGTATTCACCTTGGATAGTACATGTATTGAGGACATCACATAGGAAAGACCCCTCGGGGACAATGACCACGTGGTTCTGAGCTTCGAATACACAGCAGAGTTAACAGTGGAGAGCGAAGCAAGAAGGGCAGACGAATGAAGCCAAACTACAAGAGACGGGACTACAGAGGCATGA
>NC_091294.1:35607515-35632515 GCF_038502225.1 Cherax quadricarinatus | reverse complement strand
TTGCGATCTTGGCTTAAATAGCAACGTTCATCTTGCCATATAGGACAAGTGAAAATTTGTGTATGCAATAATTTCGCCAAAACCATTCTGAACCTAACGAAAAAAATATATTTCACTGTGTTTGTTAAGTATTAAATTATTGTAAACAAATCTAAAATATATTTAGTTGGGTTAGGCTAAAATAAATTGCTCTTGTTATAATAAGGTTAGGTAAGTTTTCTATGATTCTTTTAGTGCAAAATTAAAAATTTTTACATTAACATTAATGAAGAAAACATATCTTTAAATGTATAAAAGAAAATTTCAGAGAGGACTTAATTTTAAATGAGTTCTTGCTAATTGACCAGTTTTACATATTCGGCACGACATATATATATATATATATATATATATATATATATATATATATATATATATATATATATATATATATATATATATATATATATATATATATATATATATATATATATATATATATATATATATATATATATATATATATATATATATATATATATATATATATATATATATATATATATATATATGTGCCTGCCTGCTTGCCTGATTTCCGCCCCCGTTTGCCTGCCTGTCTTCCTTCGGTTTGTGTACCTGACTGTCTGCCTGTTTAGCAACCTGTCTTCCTGTTTCCTCCACTCCTTACCGGACTGCAGGCTGCCTCGCCACCTACCTCCCTCCTTGGTAGTCTGCGGTCGGCAAATACATATACGTGGGTATGTATTTGCTTGCTTTTAGCTTGGGTTTACCTGGTGGAACGCGTTGTGTTTCCTAGCCCTTCTGGTGCTCTCGTACCTCGTTTCCTGGGCAAACACACCAGAGGGGAGCCCAAGGCTACCTGCGTGTGGCTCTCCGTGCATCATGTCAGCAAAGAAATTTACTCAGTGGGACAAGACACAGTCAAAAACACACACACAGACATACACACAAAGAAGACCGCATACGGTGTACAGTCTAGGGGAGCCAGAGACTACATACCTCGCTCAAGAAAAAGGATCTTGGGGTGAGTATAACAACAGGTACATCTCCTGAGGCGTACATCAACCAAAAAACTGCTGCATGTTGGTGCCTAGCAAACCTAAGAATAGCATTCCGATATCTCAGTAAGGAATCGTTCAGAACACTGTACACTATGTATGTCAGGCCTGTATTGGAGTATGCAGTACCAATCCGGAAGCCACACTTAGCCTAACACGTATGGAAATCAGAGAAAGTGCAGCGGTTTGCAACAAAAAAAGTCCCGGAGCTAAGGGACATGTCCTACGACGAGACGTTAGGGGAAGTCTACCTGACGACACTGGAGGACAGAAGAGATAGGGAGGATATGATAACTACATATAAAATACTGAGAGGAATTGACAAGGTAGAGAGAGACATTATGTTTCAGAGATAGGACACATCAACAAAGGGTCACAATTAGAAGTTGAAGACTCAGATGACTCACAGGAATGTTATGAAGTATTTCTTCAGTCACAGAGTTGTCAAAGTGAAACTGTCTGGGAAGTGATGTAGTGGAGGCAGGATCCATACATAGCTTTAAGAAGAGGTATGATAAATCTCATGAAGTAGGAAGAGTGACCTAGTAGCGACCAGTGAAGATGCGGGGCGAGGAGCTGTGACCCAATCCCTGCAACCACAACTAAGTGAGTAGTTGAGTATATATCCACACTCACACAATAAAACACTCACACCAACATAATCACACTGTCTCACTCACACTAACACATTAACACACAAAACCACACACACAGGCTAACACAGACTCGCACATACACATAGCCTTGCTACAATAACACATACACACAGTGTGCAGAAGTTAGAGCATCAAAGGGGAGGACGTAGAGGCACGGGAACTGAAGATGTTTTTTCTCGGGTGTGGCGGGGGGGGGCTGATGTCCGGGGATCAAACCCCGGACTCCAGGAGTAACAACTTCCAACTGTGACCCCTTGTTGCTGTCCCATGTCTGGAACATCCTGTCTCTGTCCACCTTGTCAATTCCCCTCAGTATTTTGTAAGTCGTTATTCATATCCCCCCCATCTCTCCTGTCTTCCAGAGTCGTCAGGTCGATTTTCCTTAACTTCTCCTCGTAGAAGAGGTTAATCTTGTTGCAAACCTTTGCACTTTCTCTTCTCTTCACTGATTGATACTAGGTCTTCTCTCTTCCTGCTCCATGAGCTTTATCATACCTCGTCTTAAAACTGTGTATGGTTCCTGCCTCCACTACGTCACTTGCCAGACTATTCCACTTCCTGACAACTCTATGACTAACGAAATACTTCCTAACATCTCTTTGACTCTTCTGAGTCGTCAGTTCCCTTGACTCATCCGAGTCTTCCATTCATTTGACTCATCTGAGTCCTCAATTCCTTGCAGTATTTTGTATGCCGTTATCATGTCTCCCCTATCCGTCCTGTCCTCTATTGTCGTCAGGACGATTTCTCTTAACCTTTCCTCGTAGGACATTCCTCTTAGCTCTGGAACTAGCCTTGTTGCAAACCTTCGCGCTTTCTCTAATTTCTTGTCGTGGTTGACAAGGTGTGGATTCCAAAATGATGCTGTATATTTCAGAATGGGCTGGACGTACACGGTATACAGAGTCTTGAATGATTCTTACTGAGGTATGCTGCAGCAGTTATCTGGCTGATGTGCGCCTCAGGAGATGTGCTCGGTATTATACTCACCCCATGATCTCTTTCCTTGAGTGAGATTTCCAGTCTTTGGCCACCTAGCCTATACTCTGTCTGCGGCCTTTGCCCTTCCCCGATCTTAATAACCTTGCATTTGGAGGGGTTAAATTCGAGGAGCCAGTTGCTGGACCTAGCTTCCAGCCTGTCCAGGTTTCTTTGAAGTCCTGTCTGATCCTCATCCGATTTAATTCTCCTCATTAACTTCACATCATCTGCAAACAGGGACACTTTTGAGTCTATCCCTTCCGTCATGTCATTCACATACACCAAAAATAGCACTGGTCCTAGGACTGACCCCTGTGGAACCCCGCAACTCACAGGCGCCCACTCTGATACCTCGTCACGTACCATGACTCACTGCAGAGTCCCTCCTGTTATATGTTCCTAATCCTCTAGCTTTTGCACTAATCTATTGTGAGGAACTATGCCCATGGCCTTCCTGAAGTCCAAGAAAATGCAATCTACCCACTCCTCTTGTGTCTTACTTCCGTTACCTTGTCATAAAACTCCAGTAGGTTTGTGACACAGGATTTACCTTTTATGAATCCGTGCTGGTTGTCGTTTATAAGCTGGTTCCGTTCCAGGTGCTCCACCACTCTCCTCCTGAAAAGCTTTTCTATGATTTTGCATTCTGTACACGTTAGTGACACTGGTCTATAGTTTAGTGCCTTGTGTCTGTCTCCTTTCTTAAAAATGGAGACTTCATTTGCCGTCTTCCATACCTCACGTAGTTGCCCAGTTTCAATGGATGTGTTGAAAATTTTTGTTAGTATCACACACACCGTCTCTGCTCCCTCTCTAATGACCCACGGAGAGATGTCCGGCCCCACAGCCTTTGAGGTATCAAGGTCACTTAGCAGCTTCACCTCATTGGTTGTGTTCGTATATTTCTTGTTGGTGTACCCCCTCTGTTCTGACTTCCCGGAGTCCTTTCTGTTTCCTATAAATATGCTCCTCTCCACTGTAAGTATGCTCCTCGCATACTTCTTGGTTGTTTCTTGTGAGCTCCCCACCTTTTTCCCTCAGTCTGATTACCTGGTCCTTCGCTCTTGTCTTCCGCCTGATATGACTATACAACAGCTTCTCGTCAGACTTGACTTTTGATGCTGTGTTGTTTTTGGACTGTCGCTGGGCCTCGCTTCTTATCTGTGCATATTAGTTTCTGGATCTTCTACTAATATCTTTATTTTCGTGGGGCCTTTGTCTTCTGTACTCTTTCCATTCTGTGTGTGTGTGTGTGTGTGTGTGTGTGTGTGTGTGTGTGTGTGTGTGTGTGTGTGTGTGTGTGTGTGTGTGTGTGTGGGTACTCACCTAGTTGTACTCACCTAGTTGAGGTTGCAGGGGTCGAGTCTAAGCTCCTGGCCCCGCCTCTTCACTGGTCGCCACTAGGTCACTCTCCCTGAACCATGAGCTTTATCGTACCTCTGCTTAAAGCTATGTATGGACCCTGCCTCCACTACATCTCATCACAAACTATTCCACTTCCTGACTACTCTGTGGCTGAAGAAATACTTCCTAACATCCCTGTGATTCATCTGTGTCTTCAGCTTCCAACTGTGTCCCCTTGTTGCTGTGTCCAATCTCTGGAACATCCTGTCTTTGTCCACCTTGTCAATTCCTCTCAGTATTTTGTAAGTCGTTATCATGTCCCCCCTATCTCTCCTATCCTCCAGTGTCGTCAGGTTGATTTCCCTTAACCTCTCCTCGTAGGGCATACCTCTTAGCTCTGGGACTAGTCTTGTGGCAAACCTTTGCACTTTCTCTAGTTTCTTTACATGGTTGGCTAGGTGTGGGTTCCAAACTGGTGCCGCATACTCCAATGTGGGCCTAACGTACACGGTGTACAGGGTCCTGAACGACTCCTTATTAAGATGTCGGAATGCTGTTCTGAGGTTTGCCAGGCGCCCATATGCTGCAGCAGTTATTTGGTTGATGTGCGCTTCAGGAGATGTGCCTGGTGTTATACTCACCCCAAGATCTTTTACCTTGAGTGAGGTTTGTAGTCTCTGGCCCCCTAGACTGTACTCCGTCTGGTCTTCTTTGCCCTTCCCCAATCTTCATGACTTTGCACTTGGTAGGATTGAACTCCAGGAGCCAATTGCTGGACCAGGTCTGCAGCCTGTCCAGATCCCTTTGTAGTTCTGCCTGGTCTTCGATCGAGTGAATTCTTCTCATCAACTTCACGTCATCTGCAAACAGGGACACCTCAGAGTCTATTCCTTCCGTCATGTCGTTCACAAATACCAGAAACAGCACTGGACCTAGGACTGACCCCTGTGGGACCACGCTGGTCACAGGTGCCCACTCTGACACCTCGCCACGTACCATGACTCGCTGCTGTCTTCCTGACAAGTATTCCCTGATCCATTGTAGTGCCTTCCCTGTTATCCCTGCTTGGTCCTCCAGTTTTTGCACCAATCTCTTGTGTGGAACTGTGTCAAACGCCTTCTTGCAGTCCAAGAAAATGCAATCCACCCACCCCCCTCTCTCTCTTGTCTTACTGCTGTCACCATGTCATAGAACTCCAGTAGGTTTGTGACACAGGATTTCCCGTCCCTGAAACCATGTTGGCTGCTGTTGATGAGATCGTTCCTTTCTAGGTGTTCCACCACTCTTCTCCTGATAATCTTCTCCGTGATTTTGCATACTATACATGTCAGTGACACTGGTCTGTAGTTTAATGCTTCATGTCTGTCTCCTTTTTTAAAGATTGGGACTACATTTGCTGTCTTCCATGCCTCAGGCAATCTCCCTGTTTCGATAGATGTATTGAATATTGTTGTTAGGGGTACACATAGTGCCTCTGCTCCCTCTCTCAATACCCATGGGGAGATGTTATCTGGCCCCATTGCCTTTGAGGTATCTAGCTCACTCAGAAGCCTCTTCACTTCTTCCTCGGTTGTGTGCACTGTGTCCAGCACTTGGTGGTGTGCCCCACCTCTCCTTCTTTCTGGAGCCCCTTCTGTCTCCTCTGTGAACACTTCTTTGAATCTCTTGTTGAGTTCCTCACATACTTCACGGTCATTTCTTGTTGTCTCTCCTCCTTCCTTCCTTAGCCTGATTACCTGGTCCTTGACTGTTGTTTTCCTCCTGATGTGGCTGTACAACAGTTTCGGGTCAGATTTGGCTTTTGCTGCTGTGTCGTTTTCATATTGTCTTTGGGCCTCCCTTCTTATCTGTGCATATTCGTTTCTGGCTCTACGACTGCTCTCCTTATTCTCCTGGGTCCTTTGCCTTCTATATTTCTTCCATTCCCTAGCACACTTGGTTTTTGCCTCCCTGCACCTTTGGGTAAACCTTGGGCTCATCCTGGCTTTTTCATTATTCCTGTTACCCTTGGGTACAAACCTCTCCTCAGCCTCCTTGCATTTTGTTGCTACATATTCCATCATCTCATTAACTGGCTTCCCTGCAAGTTCTCTGTCCCACTGAACCCCGTTCAGGAAGTTCCTCATTCCCATGTAGTCCCCTTTCTTGTGGTTTTGCTTCATTCGTCCTGGCCTTCCTGCTTCTCCCTCCACTTGTAGCTCTACTGTGTATTCGAAGCTTAAAACCCCATGGTCACTGGCCCCAAGGGTGTGTGTGGGTGTGTGTGTGTGTGTATGTGTGTGTGTGTGTGTGTATGTGTGTGTGCATGTGTGTGTGTGTATGGGGGAGGTATGCGGGGAGATACTGTTAATACATACCAGTAATTCTGGGTTATAAAAAGCGATAATTGCTACTAGGGTCTAAAGCTTCAATAAATGTCTGCCCTTGTGTGTGTGTGTGAGGTAGGGATGGTTAGGGAAGGGGGTAGATCCGTTATAGCTCTCTGTTCTGTCTTTCCTAGAAATGCTACACTCTTCGCTTATTGTCCTTTCTGGATTTAAGTATCAATTATTGCTGTTATTATCCTATTCCTTGTTCACGTTTAGAGAGGACTTCCTAGCTTCCTAAGTGTGTGTGTGTGTGTGTGTGTGTGTGTGTGTGTGTGTGTGTGTGTGTGTGTGTGTGTGTGTGTGTGTGTGTGTGTGTGTGTGTGTGTGTGTGTGTGTGTGTGTGTGTGTGTGTATGTGTGCGTGTGTTTGTGTGATAGAGTCACTAGAAAAACAGGTTGAAATGAAAATCAGCTCCTCGTCTCAGGGAAGCTTACATAGAGTTGGAATAGTCTCCATAATAAGGCAGTGAGAGCCAGATCCCTGACAGCAGTACAAATATTTCAGGTAAACGTATTTGATAAAAAGAATAGACATAACATAGTGATCATGGCTCATCTCCTGTTCCAACAAACAGAAAATAACACGCGTAATGCTACAGCAACACGAGCTGCTGTTACCTCATCTGCATAGAGTAATATACATCCAACCCAATATTCGCTTCGTATACAAACTCATTAGTCAAGACTGAAAAAAAAGGATTAAATATTTTTTGCTCGACCTAATTCTGACAGGATTTTTAGATTTTAAAATATTTATAATGTCATCATGATGTACCACCAATAAAAAAAAACTATGTGTGTATGCATGAATTTAATTAAATATTTGTTGGCACTCTTCCCAAAAAATATATATATATATATATATATATATATATATATATATATATATATATATATATATATATATATATATATATATATATATATATATATATATATATATATATATATATATATATATATATATATATATTTTATCATGCTAATTTCTTAAGTATTTTTTTACGATTTCAAACGCTATAATTATAAGCAAATATTAATATCGAGTTGGAATTTTTGATTAATTAAACAAATGCTTCACGTGTTTTTATTAATAGGAATGAAGTCGCCCAAATTTGAATATCTGGGACAAATACTAATCAATATAATGTCATTTAATTAAAAATATATATGTTCAGGATGATATTTTTGGAAATCGCTCACACATACATTATATTTATAATTGTATATTCGGAATTTTATGTTCATACATTCACATGTTTGTATATACAAATATATATATGATTGTATATATACATTGTTTATTTTAATATACATCTTCATAGTTGTGTACCGAGACATCGATAAGCGTAATTGTATATTGTCATGTTTTCGTATTCGTAATTTCATTTTTAATCATGGATAATCAAAATTCTCTATTCAGCAATGTTTATTAGCAACTACACCTTCATTCATATTTCTGAAATTGTCTATTCATACATGTATATTCATTACGGAATGTTGAAACCATGTATAACATAGTCGATAATTTTACGTTATTGTAGATATTTTAATTCTGCTTAAATTAGAACATTCATATTGTCGACTGATTTTTCCGAAGTCAATTTGTATTAACATTAAATTCACTGTGAAGCGCTAATATCGCAGGGGGTCATTCAAAGCCTCGTGAATGATAAACAGTCAGCTTTAATCTAAGGAGAAAAAATGTCTCTCTAAATCCTTTCGTGAAGAATCCTTCACGAAAATCAAGGTATCTCTTCACCGTTGATACTGGTTGCCTTGATTCAGGAAGTATCTCTAATTGCTGCATCGAAATCTCTTAGCTAACCACAGGATTTTGTAACTGGTGAACTATACTTAAGCTTAATTAAAGGTATTCGGCGCCTGAGCCCGAGTCTTATAATACTATAGTTACAGGAAAACGCAAAGTATTCCAACCATGATCACTGTTTACACTGGAAAGAGAAGCAAAGGTTCCAGTGAGATTCGAAAGGTCTATAACTATAAACATAAACAAATGAGAGCAATTGCTAAAAAAAATAGAAAAATCTATACACAAATGACACTTACATCATATATTACGAAAATCCTGTCACAGGGCTGTTAAAACTCAACTGACATGTTTTATAGAAAGGCAAGATCTACACATATGAAATTTGTATGAATTTGAGTAAGAAGATATTGTCATAACAACAGTAAAATCACTGATGCTCGGGTACAAACACGTAACAGAAATAATTTACACGAGTTTTGTAAATATCTAGTAATAGCCTTTAAAATAATATCCAAAGCTATAAAATGTAGAGCAGGGAACTGAATATTAAATTTTCCAACAAACTGGAGAGTGATATGAAAATATTAAATCTAAAGTGAGAGCAACAAAAAAAGTTCCACAGTGTACTGGCTAGGTAACTTTACTGTTTCTCATTCTCACAGAAGACAGAATCAAAATACTCCTGAGTTACCTCAAGTGAGACCTATAAGCTGCAGTCAAATACAAGTAAATATCAATTAAATTGTCTATTGTTAACAGTGCTAAATTTCATTGCTTCTAAACGGGATGAAACATTTATGTGAGACGACCTAACTTTTAGGCAGCCCAACGAAACAACTTTGCCAGTAGTTATAAAACTGATTGGGTTGATGTTCATTACAAACAAGAAATGCGTCTTCACTGAAGGTACTCCTTAAAAATGCTTTTAATATCTGATTTAGAATGCTGTTCTGTAAAATAGCTACCAAACCAGGTGAGATATTTGAGCTAGAAATATACAGACGACTGTATGCTCTGATAAGACTCTGTACAACATTTAAATTATTGAGACTACCTAAGTGAGCTGGGAATGCTCACAGATCAAGGTCAAGGGATGTTTCCAGCAGAGGGGCGGCGGAGATGAGCAGGTTTCGTTACATGTCTTTCCTTTTTTTACCTATCATTAATGAAATACCTTGGTGTTATTCGATTGTTGTGGGTAACATCTTTTGTAGAAAGGCGTGGAGGTGTTAATGAACAGAAGTATGAGTTCTGAGCCAGAAAGTTCAACGGTGTAGAGAAAAGCAATTTCAGATGAAATGCCTAATCTGCATGCTAAACTAATAACGTGCAACATTGAAAGATCAATGGAAGTGGAAGGCAAATTCAACGCAAACGAGGCGCACATTTCGGAAACACTCTCAACATCCGAGGACCACCACCCATAAAGTGCTTCCAGTGGATATGAGAAACGTTGCTAGTTCAAAAGCAGAAGTCGTCAGGAGTGGAAAAAGATAAGCTCCTATTAAAGGCTTCCGATCAGGACACACGAAATCGTAATGACACGATTTCAAATAAACCATACCACGGACGGGATGAAACCCGCGATCAGAGTCATGAAACTCCAGACCGACGCGTTAGCCACTGGGCCAGCTTTTGAACTTTGTTTATGGCGCGTGTTACATCACGTTGATCAAGCATGTCAAGAAGGGAGAGAGGATCTAAAACAAAAATAGAGAGAACTGCACCAAAACTTAGAGGCTTAGGCTATGATGAGAGAAACTCGAACCCAGTACCTAAAGCGTCAGTTTGGAGTTTTATGACTCTCTGATCGCGGGTTCTATCTCCGCCCTCGGTATGGTTTGGCCTCTGATCAATCAGGCTGTAATGGCTATGAAAATGAACGGGCTGTAGGTAGCAATTGCCAAAGTAATTTGAAAGCCAGAAAGAAAGTTGCTCCGTTGGCCGAGCTGCTCGAAAAGGAATACTCCCGACCGGCCAGAGGAATATCACAAAACAAAAGCGTCCTGAAGAGGTACGGTGTTAAGAGCGTGTTGATTTATTAGGTTTCAAGTGTATCGGCTATACAATAGTCAGTGATGCTGCATATTACTTGTTCATTTCCAGTCAAGGATAATTTAATCTTTAAGATAAGCAATAAAGGAAACTTTCATTTGCATATATTCAGAGAGAGACAAATTTTGAGGTATATACCCCATGTTGGAGCAACTCGCAGACAAGGAACACCAAACTGTATTATAGTGAAGACAGTGACCAAGAACACAACACACAAGACGAAAGTAAAATACAAAGTTTACGCTACCACTTCTACTGTCATCAGCTCACACTTAAATTACACACACACACACACACACACACACACACACACACACACACACACACACACACACACGATATGACGGAAGGGTTAGACTCAGAAGTGTCCCTGTTTGCAGATGATGTGAAGTTAATGAGGAGAATTAAATCTGATGAGGACCAGGCAGGACTTCAAAGAGACCTGGACAGACTGGACACCTGGTCCAGCAAATGGCTTCTCGAATTTAATCCTGCCAAATGCAAAGTCATGAAGATAGGGGAAGGGCACAGAAGACCACAGACAGAGTATAGGCTAGGTGGCCAAAGACTGCAAACCTCACTCAAGGAGAAAGATCTTGGGGTGAGTATAACACCGAGCATGTCTCCGGAAGCACACATCAATCAGATAACTGCTGCAGCATATGGGCGCCTGGCAAACCTGAGAACAGCATTCCGATACCTTAGTAAGGAATCATTCAAGACACTGTACACCGTGTATGTCAGGCCCATACTGGAGTATGCAGCACCTGTTTGGAACCCGCACTTGATAAAGCACGTCAAGAAACTAGAGAAAGTACAAAGGTTTGCAACAAGGTTAGTTCCAGAGCTAAGGGGAATGTCCTATGAAGAAAGATTAAGGGAAATCGGCCTGACGACACTGGAGGACAGGAGGGTCAGGGGAGACATGATAACGACATATAAAATACTGCGTGGAATAGACAAGGTGGACAAGGACAGGATGTTCCAGGGAGGGGACACAGAAACAAGAGGCCACAATTGGAAGTTGAAGACACAAATGAGTCAGAGAGATAGTAGGAAGTATTTCTTCAGTCATAGAGTTGTAAGGCAGTGGAATAGCCTAGAAAATGACGTAGTGGAGGCAGGAACCATACACAGTTTTAAGACGAGGTTTGATAAAGCTCATGGAGCGGGGAGAGAGAGGGCCTAGTAGCAACCGGTGAAGAGGCGGGGCCAGGAGCTAGGACTCGACCCCTGCAACCACAAATAGGTGAGTACAAATAGGTGAGTACACACACACACACACACACACACACACACACACACAAAGACAGGATGTTCCAGGGAGGAGACACAGAAACAAGAGATCACAATTGGAAGTTGAGGACTCAGATGAGTCAAAGGGATGTTAGGAAGTATTTCTTCAGTCATAGAGTTGTCAGGCAGTGGAATAGCATAGAAAGTGACGTAGTGGAGGCAGGAACCATACATAGTTTTAAGACGAGGTTTGATAAAGCTCATGGAGCAGGGAGAGACAGGTCCCTGTAGCAACCAGTGAAGAGGCGGGGCCAGGAGCTAAGACTCGACCACCGGAACCACAAATAGGTGAGTACACACACACACACACACACACACACACACACACACACACACACACACACACACACACACATACACACTCAGGGACTCGGGGCCAGGAGCTCGGACTCGACCCATGCAACCTCAACTAGGTGAGTACACACACACACACACACACACACACACACACACACACACACACACACACACACACACACACACACACACACACATACACACACATTGCTAATTGCTGCATCGAAATCTCTTAACTAACCACAGGGTTTTGTAACTGGTGAACTAAACTTAAGCTTAATTAAATGTACTCGGCGCCTGAGCCCGAGTCTTGTAATACTATAGTTACAGCAAAATGCAAAGTATTCCAACCATGAACCCAGTTTACATTGGAAAGAGACGCAAAGGTTCGAGTCAGATTCAAAAGGTCTATACCTATAAACATAAACAAATGAGAACAGTTGCTAAAACAATAGAAAAAACTATACACCAATGACACATCATACATTACGACAAGTCTATCACAGGGCTGCTAAAACAGTCAGGGAGTAGAATAGCCTGGCAAGTGACGTAGTGGAGGCATGAACCATCCATATCTGTAAGACGAGTTGTGATAAAGCTCATGGAGGAGAGAGAGAGAACCTAGTAGCAATAAGTGAAGAGGCGAGGCCAGGAGCTGTGACTCGACCACTGCAACCACAAATAGGTGAGTATACTCTCTCTCTCTCTCTCTCTCTCTCTCACACACACACACACACACACACACACACACACACACACACACACACACACACACACACACACACTAAAACACACACACACACACGTACTCATATACAACAGGCCTAGTGTCTAATCAACATGTGCCTAGGACAAAATAGTAACTAACACACGAGTGCGCGCGCATGGCAAATGAAGCCAAACTACAAGAAAGGGGACTACACAGGCATGAGGAACTTCCTGTGTGAAGTTCAGTGGGACAGAGAACTGGCAGAGAAATCAGTGAATTAGATAGTGGAACAAGTGACAACAATTTGCAAGGTATCTGGGACCTGACGAGCTGTTGGAGTTTGAGCATGGTAATATTTAGTGACGGGATTCAGGGAAACCGGTTATTTTTATATATCCTGACTTGAGTCCTGGAAATGGGAAGTACAATGCCTGCACTTTAAAGGAGGGGTTTGGGATGCTGGCAGTTTAGGGTGATATGTTGTGTATCTTTATACGTATATGCTTCTAAACTGTTGTATCCTTAGCACCTCTGAAAAAACAGTGATTATGTGTGAGTGAGGTAAAAGTGTTGAATGATGATGAAAGTATTTTCTCTTTTGGGATTTTCTTTCTTTTTGGGCCACCTTGCCTAGGTGCGAGACGGCCGACTTGTTAAAAAAAAATTGCAAGGCAGCAGAAGAGACATTTGTACCCAATATCAACAGACATAATGAGAAGGCCAGGATGAGCCCATGGTTTACCCGGAAGAGTAGAGAGGCCAAAACCAAATACAATAGAGAATAGAAGAAGTATATAAAACATCGGACCCAAGAGTATAAGGAGAGTAGTCGAAGAGCCAGAAATGAATATGCAGAGGCAAGGAGGGAGGCCAAGCGACAATACGACCCAAATCCGACCCAAAGCTGTTGTACAGACACGTCAAAAGGAAAACAACAGTAAAGAATCAGGTAATCAGGCTGAAGAAAGAAGGAGGGAAGATCACAAGAAATGACCGAGAAGTGTTTGAGGAGCTCAACAAGAGATTTAAAGAAGTATTCACAGTGGAGACAGAAAGAACTCCACAAAAGCGTAGTGATAGGGTGCTCCATCAAGTGCTGGACATAATACATACAGCCAAGGAGGAGGCGAAAAGGCTACAAAGCGAACTAGAAACCTCATAGGTGATGGGGCCAGATGACATCTCTCCGTGGGTCCTGAGAGGGAGCAGAGGAGCTATGTGTACCACTAACAACAATCTTTATCACATCTATCGAAACAGGGCCACTACCTGAGGTATAGAAGACAGCAAATGTAGTCCCAAGTTTTAAAAAAAGGAGACAGACATGCAGCATTAAACTACAGCATTAAGCTACCACTGATATGCATAGTATGCAAAGTCATGAAGGAGATTATCAGAAAAGTGTTCGAGCACCTAGAAAGGAATGAGCTTCTCTAAGACAACCAGCACCGATTCAGGGACGGGAAATCCTGTGCCAAAATCCTTCTGGAGTTCTATGACAAGGTGACAACAGTAAGACAAGAAAGAGAGGGGTGGGTAAACTGCATTTTCTTGGACTGCAAAAAGGCTTTTGACACAGTTCCACACAAGAGATTAGTGTAAAATCTGAAGCACCAGGCAGGTATAACAAAGAAGGCGCTGCAATGGATCAGAGAATACCTGACAGGAAGACAGCGAGTTATGGTACGTGGCGAGGTGTCGGAGTGGGCGCCTGTGACGATCGGGGTTCCACTGGTGCTGTTTCTAGTATGTGTGAATGACTTGACAGAAGGAATAGACTCAGAAGTGTCTCGGTTTGCAAATGATGTGAAGTTTATGAGGAGAATTCAATCGGAGAAGGACCAGGCCGGACTACAAAGGGATATGGACAGGCTATAGGCCTGGTCTAGCAACTGGTTCCTGGAGTTCAACCCCGCCAAGTGCAAAGTCATGAAGACCGAGGAAAGACAAAGAAGACAGCAGATAGAATACAACCTAGGGGGCCAAAGACTATAAACCTCACTCAAGGAAAAGGAACATTGGATGAGTGTTATACCAAACACATCTCCTGAGGCGAACATCAACCAAATAACTGCTGCAGCATATAGGCGACAAGCAAACCTAAGAATAGCTTTCCGACATTTCAGTTAGGAATCGTTCAGGACTATACACACAGTGTACGTCAGGCCTATATTAGAGTATGCTGCACCAGTTTGGAACCAACACCTGGGCAAGCATGTCATGAAATTAGAAAAAGTGCAATGGTTTGCAACGAGACTAGTCTCGGAGCTAAAGGTCATGTCCTACGATGAGAGATTAAGGGATGGTGACCTTACGACACTGGTGGACAGAAAGGACAGTGGGGATATGATAACAACATACAAAATACTGAGAGGAATCGTCGAGATGGACAGAGATAAGATGTTCCAGAGATGGGACATAAAGACAAAGGTTATAATTGGAAGTTGAAGATTCAGATGAGTCACAGAGATGTTAGGAAGTATGTCTTCAGTCACAGAGTTATCAGGAAGTGATATAATCTGGAAAGTGAGGTGGTGGAGGCAGGATCCATACATAACTATAAGTAGAGTTACGTGAAGCTCTCAGAGCAGGGAGTGAGTGGCCCAGTAGTGACCAGTGAAGAGGCGGGGCCAGGAGATATGATTCGACCCTTGCAACCACAATTAGGTGCGTACAATTAGGTGAGTACACACACACACATACTCACAAACCCTAATACTCGTTCGATACAGGAGGTCGTGCGTCGTCATATATATCGGCATGGGAGACAGGCCTGTGATCCGCACCTTAACATTACCTGCTGTGTACGAGGGTTGCTCTGACAGCTGTTGTGTGGGGGCTCAGACTTCAAGAAAATTACGATAGTTTATTTCTCCCTCTTGAAACAACGGTCTCGTTATTTCTCTGTTTGTCTGTCTGTCTGTCTGTCTGTCTGTCTGTCTCTCTCTCTCTCTCTCTCTCTCTCTCTCTCTCTCTCTCTCTCTCTCTCTGTATCTCTCTCTCTGTATCTCTCTCTCTCTCTCTCTCTCCGCGAATATCAACGCTCATTTGGCCTTGACATTTGAAGCTGTTGCCTAAAGACGATCGATCGTTCGGCTCAAAACCGAAAGTTCCCGAGATCGATTCCCAAGGAAGGTGAAACTTACAGGAAAACAACTATCAGCATCAATACAAAAAGACTGAGAATTCTGAAGGACCACCTTCCCGTTTTACTGCCTGTTATGTCGAGAACTGAACAGTCAGAGTCTGCATCAACAGATCTGATAAAGCCCATTCTGCGGCATTTGCATAAATTGAGAAAAAACTATAAATGAATTTCAATTCCCCTCGATCTTGCTGCCCAGTTGATGAGAAAGACACATGTGCAACACCTAGCGATCTTTATTGCCAAAACGAGATAGCTAAGTGCTGGTCATGTGTCTTATTCATCAGCTCTTCGGTACTGTATAACATTAATGTGATACTGCCATGCTCGGACTGACGTTTATTCTGTTAAGAAGCACATGTTGAAATTTAAATGTATGAATGACCTCCATCGTTATTCTTGCGAATGTAGCTGCTTACAATCATCTAGTGAAGTATTCAACACGCGAAGCTACACTTGATGTTGGAGATGATAACATTAAAAGGCTAGGCAAAAAAGGGTTTCCAGCATACGAACCATTTATTAATTAGACGTATTATCCGGTACATGGAGTATATTAAAAAATATTAGTACATGAAGTGTAAGTGGGAAGATGTAGGAGCATCTAACCTTGTAACAGCGGCACCTAACCTGTCTCGACGGCACCTGACCTATCCCTGCGACATTTGACCTGACCTGTCCTTCTCCCGTGTGCTGTACACACCTCTGTTTTACATATTCCATGTAGATAAATTAGACACATATGCAACTCTTGGGTATCTTTATTGAGGAAACGTTTCGCCACACAGTGGCTTCATCAGTCCATACGTAGGAGAAACTTGAAGAACAGGAGGAGAATGAGGTAATCAGTCCCTCAACCTTGAGTCGATGTGTTCAGTCCTACTTCCACATTGAACAAATGTGACACGACCTATGACTGCTGCACCTCTCCTGCCATACGGTTTATAAGCTGCTTCTCCGCTGATATGCCGTATTCTATTCAAGATTGATGGACTGAACACATCGACTCAAGGTTGAGGGACTGATTACCTCATTCTCCTCCTGTTCTTCAAGTTTCTCCTACGTATGGAATGATGAAGCCACTGTGTGGCGAAACGTTTCCTCAATAAAGATACCCAAGAGTTGCATATGTGTCTAATAAAGATACCCAAGAGTTGCATATGTGTCTAATAAAGATACCCAAGAGTTGCATATGTGTCTAATAAAGATACCCAAGAGTTGCATATGTGTCTAATAAAGATACCCAAGAGTTGCATATGTGTCTAATTTATCAACATGTCGGTTCTCTGAACCATTCGTCTACAAATATTCCATGTATTTGAGAAAGCTCCTACCGGGTGTAAGGTCGTATTAATAAAAAAATCTTTATTATGTGTCTTTATTGCACTATTTGTCAAACTCAGCCATTCGTTCACCATTAATTAGATTTAGAAATGATATAAGAAACAGAGTAGTTGATGAGTGGAACAGTTTGCCTAGTAGAGTTACTGAAGCAAAAACCTTGGGTAGCTTGGAATTTAGGTTACATGAATACATGACTGAGAAGGGTTGGATTGGAGTTGGACTTGCATATGAGGTATTGAGGTTATCAGTGCTTTCTCCTTGGGTAGCATTGAAAATGGGTTGTGCTAATGAAATGTTTTTGTAGTGAGTGTGGGATTGACAAGGATTTGCCAAGTATGGGCCAGTAGGCCTGCTGCAGTGCTCCTCCTTTCTTATATTCTTAAGAGATTTATCAAATCATTTTATCAGATTCGTCAGTGATGGCTAAGACACCGACTGAGTCTAAGTTAGTTGCACAGAATATAAGCATTAGATATTATTCCTTAAAAGTGATAATCATCACTTGCAATTATTATGTAGTTTTTGTAGTTTCGCAGGTGATGTATTATCCCTTTAGGATAATACAGCATTACGTATTATCCCTTTGGGATAATTATCCTTTGAGATAATTATCCCAAAAGGGATAATACACCTGGGACATGGGAGGTAATCTTTATCTTGCGCTGTAATGAACATAAACAAATACTCTATAATATAAATTCTTGTAAAAAAAGGGACATATAGCAAAGGGAGAGCTTTATCAGTACGATGTTTCAATTAAATAAAGCTTGATCAAGTACTCATGTGGGTGAAACTCTGAACTAATAAAGCTCTCCTTTCACTATATGTATCTTTATTTTATACTTCTTGTTGACTACGTCATACTTTAGCCACATTATTAATTTTACTTAACGTCAAGGCCGGTAACTTGTCTTGGTTAAACGCAGAAGTTTACCTGCTCAACAGGTAAACTAACTTGTACAAAAACAACTAACAGTAAATGGATAAATATTTTTTGACATCTGCCCTCATAGTTACTCAGATACAAGACGTTTAAAAATGTCTGAATAATATATGAATAGTTTCATAGGTTTGAAGCTTGCCGACTACACGAGGATTATTAAGGCTGAATGTTACTGGTGCACTGCTAAAATAAACACTCCAAGTATATACACTGAGAGACCTGAGAGACACACACCTTTCGATGTATATAACCTTGGGGAATGTGAATAGAAATATTTACTACTGTATGAACACCTAACAGTTTTTGAACAAGAAGATACAGTGATAATACCTAAAATTAAATATATTTAAAATCTCAACCAGCTGACATGGGAGTCGCACCAGCTAGGTACCGGGGGAAAATATTAACCTCTTTGATAAGATATCATCTAAAATACCTACAAATGTGAGATATGAAGTTCTAATTAGGTCATTTTATTAAAAAAAAAAGTGTAATCACAAATGAAGAAATTCGTGGTGAAATCTTTCCTTGTTATCTTCTTATGTTGCTCATGTGTATTACTTCGGTGATCTCTTGTCAGAATGCCCCAAAACATGAGGAAGAAAAATAAACTAAAAATTACAGAAACACATACATACACCAGATTGCATCTTCCTGTGGAAAGGAAGACAATTTAAAGAGATACTTCATTTATAAACTAGTAAACATATACGATTTGTATTCCCGTGGTTAAATGTGGCTCTTTACCTGTTAATATAGAAACCCTCGCTGTTTTCTGATATTCGACTCAATAACAAATTGGGTGTTTGTTTCTCAAGCAACAACATCTAGTTTTTGTAACCAAATATTCCGTGTTTTCTGGGCTTTCAACCATCCGCATATTTAACTTATGGTATATATTAACAAATTGCTGATTGAGTATTTATCAGCTTTTGGTATTCTTCACCATTAATGTTATACTTTCTGATACAGTAGTTCTATGAAAACTTTGTACAGAAGATGTTGTCTACAACTCCACCGTTTAGCAATTTAGTTGCATTTCCTACTTTCATCAGAGTGGCCCCGTCTCTTGTGATGCCATCTTTTCTGTCACCTCATCTTTGGCTCCAGTACATAAATCACTCTCCTCTGGCCTCCGTTTGGCATTGACGTATTCAAGGCTGAAGGACTGATCGCCTCAAATGACTTTTTCAAGGATTTGGGACTGAAAAAGTTATCTCTCCACTTTTTCCACAGTCTCCAATTCAGATATCGAATCTGTCTTCTGTTGAAGAAACCTGCTATGCAAGCAAACAGTTTCGGTGATAAAGATTCTTAAATCATGCACATGAGTTTTCATTTCTCATTACCAACCTTCACGTCACTCCCGTTAAACTAACCTTAACTTGGTTTCCATGGTGGCTGTGAAAAGTGATATTTACGAGCCATTTTACCGCAGTTCTAAAACAGGGAGTTCGAAATTTACGTTAGTTGGTAGTTAAATGATGGAAATACTATGCGCGACTCAGGCGTTAAGTCAGAATTCCATGTCAAGGTTGTGTGACCCTGAGCAATGGCGTGAGCAGAGATAGACAGAGAGGGACAGATAGACAGACAGAGAGAGAGAGAGAGAGAGAGAGAGAGAGAGAGAGAGAGAGAGAGAGAGAGAGAGAGAGAGGAAACATGTAGAACAAGAAGAAATGGGAGGTGATAATGATAATGATCACAACAATTTATAATAATGTTATGATAAGAATAATATATAAGTAAAGAGATATGATGCGAACCAAAGATGAGAAAAAATAAGAGAAAAAGAGAAAAACGTTTGTGAACATACAGAATAATAGGCATTTGATGATAATTTGTAAAATCGGCATTGCTTATATTCATCATCATCAACATCAGAAAAAGATGGTCACTACAGTTCTTACATGCATGAAAAAAATAAAAAAATAAATACCGCAGAAGCATGTAAATAAATAATATATATATATATATATATATATATATATATATATATATATATATATATATATATATATATATATATATATATATACATATAAATAAATATATATATATATTAAATATATATATATACATAAGTATATATATATATAAAAATATATATATATAAAATATATATATTTTTTTTTTTTTTTTCAACAAGTCGGCCGTCTCCCACCGAGGCAGGGTGACCCAAAAAAGAAAGAAAATCCCCAAAAAGAAAATACTTTCATCATCATTCAACACTTTCACCACACTCGCACATTATCACTGTTTTTGCAGAGGTGCTCAGAATACAACAGTCTAGAAGCATACACATATAAAGATACACAACATATCCCTCCAAACTGCCAATATCCCAAACCCCTCCTTTAAAGTGCAGGCATTGTACTTCCCATTTCCAGGACTCAAGTCCGACTATATGAAAATAACCGGTTTTCCTGAATCCCTTCACTAAATATTACCCTGCTCACACTCCAACAGATCGTCAGGTCCCAAGTACCATTCGTCTCCATTCACTCCTATCTAACACGCTCACGCACGCTTGCTGGAAGTCCAAGCCCCTTACCCACAAAACCTCCTTTACCCCCTCTCTCCAACCCTTTCGAGGACGACCCCTACCCCGCCTTCCTTTCCCTATAGATTTATATGCTTTCCATGTCATTCTACTTTGATCCATTCTCTCTAAATGACCAAACCACCTCAACAACCCCTCTTCTGCCCTCTGACTAATACTTTTATTAACTCCACACCTTCTCCTAATTTCCACACTCCGAATTTTCTGCATAATATTTACACCACACATTGCCCTTAAACAGGACATCTCCACTGCCTCCAACCGTCTCCTCGCTGCTGCATTTACCACCCAAGCTTCACACCCATATAAGAGTGCTGGCACTACTGTACTTTCATACATTCCCTTCTTTGCCTCCATAGATAACGTTTTTTGACTCCACATATACCTCAACGCACCACTCACCTTTTTTCCCTCATCAATTCTATGATTAACCTCATCCTTCATAAATCCATCCGCCGACACGTCAACTCCCAAGTATCTGAAAACATTCACTTCTTCCATACTCCTCCTCCCCAATTTGATATCCAATTTTTCTTTATCTAAATCATTTGACACCCTCATCACCTTACTCTTTTCTATGTTCACTTTCAACTTTCTACCTTTACACACATTCCCAAACTCATCCACTAACCTTTGCAATTTTTCTTTAGAATCTCCCATAAGCACAGTATCATCAGCAAAAAGAAACTGTGTCAATTCCCATTTTGAATTTGATTCCCTATAATTTAATCCCACCCCTCTCCCAAACACCCTAGCATTTACTTCCTTTACAACCCCATCTATAAATATATTAAACAACCATGGTGACATTACACATCCCTGTCTAACACCTACTTTTACCGGGAAGTAGTCTCCCTCTCTTCTACACACCCTAACCTGAGCCTCACTATCCTCATAAAAACTCTTTACAGCATTTAATAACTTACCACCTATTCCATATACTTGCAACATCTGCAACATTGCTCCTCTATCCACTGTATCATATGCCTTTTCTAAATCCATAAATGCAATAAAAACTTCCCTATCTTTATCTAAATACTGTTCACATATATGCTTCAATGTAAACACCTGATCTACACATCCCCTACCCACTCTGAAACCTCCTTGCTCATCCGCAATCCTACATTCTGTCTTACCTCTAATTCTTTCAATTATAACCCTGCCGTACACTTTCCCTGGTATACTCAGTAAGCTTATTCCTCTATAATTTTTACAGTCTCTTTTGTCCCCTTTCCCTTTATATAAAGGGACTATACATGCTCTCTGCCAATCCCTAGGTACCTTCCCCTCTTTCATACATTTATTAAACAAAAGTACCAACCACTCCAACACTATATCCCCCCCTGCTTTTAACATTTCTGTCATGATCCCATCAGTTCCAGCTGCTTTACCCCCTTTCATTTTACGTAATGCCTCACGTACTTCCCCCACACTTACATTCTGCTCTTCTTCACTCCTAAAAGATGGTATACCTCCCTGTCCAGTGCATGAAATTACTGCCTCTGTTTCTTCCTTAACATTTAAAAGTTCCTCAAAATATTCTCGCCATCTACCCAATACCTCCATCTCCCCATCTACTAACTCCCCTACTCTGTTTTTAACTGACAAATCCATATTTTCCCTAGGCTTTCTTAACTTGTTTAACTCACTCCAAAATTTTTTCTTATTTTCATTAAAATTTCTTGACAGTGCCTCTCCCACTCTATCATCTGCTCTCCTTTTGCACTCTCTCACCACTCTCTTTACCTTTCTTTTACTCTCCATATACTCTGCTCTTCTTATAACACTTCTGCTTTGTAAAAACCTCTCATAAGCTACCTTTTTCTTTTTTATCACACCCTTTACTTCATCATTCCACCAATCACTCCTCTTTCCTCCTGCCCCCACCCTCCTATAACCACAAACTTCTGCCCCACATTCTAATACTGCATTTTTAAAACTATTCCAACCCTCTTCAACCCCCCCACTACTCATCTTTGCACTAGCCCACCTTTCTGCCAATAGTCGCTTATATCTCACCCGAACTTCCTCCTCCCTTAGTTTATACACTTTCACCTCCCTCTTACTTGTTGTTGCCACCTTCCTCTTTTCCCATCTACCTCTTACTCTAACTGTAGCTACAACTAAATAATGATCCGATATATCAGTTGCCCCTCTATAAACATGTACATCCTGGAGCCTACCCATCAACCTTTTATCCACCAATACATAATCTAATAAACTACTTTCATTACGTGCTACATCATACCTTGTATATTTATTTATCCTCTTTTTCATAAAATATGTATTACTTATTACCAAATTTCTTTCTACACATAGCTCAATTAAAGGCTCCCCATTTACATTTACCCCTGGCACCCCAAATTTACCTACTACTCCTTCCATAACATTATTACCCACTTTAGCATTGAAATCCCCAACCACCATTACTCTCATACTTGATTCAAAACTCCCCACGCATTCACTCAACATTTCCCAAAATCTCTCTCTCCCCTCTACACTTCTCTCTTCTCCAGGTGCATACACGCTTATTATAACCCACTTTTCACATCCAATCTTTATTTTACTCCACATAATCCTTGAATTAATACATTTATAGTCCCTCTTTTCCTGCCATAGCTTATCCTTCAACATTATTGCTACTCCTTCTTTAGCTCTAACTCTATTTGAAACCCCTGACCTAATCCCATTTATTCCTCTCCACTGAAACTCTCCCACCCCCTTCAGCTTTGTTTCACTTAAAGCCAGGACATCCAGCTTCTTCTCATTCATAACATCCACAATCATCTCTTTCTTATCATCTGCACAACATCCACGCACATTCAGACTTCCCACTTTGACAATTTTCTTCTTCTTATTCTTTTTAGTAATCTTTACAGGAAAAGGGGTTACTAGCCCATTGTTCCCGGCATTTTAGTTGACTTTTACAACACGCATGGCTTACGGAGGAAAGATTCTTATTCCACTTCCCCATGGATATAAAAGGAAAATTAATAAGACCAAGAACTATTAAGATAAAATCAAAGAAAACTCAGATGAGTGTGTATAAATAAATGTGTACATGTACGTATGTGTAGTGTGACCTAAGTGTAAGTAGAAGTAGCAAGACATGCCTGTAATCTTGCATATTTATGAGACAGACAAAAGACATCAGCAATCCTACCATCATGTAAAACAATCACAGGCTTCGTTTTACACTCGCTTGGCATGACGGTAGTACCTCCCTGGGTGGTTGCTGTCTACCAACCTACTACTATATATATATATATATATATATATATATATATATATATATATATATATATATATATATATATATATATATAGAGAGAGAGGGAGAGAGAGAGAGAGAGAGAGAGAGAGAGAGAGAGAGAGAGAGAGAGAGAGAGAGAGATAGAGAGAGAGAGAGAGAGAGAGAGAGAGAGAGAGAGAGAGAGAGAGAGAGAGAGAGAGAGAGAGAGAGAGAGAGAGAGAGAGAGAGAGAGAGAGAGAGAGAGAGAGAGAGAGAGAGTAAAAAGGTTTTGTGTATGAGAGGCTTAGACCTCCAGCAAGCGTGCGTGAGCGTGTTAGATAGGAGCGAGTGGAGGCAAATGACGTGCTGTTGAAGTGTTAGAAAAGTATCATTTATTATGGGATTCAGGGAAACCGGTTATCCGGACTTGACTCCTGGAAGTGGGAAGTGAACGAGGGGTGGTGATATGTTGCAGCTTATGAACTGTGGTGCAGGCGAGCCTCTGGCAAGACATTGGTGGAGTGAATGATGATGACACTCCCTTTTATTCCGGGGCAGCCTGCCTCGGTGGGAAACGGCCGATGTGTTAATAAAAAATGTGTGTGTGTGTGTGTGTGTGTGTGTGTGTGTGTGTGTGTGTGTGTGTGTGTGTGTGTGTGTGTGAGCGCGCGCGCGAGCGTGTGTGTGTGTGTGTGTGTGTGTGTGTGTGTGTGTGTGTGTGTGTGTGTGTGTGTGTGTGTGTGTGTGTGTGTGTGTGTGTGTGTGTGTGTGTGTGTGCGCGCGAGCGTGTGTGTGTGTGTGTGTGTGTGTGTGTGTGTGTGTGTGTGTACTCACCTAGTTGAGGTTGCGGGGGTCGATTCCGAGCTCCTGGCCCCGCCTCTTCACTGATCGCTACTAGGTCACTCTCCCTGAACCGTGAGCTTTATCATACCTCTGCTTAAAGCTATGTATGGATCCTGCCTCCATTACATCGCTTCCCAAACTATTCCACTTACTGACTACTTTGTGGATGAAGAAATACTTCCTAACATCCCTGTGATTCATCTGTGTCTTCAACTTCCAACTGTGTCCCCTTGTTACTGTGTCCAATCTCTGGAACATCCTGTCTTTGTCCACCTTGTCAATTCCTCTCAGTATTTTGTAAGTCGTTATCATGTCCCCCCTATCTCTCCTGTCCTCCAGTGTCGTCAGGTTGATTTTCCTTAACCTCTCCTCGTAGGACATACCTCTTAGCT
>NC_091294.1:35562515-35602515 GCF_038502225.1 Cherax quadricarinatus | reverse complement strand
ATGACGCTGAATCCCACAGGACCACGCAATCCTACAAGAACAAAGCACCCAGCCAAGCTAGGTGTGTTAACCTTGGTGCAAGGACATACGGTGGTGTGGGTGCCTCTGAGCTAATATCATTCTCCTCCCCGTTTGGTGTACTAGCCTCAACGAGCAGTATTTTGTATTACTGTGACCACGAACAAGTGGCATTAATCAATAACAACACTACGACTAGCCAATGATTCGAACCCATGCTGCTTTGGCCCGTCTTTTCTAGTCACAGTGTTGTTATTGATCAGTACCACTTGTTCGTGGTCACAATAATGTAAAATACTGCTCGGTGAGGCTAGTACACCAAACGGGGAGGAGAATGAAATTAGCTCAGAGGCACCCGCACCACCGTATGTCCTTGCACCAAGGTTAACACACCTAGCTTGGCTGGGTGCTTTGTTCTTGCAGGATTGCGTGGTCCTGTGGGTTAGAGTCATGGGTTTTCGCTCGCCATGAAGCGGGCCACTGCAGCATGGGCTCGAATCCTTGGCTAGTTGCAGGGTTGTAATTGATATATATATATATATATATATATATATATATATATATATATATATATATATATATATATATATATATATATATATATATATATATATATATATGTTATTATTATTTTTATTAACACACTGGCCGATTCCCACCAAGGCAGGGTGGCCCGAAAAAGAAAAACTTTCACCATCATTCACTCCATCACTGTCTTGCCAGAAGGGTGTTTTACACTACAGTTTTTAAACAGCAACATTAACACCCCTCCTTCAGAGTGCAGGCACTGTACTTCCCATCTCCAGGACTCAAGTCCGGCCTGCCGGTTTCCCTGAATCCCTTCATAAATATTACTTTGCTCACACTCCAACAGCACGTCAAGTATTAAAAACCATTTGTCTCCATTCACTCCTATCAAACACGCTCACGCATGCCTGCTGGAAGTCCAAGCCCCTCGCACACAAAACCTCCTTTACCCCCTCCCTCCAACCTCTCCTAGGCCTACCCCTACCCCGCCTTCCTTCGAATACAGACTGATACACTCTTGAAGTCATTCTCTTTCGCTCCATATATATATATATATATATATATATATATATATATATATATATATATATATATATATATATATATATATATATATATATATATATATATATATATATATATATATATATATATATATATATATATATATATATATATATATATATATATATATATATATATATATATATATATATATATATATATATATGCTAAGAGGCAACTTCTAACTCAGTATTAGGAATTAATCTCTAAGGGATAAGATCATTAGACTATTCGTATCTGGTGGTGACAGGTGACATGCAGTCTTGAAGATCCTCGTGTAATCGATTGGGTTTAAATCCTATTAACTAAGTTAACTAACAGGGATGTGTATCTCAGTGTGGACTGCGATGTGACTCTCATTGTATATCGGGAGCGATGCATATCTCGCAGAGTATAAAGACAGCTATGTGCATCTCTAAGTATATATACACAGTGATGCTTACTTCGCAGTGTATATACACAGCAGTGTGTATCTGAGTGTATAATACAGTGATGTGTATCTCAGTTTAAGTGCATAGTGAGTGGACATTCAGTGTATATGCGCAGATATCACGTACTTCTCACGGAGTATATGCACATAGATGTATATTTCTCAACGATTATTCACAAAGATGTGTATCTTAGTAGATATGCACAGATAAGTGAACAGCAATGTGTTTTTTATATGGAATATAAGCAGAGGTGTATCTTTCGGTGTTATTATTAGTAGTAGTAGTAGTAGCAGTAGTAGTATTAGTGGTAGTGTCAGTATTAGAATTAGTATTAGTGTTATTAATATTATATTCACGGGAAGCACTAAATTCATAAGGATCATATTACGCTTGTGCAGTGCAAAAAATCAAGAGTTATCCAAGGGAGTGGATGTTAGCTCCTCATCTTTGTCACAAAGCTCTCTCCCATAACGGAGACATACCTTTTGAAAGGTAAAATCACAAACAAAAGAGAAACAACAATGAAAATTAATAGAGAACGAAAACTCGATATATTTGTGGCATAAAATACAAGGAAAAAACCTTGATGGGTTTTTCTTTAGCATAGATAACTGCGTTCGTTTTTTTTCATAGGGAGGGGGGTGTTGTTTTCTTTTTTTTCCTCCCTCGGTACGGAAAGAATTCACACCAGTATTGCTTTCTAAGTTTTTTAAATGTCTTGATTTCATTCCTCTTTGTATTTTCCGTTGGAAGTTTCCGGCGTTTCACAGACCTGAAACGTGTGTTATGGCTGGGTATACAAATGGTCTCTGAAACCGTTGTGGAACACGTACAGTAGGCAGGGTATCGAGTCGATCACTGTCAGACCCCGAGAACATGTGCAGTGGGAAGGGTATCAAGTTGGTCTCTGCAAGGCTTCAGAATGTATTCTGAGCAGGGTTTCAGTTTGTTGTCTATGAGACTCTGGGATTTTATTTACCCTCATCCATTATCTCTCCAGTGACAAGAGATTAAACTTCTTTTAGTTTTTTCTAGGTTGTTCTTATGTTTGGCAACCTAAACCAACCTGATTTATCATTATCTGACGATATTTAAGCTACTCTTATATTATCTAGCCTAACCTATACTATCCTAATTTTACGTAACCCAACATAATTTAGTCTTTACTTACCTAACCAAACCAAAAAGGAATAAAGTATATAAATAGGGAACTGTCGAAAATTTACACCGAGTAATGCATCAGAAAGCGAACGGTCTAAAATAATGATGGATGGAACAAATGACACCATAGCTTCAAATTCTTTTCCTCCACCTTCCAGTAATTTTGACTAGCGTGACCCAGAGTGATCCAGCGTGATCCAGCGTGACCCAACGTGACTCAGCATGATTCAGTTTCATTCAATGTTATCTTATACCATCCAGCGTGACCCAGTGTGACTTAGCTTGATCTACCGTGACTCAGAGTGACCTGGTGTGACCCAGCATAACCCAACCTTCACCACACAGCCACTTGAGAGTCAGACCATGAAATTGAACTCTCTTGTAATACGTCATAGAGGCTAAGGAACAGAAGGGGTATATCAGGTGGAGGAAAGGAGAGAGAGAATGGGAACAATAAACGGGGGAGAGGGAATGAAGAGAAACAAATGAGGGATAGGGAAGGGGAAGAGATAATATAGGGTAGGGAAAGGAGAGAGAGAGAAATGAAGAAGAGGTTAAAGGAAAGAGATAAATAAAGAAGATGTAGAGAAATGAACGAGATGAAGGGAAGAGAGGGATGTAAACAAAGGAGAGGAAAAAGAGAGATAATGAAAGAGATCGAGACAGAGGCGAAGAGGAAACGAAGTAGAAAAGAATTTCAACTTGGAATAGTTCGAACAGATGAAAAAAGAGAATAATAGAAACAACGAATATGTTGCAAAAAGTGAAGGGGGGAAAATAGGGAAATAGGAAAAATAGGTAAAGTGACTGAAGAATAAAGTAATAATGAACCCTGGAAGAAGAAAAGAAAAAGAAGAAGGAGGAGAAGGAGGGCAGGATAACTCTGGAAACCCGTTACAGGAATGACACAGATACAGGAAATGCAGGTGACCAAGACTGAGGGTACAAAGAGTACCACTGAGCTCGAAAATCATGAATACAGAAACTCATTAGAGACTCTTTCGGAACTTTTTTTTTTTTTTTTTTGACAGGAGGGGGCAGGAGTAATTCTTTCTCTTCCTGGAATCCGTGCCTAGTGTTGTACACAAATGGCTCACTGCCAGAAACAGTGAAGAAAAGACGTTAGTTGCAGAACATGTCTTTGTTGCAGACTGTGTCTTCCCGTTTTGACTGGGTGTTATGCACCTCAGGATTTGATTCACATTCAACAACAGGAGAGATTGTAGTTATTAGGTATGTTTGTGCCTCTGATACTGATATATATATATATATATATATATATATATATATATATATATATATATATATATATATATATATATATATATATATATATATATATATATATATATATATATATATATATATATATATATATATATATATATATATATATATATATATATATATATATATATATATATATATATATATTTATTTTTAAATATATATATATATATATATATATATATATATATATATATATATATATATATATATATTATTTTTTTTTTATTATCACACTGGCCGATTCCCACCAAGGCAGGGTGGCCCCAAAAAGAAAAACTTTCACCATCATTCACTCCATCACTGTCTTGCCAGAAGGGTGCTTTACACTACAGTTTTTAAACTGCAACATTAACACCCCTCCTTCAGAGTGCAGGCACTGTACTTCCCATCTCCAGGACTCAAGTCCGGCCTGCCGGTTTCCCTGAATCCCTTCATAAATGTTACTTTGCTCACACTCCAACAGCACGTCAAGTATTAGAAACCATTTGTCTCCATTCACTCCTATCAAACACGCTCACGCATGCCTGCTGGAAGTCCAAGCCCCTCGCACACAAAACCTCCTTTACCCCCTCCCTCCAACCCTTCCTAGGCCGACCCCTACCCCGCCTTCCTTCCACTACAGACTGATACACTCTTGAAGTTATTCTGTTTCGCTCCATTCTCTCTACATGTCCGAACCACCTCAACAACCCTTCCTCAGCCCTCTGGACAACAGTTTTGGTAATCCCGCACCTCCTCCTAACTTCCAAACTACGAATTCTCTGCATTATATTCACACCACACATTGCCCTCAGACATGACATCTCCACTGCCTCCAGCCTTCTCCTCGCTGCAACATTCATCACCCATGCTTCACACCCATATAAGAGCGTTGGTAAAACTATACTCTCATACATTCCCCTCTTTGCCTCCAAGGACAAAGTTCTCTGTCTCCACAGACTCCTAAGTGCACCACTCACTCTTTTTCCCTCATCAATTCTATGATTCACCTCATCTTTCATAGACCCATCCGCTGACACGTCCACTCCCAAATATCTGAATACGTTCACCTCCTCCATACTATATATATATATATATATATATATATATATATATATATATATATATATATATATATATATATATATATATATATAACTACAGTCTCTCTTGCTGTTGAAAGTGAATGAAATCCTGAGGTGCATAACACCCAGTCAAAACTATTGTTTGGAACCATGAAATTGACTCGTGTAAGGGTCCTCTCGCCCCCTTTCTATTTTGTCTGGTCATCAAGGAAGTCACAGAAGTGCTCTCCAGTGAGCTCAATATCTGTTTCTAGGATGATGGTACCCTAGCTGGCACTATGGAACCTCTCCTAGATGACATCAGAAAAATTAAAGACATGGGAGAGAGCCTGGGCCTACCTATCTTTAAACCCCACCAAATGTAAAACAGTTTCTGCCAATTGACATATGATCCAGAATATTAATGCTGTTTTACCAAGAGCACGAGCCATTAATCCAGCCAACAGTACTCTCCTTGGTGCTCCTCTTGGGTCCAATGTCATAGATCTGATCCTAGAAAGGAGTCTCAGACCTCAGGACAATAGAAGGCATGATGAAAGACATCGATACACATGATGCTTTCTACCTGCTCACCAGGTGCCTGTCAATCAAAAAACTTACCTATTTCCTGAGATGCTCCCCAGCCTTCAGCAATCCTAAACTCAAGGAATATGACTCCCTCTTTAAGACCATGCTAGAGAGTGTATTGATTCTTGTCCTTGCAGATGGACAGTGAGTACAAACCTCACTTCCAGTCAGGCCTGGGGGGGGGCTGGGATTACGCAAATCCTCCCAGTCTGCCTTACCAGCTTTCCTATCCCTTTCCATAGCATCAAACGAGGTAATAAAGCAAATTCTTCCGGACAACCTCAGTGACTCGGCAGGAATACAGGACCCTAGCTATGCCAGTGCCATCACTCAATGGGAGACTCTTGCTGCTCCAGCACCAAAACCTAGTGCAGCACTGGCCGAAAAACAATCAAGTTGGGATGGCCCCATTGTTGAAAAGGTGCTTGCCAACATGCTTAGGGCTGTAACTTTAGACAGGCGGACTACCCATCTCCAAGCTGTGAGTGCACCTCACTCTGGGGACTTCCTCCAAATAGTTCCCATTTCGACAACGGGAACACGCCTCGACCCTAAGACCCCGTATTGCAGCTGCTCTCCATTTTGCTGCCCCAATTCACACGGAATATACGTGCATTTGCAGCGATGGGGATGCCGACCAATATGATCTATATGGTCTTAACTGTTTCTAAACCAAGGGCTGGCACGCCTGACACAGTGAAGTCAACGACATCATAAAGAGAACCCTTGCTACAGCTGGATGCCCAGCCTAGAGGGAGCCCCAATCACTAGCAGCCAACAATACCCACAAGCCAGCAAACTGCCCCGACGGAGCCACCATCTATCCTTTTAAGAATGGCAAGCTCTTAGCATCGACGCTGGCTGACACCTACATCCATCACTGTCGGGCGACAGGGAGGAACTGCTGATAACAGCGAGGAGTACAAGATCGGCAAGTACAAGGACATATGCCAAGAGTATCAATTTTTCCCAGTGGGATCAGAGACCTTAGGATCATGGGGAAAAAATTCCACACGTTTCCTTAAAAACTGGGTTCCAGACTCATCGACACCGCCAGGGACCCAAAGGCAGCAACTTTCATGTTCCAGCGCCTTAGCGTGGCCATTCAGAGGGGAAATGCATGTTGCATATTGGACTGACTCGCGTCCGGCTTCGGAGGAGCAGGAGGAGATTCATAATCTTTGATAAATTGTACCAATGTATTCGTGTTTGTGTTGTCTGTCAATATATTTTGTCTACTAATAAAGTTCACATAGAAAATAGAATATAGGGGGCGGTAGAAGAAAATATTCAAACAGCTAATTCTCTTCTCTGAGGATGAGGGTCCCCAGTCCAGATGTACAGGTGGTGCGTGTATGTGAGTGTGTGTGTGTGTGTGTGTGTGTGTGCGTATGTGTGTGTGTATGTACTCACCTAGTTGTACTCACCTAGTTGAGGTTGCGGGGGTCGAGTCCGAGCTCCTGGCCCCGCCTCTTCAATGATCGCTACTAGGTCACTCTCCCCGAGCCGTGAGCTTTATCATACCTCTGCTTAAAGCTATGTATGGATCCTGCCTCCACTACATCGCTTCCCAAACTATTCCACTTACTGACTACTCTGTGGCTGAAGAAATACTTCCTAACATCCCTGTGATTCATCTGTGTCTTTAGCTTCCAACTGTGTCCCCTTGTTACTGTGTCCAAACTCTGGAACATCCTGTCTTTGTCCACCTTGTCAATTCCCCTCAGTATTTTGTATGTCGTTATCATGTCCCCCCTATCTCTCCTGTCCTCCAGTGTCGTCAGGTTGATTTCCCTTAACCTCTCCTCGTAGGACATACCTCTTAGCTCTGGGACTAGTCTTGTTGCAAACCTTTGCACTTTCTCTAGTTTCTTTACGTGCTTGGCTAGGTGTGGGTTCCAAACTGGTGCCGCATACTCCAATATGGGCCTAACGTATACGGTGTACAGGGTCCTGAACGATTCCTTATTAAGATGTCGGAATGCTGTTCTGAGGTTTGCTAGGCGCCCATATGCTGCAGCAGTTATTTGGTTGATGTGCGCTTCAGGAGATGTGCCTGGTGTTATACTCACCCCAAGATCTTTTTCCTTGAGTGAGGTTTGTAGTCTCTGACCCCCTAGACTGTACTCCGTCTGCGGCCTTCTTTGCCCTTCCCCAATCTTCATGACTTTGCACTTGGTGGGATTGAACTCCAGGAGCCAATTGCTGGACCAGGTCTGCAGCCTGTCCAGATCCCTTTGTAGTTCTGCCTGGTCTTCGATCGAGTGTATTCTTCTCATCAACTTCACGTCATCTGCAAACAGGGACACCTCAGAGTCTATTCCTTCCGTCATGTCGTTCACAAATACCAGAAACAGCACTGGTCCTAGGACTGACCCCTGCGGGACCCCGCTGGTCACAGGTGCCCACTCTGACACCTCGCCACGTACCATGACTCGCTGCTGTCTTCCTGACAAGTATTCCCTGATCCATTGTAGTGCCTTCCCTGTTATCCCTGCTTGGTCCTCCAGTTTTTGCACCAATCTCTTGTGTGGAACTGTGTCAAACGCCTTCTTGCAGTCCAAGAAAATGCAATCCACCCACCCCTCTCTCTCTTGTCTTACTGCTGTCACCATGTCATAGAACTCCAGTAGGTTTGTGACACAGGATTTCCCGTCCCTGAAACCATGCTGGCTGCTGTTGATGAGATCATTCCTTTCTAGGTGTTCCACCACTCTTCTCCTGATAATCTTCTCCATGATTTTGCATACTATACATGTCAGTGACACTGGTCTGTAGTTTAATGCTTCATGTCTGTCTCCTTTTTTAAAGATTGGGACTACATTTGCTGTCTTCCATGCCTCAGGCAATCTCCCTGTTTCGATAGATGTATTGAATATTGTTGTTAGGGGTACACATAGCGCCTCTGCTCCCTCTCTCAATACCCATGGGGAGATGTTATCTGGCCCCATTGCCTTTGAGGTATCTAGCTCACTCAGAAGCCTCTTCACTTCTTCCTCGGTTGTGTGCACTGTGTCCAGCACTTGGTGGTGTGCCCCACCTCTCCGTCTTTCTGGAGTCCCTTCTGTCTCCTCTGTGAACACTTCTTTGAATCTCTTGTTGAGTTCTTCACATACTTCACGGTCATTTCCTGTTGTCTCTCCTCCTTCCTTCCTTAGCCTGATTACCTGGTCCTTGACTGTTGTTTTCCTCCTGATGTGGCTGTACAACAGTTTCGGGTCAGATTTGGCTTTCGCTGCTATGTCATTTTCATATTGTCTTTGGGCCTCCCTTCTTATCTGTGCATATTCGTTTCTGGCTCTACGACTGTTCTCCTTATTCTCCTGGGTCCTTTGCCTTCTATATTTCTTCCATTCCCTAGCACACTTGGTTTTTGCCTCCCTGCACCTTTGGGTAAACCATGGGCTCATCCTGGCTTTTTCATTACTCCTGTTACCCTTGGGTACAAACCTCTCCTCAGCCTCCTTGCATTTTGTTGCTACATATTCCATCATCTCATTAACTGGCTTCCCTGCCAGTTCTCTGTCCCACTGAACCCCGTTCAGGTAGTTCCTCATTCCTGTGTAGTCCCCTTTCTTGTAGTTTGGCTTCATTCGTCCTGGCCTTCCTGCTTCTCCCTCCACTTGTAGCTCTACTGTGTATTCGAAGCTTAAAACCACATGGTCACTGGCCCCAAGGGGTCTTTCATATGTGATGTCCTCGATATCTGCACTACTGAAGGTGAATACTAAGTCCAGCCTTGCTGGTTCATCCTCTCCTCTCTCTCTTGTAGTGTCCCTTACGTGTTGGTACATGAAGTTCTCCAGTACCACCTCCATCATCTTAGCCCTCCATGTATCTTGGCCCCCATGTGGGTCCAAGTTCTCCCAATCGATCTCCTTGTGGTTAAAGTCACCCATGATCAGGAGCTTTGCCCTGCATGCATTAGCTCTTCTGGCCACTCTAGCCAGTGTGTCAACCATCGCTCTATTGCTCTCGTCGTACTCTTGCCTTGGCCTCCTGCTGTTCTGTGGTGGGTTATACATCACTGCTATTACCACCTTGGGACCTCCAGAGTGAAGTGTTCCCACTATGTAATCACTTTCTTCTCCGCTATCTCCTCTCTCCAGCTCATCAAAATTCCAGCGATTTTTGATCAGCAACGCCACTCCTCCACCCCCCCTGTTCCCTCTGTCTTTCCTCAGGATTTGGTATCCCGTTGGAAAGATGGCATCTGTTATCATACCTGTAAGCTTGGTTTCTGTAAGAGCTATGATGTCCGGTGATGCTTCTTTGACTCTTTCGTGCCACTCCTCCCACTTATTTGTTATTCCATCAGCGTTTGTGTACCATACCTTCAGTTTCCTTTCCAACACTGTGGTTTGGGGGGCCTGTGGGGGTGGGAGACCTGGTGGCATACTGTGGGATTCTATAGCTCGATGTTGGGTGGAGGCTGTGGGTATGGATTGTAGTGTGTGTTGGGATGGTGTGATAGGTTGTATGGTTCTGAGAGTAGTTGTGTGTGTGCTTGCCCTTGCTGTTCTGTCCTGCTCTGACTGACCTCTGCTGATTCCCTCCTTGTCTCTTTTCCTAGCTCCTTTCGTGTGTGTGTGTGTGTGTGTGTGTGTGTGTGTGTGTGTGTGTGTGTGTGTGTGTGTGTGTGTGTGTGTGTGTGTGTGTGTGAGAGAGAGAGAGAGAGAGAGAGAGAGAGAGTGTATGTGTACTCACCTAGTTGAACTCACGTACTTGTGGTTGCAGGGGTCGACTCACAGCTCCTAACCCCGCCTCTTCGCTGGTCGCTACTAGGTCACTATTCCTACTCCATGAGCTTTATCATACCTCTTCTTAAAGCTATGTATGGATCCTGCCACCACTACATTACTTCCCAGACTATTCCACTTCCTGACAACTCTGTGAATGAAGAAATACTTCCTAACATCCTTGTGATTCTTCAGCTTCCAATTGTGACCTCTTGTTGCTCTGTCCCATCTCTCGAACATCATGTCTCTGTCCACCTTGTCAATTCCTGTCAGTATTTCATGTGTCGTTATCATACCCCTCTCTATCTCTCCTGTCCTCCAGTGTCGTAATGCCCTTTTGCTTCGGGACTAGTCATGTTGCAAACCTCTGCACTTTCTCTAATTTCCTTACGTGCTTGGCTAGGTGTGGGTTCCAAACTGGTGCTGCATACTCCAATATAGGCCCATGTGCTGCAGCAGTTATTTGGTTAATGTGCACCTTAGGAGATGTACCCGGTGTTATACTCACCCCAAGATTCTTTTTCTTGAGTGAGGTTTGTAGTTTCTGCCCCCTAGACTGTACTTCGTCTGCGGTCGTCTTTGCCCTACCCCAATCTTCATGACTTTCCACTTGGTGGGGTTGAACTCCAGGAGCCAGTTTCTGGACCAAGCCTGCAGCCTGTCCAGATGCCTTTGTAGTTCTGTCTGGTCTTCGATCGAATGAATTCTTCTCATCAACTTCATATCATCTGCAAACAGGGACACTTCGGGGTCTGTTCCTTCCGTCATATCGTTCGCATATACCAAAAACTCCACAGGTCCTAGGACTGACCCCTGTGGAACCTCAGTCGCCCCAGGCGCCCACTCTGACACCTCGTCAAGTACCATGGCTCGCTGATGTCTTCCCGACAGGTATTCCCTGATCCATTGCAGTGCCTTCCCTGTTGTATCTGCCTAGTCTTCCAGCTTAAGCGCTAATCTCTTGTGTGGAACTCTCATAAGCCTTCTTACAGTCTAAGAAAATGCACTCTACCCACCTCTCTCTCTCTCTCTTGCTTTACTGCTGTCACCCTGTTTTAGAACTCCAGTAGGTTTGTGACAGGATTTCCTTCCCTGAAACCGTGCTGTTTGTCGATGATAAGCTCATTCGTTTCTAGGTGCTCCACCACTCTTCTGATAATCTTCTCCATGACCTTGCATACTATATATGTCAATGACACTGGTCTGTAGTTTAATGTTCTGTGTAAGCCTCTTTTTTAAAAAATTGGGACTACACTTGATGTCTTTTTTACCTCAGGTTGTCGCCCTGTTTTGATAGATGTGCTGAAGATTGTTGTTAGTGGTATGCATAGCACCTCTGCTCCCTCTCTCAGGACCCATGGAGAGATGTTATCCTGCCCCATCGTCTTTGATGTGTCTAGCTCGCTTAGCAGCCTCTTCATTTCTTCCTCGATTGTATGTATTGTGTCCAACGCTTGATGGTGTACCCCACCTCTCCATCTTTCTTAAGTCCCTTCTGTCTCCTCTGTGAACACTTCTTTGAATCTCATGTTGAGCTCCTCACATAATTCTCGATCGTTTCTTGTGATCTCTTTCCCTTCCTTCCTCAGACTGGTCCTTGACTGTTGTTTTCCTCCTGATGTGGCTGTACAACAGCTTCGGATCAGATTTGGCTTTCGCTGGTACGTCATTTTCATATTGTCGTTGGGCCTCCCTTCTTACCTGTGCATATTCATTTCTTGCTCTTCAAATGCTTTCCTCATTCTCCTGGGTCCTTTGCCTTCTGTACTTCTTCCATTCTCTGGCACACTTGGTTTTTGCCTATACACCTTTGAGTGAACTAAGGACTCGTCCTGGCCTTCTCGTTATTTCTGTTACACTTGGATACAAACCTCTCCTCAGCTGCCTTGCATATTGTTGCCACATATTCCATCATCTCATTTACTGACTTCCCTGCCAGTTCTCTGTCCCACTGAACCCCGTGCAAGAAATTCTTCATGCCTCTGTATCTCCTCTCTTGTAGTTTGGCTTCATTCGTCCCGCCCTTTCTGTGTGTGTATGTGTGTGTGTGTTTGTGTGTGTGTTTGTGTGTGTGTGTGTATGTGAATGCGTTTGTGCGTACCTTTGTGTGTGTGAAATTGACGGAGGATCCGGCGTTGGTGTTGTGCGTGTTACAGCTGCATGTCATTACCTCGTAGCATTAAACAACATAATTAATAGGGTTATCAAACAAGGTCCTTATATTAGGTATTCTGAGACACGATTCCAATCTCTAATTACATCATCTTTTCGCAAACCTTTTTTTTTTTTTTGTAGCGAGAATGTCGTGTTTGTAACGCAAGGACGATGGTTTCTAGTAACGCAAGCACGATGATTTCTAGTAACGCATCATTGAATAGTTGCGTATTCCCCCCAAAATTAAATTCCCTTAGTCTCTATAATACTTATTCACTCTCTGTAACACTCGCACACTTGCTGTAATTCTCATATACTCTCCGTAATATTTCATACAAAATTTTGTAATTCTTGAACACCTGGTGTCATATTGAAAAATGCTCTGTAATTTTGACAAAGTATAAAACTCTTACACAGACAGTAACACCTGCACACACATTGTATTTCTCGTACACTTACTGCAGTGCCTGTACGCACACTACAGTATTCACTGGCACACTGTATTACACGTAAATACCCGAAATATTTACATATAGATTCATAGACATTGTCAAAGACATAAGAACATAAGGAAGAAGGAACACTGCATCAGGCCTAGTGGCCCATGCGAGGCAGGTCCATGTCACCCCCGGCTTAGACCAATGACCCACCCAGTCAGGTCACATCCACTTAAGGAAGAAGCACGGCATCAGACGTAGTAGCACAAGCTAGTCAGGTCCAACTCACACCCACCCACACCCACTCATGTATTTATCTAACCTATTATTAAAACTATACAACGTCTTACCTTCCATGACGGTACTCGGGAGTTTGTTCCACTCAACATACACACTAAAATTCACCCACTCATTACAATTCTCATACACACACGTGTCATAATCATACCTATAATGTATCACTCATACATACACTATGATACTCGTGTTTCATACTTAACGCTCTAATTATTTATAAGCAGAAGACTTACAGGTGAATTACTCGTACAGCAATAAAATTGAACGAAGGTTTCTCGTGAAACCCTTGTACAGTGTGTTTATTCTTGTGTTGTTATTTACTGCCTTGTACAGTTTTAACTAGTATTGAACTTATTTTTTAATTCATTAGTCATAGCCGGGCACTTTCCTTTTAAACTTTGTACCTGTTCTGTTTTATGCCTTTCCTCGTCTTCCCTTCTCCCTCTGCTGACCACTTACAGCTCTTTTCTATTCATTTCCTTTATTTAATTTTTCTAATGCTTTCCTTTGGTTCCTCTTGAAATTTCTTTATTTTCCAGTTCCGCCATTTTTCTCCTTTTCTGCTCCAGTCCACTTGTCTTCCCCCATCTTCCAAAACCTTTTCTCAAGTTCTCAATTTTCCATCCACTTCTCAACATTTCCTCTCTCCCATCTCTTCTCTTTCCTGCAGTACCCTTCCCTTCTCAACACTTCCCTTCCCTTGCATCCCTTTCCTAACATTTCCTCCACTTAACTATCTTTTTCTCCTTTTCACCAACATTTCCCTCTATTTTCCCCTCCCTTTTCCAACACCTTCCTATCTTTCATCTCTTTTTATTCTTAAAATGTCTTTATTCCTCTCTCTCCATTCCATCATTTACACACCCTTCCCTGTGCTACCTAGATCAGCTACGTCAAGTCCACGTGTAATGCGAAAAACTTACGTTACCTGCATCAGCTCCGCGTGTAATGCGAAAAACTTACGTTACCTACATCAGCTCCGCGTGTAATGCGAAAAACTTAAGTTACCGAGAGGATGAGAATATGAGAACATAAATTGCCTGTGAAAACTTTGTTTTTCAGTTGGCTAAATAAAAAAAATCTGGCGGTAATTTGACGTCGGTAGAAAGCACGAAGGCTGAACACTTTCTCCCTGAGAGTTCACTCCAGCAGATCTTGTTATTTTAACCAATAACGAAAAGAGAGGTGGATATATCTTGGATAACGACACAGATGTTAATGGTAAATTTTGCCAAATCTGCTGCAATAGTTAGTGCAGCTGTTAGCTGAAGGGATTTTGCTAGTGTTAAAATCTGAGAGTAGTTCTTATATAATAAAATCTTCCTACATAGCAACGGGAGCTTCAATAATGACAGTTGGAAACCCAAAATATATTTATCCATTAAAACTAGATTTAATCTAGAAGGGGGCCATTTTAAACTGTCTCTCCTAGATGATAATAAACTTTATGTCATGTCGTGGAGCGAGGAAAAAATCTTGGGTTATCCCTCGTGTTGTGAAACTTTATATAATTATCTTATTCTGGCTCAGTGCTTCCATCTTCTTCCAGTACATCAGTCTTCTTGTGTGATGGAGAATGGTAGGATAACGTAGATTTTATTGAAAGAATGTAACTCTTATATGGGATAAGGTAGCTGTACAATGAAGTTATACTTAAATGCGTTAGAATATAACCTCTCGAATAACGAGTATCCTTTGCCGCGTAGCCCCTCCTTCCTCACCCTGTCATCCACCTTACTTTCTATTTCCTTCTACACTGACTTTTCAGGTATCCCATGCCAGTGTGCTTTCCCTCGCAAATTTTACCTATTCGGCAAGACATGTGTATACACACACACACACACACACACACACACACACACACACACACACACACACACACACACACACACACACACACACACACACACATATATATATATATATATATATATATATATATATATATATATATATATATATTTCAACAAGTTGGCCGTCTCCCACCGAGGCAGAGTGACCCAAAAAAGAAAGAAAATCCATAAAAAGAAAATACTTTCATCATCATTCAACACTTTCACCACACTCACACATTATCACTGTTTTTGCAGAGGTGCTCAGAATACAGCAGTTTAGAAGCATACACATATAAAGATACACAACATATCCCTCCAAACTGCCAATATCCCAAACCCCTCCTTTAAAGTGCAGGCATTGTACTTCCTATTTCCAGGACTCAAGTCCGACTATATGAAAATAACCGGTTTCCCTGAATCCCTTCACTAAATATTACCCTGCTCACACTCCAACAGATTGTCAGGTCCCAAGTACCATTCGTCTCCATTCACTCCTATCTAACACGCTCACGCACGCTTGCTGGAAGTCCAAGCCCCTCGCCCACAGAACCTCCTTTACCCCCTCTCTCCAACCCTTTCGAGGACTACCCCTACCCCTCCTTCCTTCCCCTATAGATTTATATGTTTTCTGTCATTCTAATTTGATCCATTCTCTCTAAATGACCCAACCACCTCAACAACCCCTCTTCTGCCCTCTGACTAATGCTTTTATTAACTCCACACCTTTTCCTAATTTCCACACTCCGAATTTTCTGCATAATATTTACACCACACATTGCCCTTAGACAGGACATCTCCACTGCCTCCAACCGTCTCCTCGCTGCTGCATTTACCACCCAAGCTTCGCATCCATATAAGAGTGTTGATACTACTATACTTTCATACATTCCCTTCTTTGCCTCCATAGATAAAATTTTTTGACCCCACATATACCTCAACGCACCACTCACCTTTTTTCCCTCATCAATTCTGTGATTAACCTCATCCTTCATAAATCCATCCGCCGACACGTCAACTCCCAAGTATCTGAAAACATTCACTTCTTCCATACTCCTCCTCCCCAATTTGATATCCAATTTTTCTTTATCTAAATCATTTGATACCCTCATCACCTTACTCGTTTCTGTGTTCACTTTCAACTTTCTACCTTTACACACATTCCAAAACTCATCCACTAACCTTTGCAATTTTTCTTTAGAATCTCCCATAAGCACAGTATCATCAGCAAAAAGTAACTGTGTCAATTACCATTTTGAATTTGATTCCCCATAATTTAATCCCACCCCTCTCACGAACACCCTAGCATTTACTTCTTTTACAACCCCATCTATACATATATTAAACAACCATGGTGACATTACACATCCCTGTCTAAGACCTACTTTTACCGGGAAGTATTCTCCCTCTCTTCTACACACCCTAACCTAAGCCTCACTATCCTCATAAAAACTCTTAACAGCATTTAGTAACTTACCACCTATTCCATATACTTGCAACATCTGCCACATTGCTCCTCTATCCACTCTATCATATGCCTTTTCTAAATCCATAAATGCAATAAAAACTTCCCTACCTTATCTAAATACTGTTCACATATATGCTTCAATGTAAACACTTGATCTACACATCCCCTACCCACTCTGAAGCCTCCCTGCTCATCCGCAATCCTACATTCTGTCTTACCTCTAATTCTTTCAATTATAACCCTACCGTATACTTTTCCTTGTATACTAAGTAAACTTATTCCTCTATAATTTTTACAATCTCTTTTGTCCCCTTTCCCTTTATAAAAAGGGACTATACATGCTCTCCGCCAATCCCTAGGTACCTTCCCATCTTTCATTTATTAAACAAAAGTACCAACCACTCTAACACTATATTTCCCCCTGCTTTTAACATTTCTGTCATGATCCCATCATGGCTTGATAAAGCTCCTGGAGAGCGAAACGTTGCCACAATAAATGTCACATTAGTTGCACTTGTGTCCTTTTACTTTACATGATCCCATCAGTTCCAGCTGCTTTACCCCCTTTCATTCTACGTAATGCCTCACGTACCTCCCCCACACTTACATTCTGCTCTTCTTCACTCCTAAAAGATGGTATACCTCACTGGCCAGTGCATGAAATTACCGCCTCCCTTTCTTCCTCAACATTTAAAAGTTCCTCAAAATATTCTCGCCATCTACCTAATACCTCCCTCTCCCCATCTATTAACTCCCCTACTCTGTTTTTAACTGACAAATCCATACTTTCCCTAGGCTTTCTTAACTTGTTTAACTCACTCCAAAATTTTTTCTTATTTTCATTAAAATTTCTTGACAGTGCCTCTCCCAATCTATCATCTGCTCACCTTTTGCACTCTCTCACCACTCTCTTCACCTTTCTTTTACTCTCCATATACTCTGCTCTTCTTATAACACTTCTGCTTTGTAAAAACCTCTCATAAGCTAACTTTTTCTCTTTTATCACACCCTTTACTTCATCATTCCACCAATCACTCCTCTTTCCTCCTACCCCCACCCACCTATAACCACAAGCTTCTGCCCCACATTCTAATACAGCATTTTTAAAACTATTCCAACCCTCTTCAACCCCCCCACTACTCATCTTTGCACCAGCCCACCTCTCTGCCAATAGTCGCTTATATCTCACCTAACTTCCTCCTCCCTTAGTTCATACATTTTCACCTCCCTCTTACTTGTTGTTGCCACCTTCCTCTTTTCCCATCTACCTCTTACTCTAACTGTAGCTACAACTAAATAATGATCCGATATATCAGTTGCCCCTCTATAAACATGTACTTCCTGGAGCCTACCCATCAACCTTTTATCCACCAATACATACTCTAACAAACTACTTTCATTACGTGCTACATCATACCTTGTATATTTATTTATCCTCTTTTTCATAAAATATGTATTACTTATTACCAAATTTCTTTCTACACATAGCTCAATTAAAGGCTCCCCATTTACATTTACCCCTGGCACCCCAAATTTACCTACTACTACTGCAAAGAAAATGATAGGATGGATAATGAGAACTTTCAAAACGAGAGATGCCAAGCCCATGATGATCCTTTTCAAATCACTTGTTCTCTCTAGGCTGGAATACTGCTGTACATTAACATCTCCATACAAAGCAGGTGAAATCGCAGATCTAGAGAGTGTACAGAGATCCTTTACTGCACGTATAAGTTCTGTCAAGCACCTTAACTACTGGGAACGCTTGGAAGCACTTGACTTGCACTCGTTGGAACGCAGGAGGGAGAGATATATCATAATCTACACTTGGAAAATCTTGGAAGGAATGGTCCCAAATCTGCACACAGAAATCACTCCCTACGAAAGTAAAAGACTGGGCAGGCGATGCAAAATGCCGCCAATAAAAAGTAGGGGCGCCATTGGTACACTAAGAGAAAACACCATAAGTGTCCGGGGCCCAAAACTGTTCAACAGCCTCCCATCAAGCATTAGGGGAATTGCCAATAAACCCCTGGCTGCCTTCAAGAGAGAGCTGGACAGATACCTAAAGTCAGTGCCGGATCAGCCGGGCTGTGGCTCGTACGTCGGACTGCGTGCGGCCAGCAGTAACAGCCTAGTTGATCAGGCCCTGATCCATCGGGAGGCCTGGTCGTGGACCGGGCCGCGGGGGCGTTGATCCCCGGAATAACCTCCAGGTACTCCCTCCATAACATTTTTACCCACTTTAGCATTGAAATCCCCAACCACCATTACTCTCACTCTTGATTCAAAACTCTCCACGCATTCACTCAACATTTCCCAAAATCTCTCTCTCTCTCCTCTACACTTCTCTCTTCTCCAGGTGCATACACGCTTACAATAACCTACTTTTCACATCCAATCTTTATTTTACTCCACATAATCCTTGAATTAATACATTTGTAGTCCCTCTTTTCCTGCCATAGCTTATTCTTCAACATTATTGCTACTCCTTCTTTAGCTCTAACTCTATTTGAAACCCCTGACCTAATCCCATTTATTCCTCTCCATTGAAACTCTCCCACCCCCTTCAGCTTTGTTTCACTTAAAGCCAGGACATCCAGTTTCTTCTCATTCATAACATCCACAATCATCTCTTTCTTATCATTTGCACAACATCCACGCACATTCAGACTTCCCACTTTGACAATTTTCTTCTTCTTATTCTTTTTAGTAATCTTTACAGGAAAAGGGGTTACTAGCCCATTGTTCCCGGCATTTTAGTTGACTTTTACAACACGCATGGCTTACGGAGGAAAGATTCTTATTCCACTTCCCCATGGATATAAAAGGAAAAGTAATAAGACCAAGAACTATTAAGATAAAATCAAAGGAAACTCAGATGAGTGTGTATAAATAAACATGTACATGTATGTGTAGTGTGACCTAAGTGTAAGTAGAAGTAGCAAGACGTACCTGTAATCTTGCATATTTATGAGACAGACGAAAGACACCAGCAATCCTACCATCATGTAATTGTAAAACAATTACAGGCTTTCGTTTTACACTCACTTGGCAGGGCGGTGGTACCTCCCTGGGTGGTTGCTGTCTACCAACCTACTACCAATATATATATGTATATATATATATAAATATATATAAACATACTTATATAAATATATATATATATATATATATATATATATATAGATATCTTTCTTTCAACACACCGGCCGTATCCCACCGAGGCGGGGTGGCCCAAAAGGAAAAACGAAAGTTTCTCCTTTTACATTTAGTAATATATACAGGAGAAGAGGTTACTAGCCCCTTGTTCCCGGCATTTTAGTCGCCTCTTACAACACGCATGGCTTACGGAGGAAGAATTCTGTTCACTTCCCCATGGAGATAAGAGGAAATAAACAAGAATAAGAACTAGAAAGAAAATAGAAGAAAACCCAGAGGGGTGTGTATATATGTGCTTGTACATGTATGTGTAGTGTGACCTAAGTGTAAGTAGAAGTAGCAAGACGTACCTGAAATCTTGCATGTTCATGAGACAGAAAAAAGGACACCAGCAATCCTACCATCATGTAAAACAATTACAGGCTTTCGTTTTACACTCACTTGGCAGGACGGTAGTACCTCCCTGGGCGGTTGCTGTGTACCAACCTACTACCTATATATATATATATATATATATATATATATATATATATATATATATATATATATATATATATATATATATATGTCGTGCCGAATATGTAAAACTGGTCAATTAGCAAGAACTCATTTAAAATTAAGTCCTTTCTGAAATTTTCTCTTATACGTTTAAAGATATATTTTTTTCGTTAATGTTAATGTAAAAAATTTTAATTTTGCACCAAAAGAATCTTAGGAAACTTACCTAACCTTATTATAACAAGAGCAATTTATTTTAGCCTAACCTAAATGAATATATTTTAGATTTGTTTACAATAATTTAATACCAAACAAACCCAGTGAAATATATTTTTTTCGTTAGGTTCAGAATGATTTTGGCGAAATTATTGCATACACAAATTTTCACTTGTCTTATATGGCAAGACGAGCGTTGCTATTTAAGCAAAGATCACAAGTTCTGCCTATTCGGCACGACATATATATATATATATATATATATATATATATATATATATATATATATATATATATATATATATATATATATATATATATATATATATATATATATATATATATATATATATATATATATATATATAGGTATAGATATATTTTATTGCATACTATGGTACAAAAGATCTAAGAGATACATTGTTGACATGAACTTCACTCACGAAATCCTAATGACACGATTGCAAACACACCATACCACGGGCGGGGATAGAACCCGCGATGAGAGAGTCTCAAAACTCCAGATCGTTGCGTTAGCCAGTGGCCAACGCGACGGTATGGAGTTTTGAGACTCTCTAATCGCGGGTTCTATCCCCGCCCGTGGTATGGTTTGTTGATATAAAGATGGCATATACAGTACATGAGGTGTACACGAGATACATGTCTAGTACATATTGTTACGTGTTTGTCACTGATTATAATGCGAAAATCTTATCCAGCTCCTCAGACCTGGGGCGTGTGACCAAGATACAGCAGGCATTACCCCTCTGAACAGCAGCACTGAGTCGCTGGCACAGAAAACTAGCTGACCTGGGATACCTAGTTACCCTGATGAGTCTTTTGCCTAGCTCCTTAAGGAACTTATATGCACGCTTTCCCCATGAGCCAAGAGTCTCTGAGCCTATGGGAACAAACATATAATGATGGGCAAGTTCTCCATATTTTCTAGACTTTTGGGACTTCCTGAAGCTGGCGGCTGCCCCTCCTTCCTCCCTGGCGTATTGGAGATAGGTATCAGCCAAGGTAGATGCACATGTATAGTCCCACACCACCTGCTTACCGTCTGTCCAGGCTTGAAGGGTGATACCATCTGGGCTCTTTTGGCTGCCATCAGATCTGCATAGCTGGAGTGGCTCCCTTACTGCTGGGCATCCGGCTGTTGTGAGGCTCCTCTTGATAACATTATTAACCTCTTCGTGTCTTGCAATCTTTCCCTCGGATTCATGGCACACAAGATCATGGTACCTGAACCAGTCTGCTGCTTCACTGCCACAAATACACCTGTGTTCGGCGAAAATAGGGGCGGCAAGTAGAAGGACAAAACCAGTGCGGATGATCTGTTGGTCGAGACGTGTGCCAAGGCTGGAGTTGAGTATAGCCAACAGAAAGTCCCCTGCATGAGGAGCTCTTACTGCCAGGAGGCGGGGTCTATCCTTCCCCGACACACACTGAAGCATTGTTGAGGCTATGTTCTCCACTATCGGGCCATCCCAGTGTGACTGTAGTTGTTGGGGGGAGCAGGTCTGGTTTCAGAGCCCGTTAGATTATCACAGATCATGGCTCCGTCAACGAACTTTTGGTCCTGGACTCCAATCTTGTCCCTAAGATATGTTGTGCAGAATAGGTAAAACTTGCGATTTTGGGTTAAATAGCAACGTTCTTCTTCCGAATAAAGCAAGCGATAATTTGTGTATGCAATAATTTCGCAAAAATCATTCTGAACCTAACGAGAAAAATGCATTTCATTGTGTTTGTTTATTATTAAATTATTGTAAACTTATGTAAAATATATTTAGCTGGATTAGGTTAAATTAAATTGCACTTGTTATATTAAGGTTAGGTAAGTTTTCTAAGGTTCTTTTTGTACAAAATTATTGATTTTTACATTAGCATAAATGAAAAAAATATGTCTTTAACGTATAAAACACAATTTTAGAAAGGACTTAATTTTGAATGAGTTCTTGCTAATTGACCAGTTTTACCTATTCGGCATGATATATATATATATTATATATATATATATATATATATATATATATATATATATATATATATATATATATATATATATATATATATATATATATATATATATATATATATATATATATATATATATATATATATATATATATATATATATATATATCTCAGAGAACAGAATAAACTTGCTTCAGGGAAAACTCAAGGTTCTCCCTGAAGCTTTTTGAGAATTTTCTCCTACCACCCCTTATATTTCAAGTATGTTTTATTTAAAGACAAAATACATTGGCCAAGCATTCACAAAAATACAACAGAAAGTAAAACAACATAGGGAACTCAGAGCTACATCTCGAATACTTCATCCAGCTCCCCTACGGTGGGCCGCGTGCCCAGAATACTGCAGGCATTTCCTCTATGGATCGCAACACTGAGTCTCAGAAAGAGGAAGCTGGTCGCCCTGTGGTCCTTGGTTTCTATGATGAAATTTTCACCCAGCTCTTTGAGGAACCTTAGAGCACACTTGCTCCATGCTCCAAGGGTCTCCAACCCTATTGGAATGAAGTTATAGCAAGGGGGAAGGTCTTCATATTTTCGGATCTTCTGGGTCTCCCTGTGGCTGGCAGCTCCACCCCCTTCCACTATGGAGTATGGCAAGTAGGTGTCTGCCAATGTGGCAGCACATGTGTAGTCCCAGGCAATCTGCTTTCCATCCTTCCAGGGTAGCATAGTGGCTCAATCACGGCGCTTTTGACTTCCATCAGACCTCTGTACTGGGGTTCCCATTGAACTGGGCAATGGGCTGTGGCGAGGGTTCTCTTTATGATGTCAATGACCTCCTCATGTCTGGCATACTTCCCTTCTGATGTGTGACACACAAGACCATGAAGTCCGAATTGATCAGCTGTCGCCCTGCCACAAATACACCTATGTTCGGTGAGGATGGGGGCGGCTAGACGAAGAGCAACACCAATCCGAATGACCTGTGGGTCGAGACTGGTGCCCAGGGAGAAATTGGGAACAGCTAACAGGAAATCTCCTGAGTGTGGAGCCTTCACTGCCAGGAGTCGAACTTTGTCCTTTTCTGAAGCATTTGAGAGCATTGTGTTGGCGATTTTTTCCATGATCGGTTTGTCCCAGTGGGACTGTTTGTGCTGTTTGGGAGGAGCTGGTCTACTGGAGGAGTCTGTAAGGGTGTCCCACCGAATCGCTGCTTCAGTAAACCTGGGGTCTTGAGCTCCTACCCAGTCTCTCAAGTGTTTGGGAACTATCTTCTTGACTAATGCACCGGAAGCCAAACACGAAGACAGAAAAGCAGGTAAAGCAACATGCGTTGCTTTACGCACCCCTATACCTCCCAGTCGCACTGGGAGGGTTGCCTGATCCCATTGCTCATCCTCTAGTGACAGGTTAAATGCCTTCTTAAAAGCTAATCTCAGGTGTGTGTCACATTCATCGAGTGTTCGGTTGTCAAAAGTGGGTGCACACCTCAAGAAGTAAGCTAGTCTTGGCATAGTAAGACACCTTGTGAGGAGATACAGAGCATCATGGGCATCAAGATCTCCTCCATTCTCATCAAGTCATTCAGTTTGTCCCTGAGGACAGTGTCGATGGCCTGGTGACACAGCGGTGCCCCCAAGAGGGTACTGTTGGACTGAGCGGTAGTTGAGACTTCCGGGAGGATTCTTTGCACAGCATTGATTATTTCCTGGTTTGCTGTGATGATTTCACACTTGGAGGGAGTGAGGATGAGTCCCAAGTCTTCTCCCTGTGTTTTCACCAGTTGTAGGCCCCCTACCAGGGACTCTTCAGTACCTGCCAGAGTGCTGTCATCCAGGTACCAGATATTGAGCTCACTGCATAGGCAGTGAGCGAGTGGGTCACCCTGCTGAACACCCTCTGATGATTGAATTTCATGTTCTCCAAACAAAAGAATTGAGGGTTTGCTGTAGCCGGCTGAAAACAGCTGGCAAAACAGCATCTCTCTTCACCATATTAAAGGCATTTCTAAAATCAAGTTTGACTATGGCCTTGTCTTCTGGTAGGTCCCTGCTGCAGCTTCACTGCCTTGAGAGACCCCAAAGCCCAGTTGGTGTGGCTGGAGTAAAGTGGCAGCTTCTAGCCAAATGTTTCTCACTGCTGCTTTGGCAACGAGACGGTGAAGAGTGTTTCCTACTGCAATGGGTCGGATTCCCCCATCCCTTTTCTTCAAAGCACATAGTGAGGCTCCAAAAAAGAAAGGTTTAATTTCTTCTGGGATTCGCCCAGCCAGGCAATTGTTGACGAAAGTTGTTAACTCGGTGAGAAGAATTGATGCAGATTCACCAAGTACTGGATTTACCATCTCTTTGAGGTGCTGAGGTCGAATTCCAGTGTAACGTCCTGCAGATCCTGATGGAAATGACACTATCGCCTTATAGACTTCCGATTCTGGCAAAATTAATTGTTCAGTGATGGGGTCTTCCTCAGGGTTGTCGTTGATGGCTATGGTGTCCCTGGTTGGATGCTTGTCTCTTAGTGCTTGGGCCGTGGTCTCATCCTTGGGGGCTACAGTGTCGTCACTTGTAATTATTCTTACTGCTCCCACTGTGTTACCTTCTTTGATTTTTTTGCTAACCTGTGCGCAAATTTTCTCGTTTTCAGTGGGACTTTTCTTGGGTCTACTTCTTCGATTCCTGCGATGATAGGGCAGAGGGACACAGTTATCCGTTCTTGGGTAGTTGCGCACTGCCTTGATAAATAACAAAAAGGCACAATACCGTGAGTGGAACAATACACAAATAACCTGCTAAAACTGTCTTCCCTACTTCCAACTCGAACAGTCGCCGTTTAGTTGAATCCTCTCTAATACACAACTTTCCTTGTATGAACCTTAGCCCTGGCTTCGTCCCTGTAGATGCCTTCCTCTCCCACTACATTGTAAAATGCTCCAAACTTCAGAACACCCGTGACTTAACCTGAATCCTCATTTTTTTTTTTTTTTTTTCTTCTTCTTCTTCTTCTTCTTCTTCTTCTTCTTCTTCTTCTTCTTCTTCTTCTTCTTCTTCTTCTTCTTCTTCTTCTTCTTCTTCTTCTTCTTCTTATTCTTCTTCTTCTCTTCTTCCTTTTTCTTTTCCTCTTCCCCTTTCTCTCTCCCTTTCTCCTCTGGGTTGTCTTTCTCTCTCCTGTCTCGTGTTTCTGTTCCTTCTTCATTTATTTTATTTCACCACTTCCCCTTTCACGCACCTCGGTGCGCTTGCTCTCCCTCTGTGGGTTTCTAGCTCTCTTGCAGTGCTCCCCTTCCTTTGTATTTGACTGGCTCGTCTTCCTTATTTCCCACTTCTACCACTACCACTACTACTACCTCTTCTTCTTCTACTACAACTACTAATGAAATTAAGACACATGTGCGGCGTCTGGTTGTCTTTGTTGTGGACGTTTCGCCATCCAGTGGCTGGCTGGATGGCGAAACGTCTAAGGTGGGGATGCCCGGGTGTTGTGCATGTGTCATTTCATCCTGTCGATATTATATACAATTCTTGTACTACTACTACTACTACCTCCACCTCTTCCTGCCTATATATAGCCGTCGTAAGCTTCTCTCTTTTATGTGCGGGTTATTTGTGCCTTGATAACTGACGTGGTTAGCAGTTTGCCTCGTCTTTCAGGAACTGCAAGACAGACATTGCCGAACAAGAGTAGGTTGCGCCATGCTTGGATGGTGCCTCGGGCTTCTAAGTTGGTGGAACCTCCATTCACCCGCTTAAGAAGGTCTGTGAATTTCCTTGCTGCATATGGGCGAGCCGCTTTAGGGATGTGGGATAGTGTACTGCTAGCAGTGGATTTGAATGCCAACAGAAGGTTATCGCAAGTGACGAGGTTGCCATTGGAATTGTCATCTGCCTGTGGAGGCTGTGGGCTGCTCTCTGCTGGGGGCATATGTGATCCTGCACACCCATTGTGTGCACGAATGCAGCCATCCCTGTTGCGTGCTCGAAACTCTCCACACACCTGACATGTGCCTCTTCTTTCATTGTTGGGTGCATTGTTTCCCTGGCTTTGTGGCTGGCTGGCTTCATCATCTGCCATACCTCAAACTGTGTGGTAAGCCAAGGCTGAAGGGAAAATGGGGCATGGCACATACCGCACGTGGTTCATGGTGGTGGTGGGGGGAAGGAGAGGGGTCTCCTGTTCTTGTGGTGGGAGGTGGAATAAAGGGAGGAGTGGAAGATGTGTGATGAGGCGGAGTAGGGCACTCACTCCCTCCCAGGACTAGTCACTATACACCACAATGCTCTGTGCACATGTTACTATACACCACTATGCTCTGTGCACAGCCCCCACTATCAACGACATGCCGCTATACACTTCACTTGCTATGCGCATACCATGCACATACTATGCACTGTACACTATAGACTATATACACTGTACACAAGGTGAAAAAACACTCCATTGTTGTAACACGAGCACACTGTGTATGCGCGCCTGTTTGGGGAACGGGGGACAGTTTTACCCCTCAACCTCCGCCTCCTCCTCCTCCATGAGGCCTCCCCTCACAGACCTCTCCTACCCATAGGTGACCGTTATGTTCCCTCATTGAATTCACATACACAGAACTTTTCTTTATTCTGAAGGAAGAGACGAAATGCAGAGTCTTCTTGCCCTTTCCAACACGAGCAGCAGATATTCACACACCAGCCTGTTGATGATAATCCTGGTAGGTGTTCTTGATTGGACGATATTGTGCCAAAATCACAGAGCGGGATGCCCACAGCCTCTCTCTGGCAGAGGTGCCAATATACATATATATATATATATATATATATATATATATATATATATATATATATATATATATATATATATATATATATATATATATATATATATATATATATATGAGGAGGGTAGAAAGGGGTTAGAAAACACTCAAGAAAAAACGAATAAAATTACAAGTTACATTTTTCATTGGGGGGGAAAAGTAATCGGGGCTAATGTATCGCGTCCTATTTTTTAAGGCTGGACGGAGGTGGTGCAATCGACGGGAGAGCTGCACTGATTACCTTCTGCTATTTAACTAGTTGGATCAAAGTTTGTCAGGGATATTTATCTCAGTTTCGGAAGAAATAAGAATAGAAAAGAATGGGCTCGACGCGTGCTTGCGTGCATGGGCGAGTTCGAGAGAAAGCAATGGCGTAGAGCTCCAGCTCCTTGCTCCAGAATCTTAACCTAAATTGTACTGGAGTATGTGATTTCAACCTTCCTAGGCTCTGTCATACCTGCTCATGAAACTGTGTGTGACGTAACCATTTCATTCATTCGCATCCCTTCCACTCCAGAAGTCATCCATAAAGTCTCCGTGACTCATGTGTGTACTTAATAACCGTTCTCGCTTACCCGCGTTAACAGGGGTAGTAAATTCCTACTTCTTGTTCCCGTCTCTTGTCTGCTATCGACCCGCCTTACTGATTCTCGACCTCCAGGTCTCTAACAAACTGCATTTGATGTTTGCCTCCACCATTTCCTCATCAAACTCATGACGAAAATGTATTCCATTTTTCCACCGTTCCTTGGAGCACTTTTTCTAACGACGTTTTGGTTTTCTCTGATTGCCCGTTTGTGATTTTACGTTAATAGTTGCCTTAGGAGAGCAATGGTTAAGGTGTGCTGTTATTTTTGCGAAGTTGTGTGTTAGTGTGAGCGCCTATGACCGTTGCTGGAGGATTTTCAGTGGTCATTCAGTGATTTTGGCTATGTTTGGTAATTCAAAAAGACTTTTATAGGAGTAAAACTACATAAAAATACGTTTCTCTCACCTTTGAGTAAGATGTTGTCTAACATGGCCTTGCTATGCTTTAAGAATCGTTGTATTGCCGATCATGTTGGTATATTTACTTCTGGATTAATTAATTAAACAAAACCAGAGGAAGGAAAAGTAAGGAAAGAGAGAGAAACAGAGACAGCGAAAGTAAGTTACATTTAATAAAGTAAAATTTAGATTACGATGGTCTCTCAGCTTGATATCACTACCCAGGTAATGATGGTCTCTCAGCACGATGTCACTACCCACGTAATGATGATCCCTCAGCATGATGTCACTTCCCAGGTAATACTGGTGTCTCAACGTAATGTCACAATTGGTGCCAGGGTGAGTATGACTGGAAGAGTCATTAAGCACTTAGCGAGATACTTGATGCAATGAAAATAAAATACGATGTCCAAATACTACGAAGAATTATGCGCTGAGGCATGTCATCAAAGCAGTCTGTACAAGTTCACGAAAGCTCGCTGACAAAACCTTGAAAATGAGCTATTTCTTAGATGTTTTTTTCAACATCTTCACCATACTTATCCTGTCGTTGACATCAGTACATAATCGACATTCACCAACATCACACTCCATGATACAACATACATTACACCCCCTCCATATCACCTCCACACTCCATTACATAACCACTAATTGTTACATAAGTAACAAATGCCACCTTAGCACCTTAACACAAATTGCCACATAACCAATAAATGCCACGACATGCCATAACCAATATACATCAACACCTACACTATCTCATACCCAACACTACCTCCATACACCATCATATAAATAACATTACCACACTACCTCTACACAGCATCACATATCTTACTACAGCACACCATCTATACCTACCATCATATAACTACCAACTCCATCACACAGCATCACCAACCACACCATTACAGAGATAAAGCAGGAAAAAACTCCTTAGATGGGAGTAATGACCCAAATCTCACACTCCAGTCTTGCCAGCCATAATTCAAAGGTTATATTAGATGCAGAATTTATATGGTGAGGTCAGAATCTCATTACAATGGGATGACCGCAATGGGTGATGGCGCATTGACCTAGAATGACCTGACCATACTATTCACCTCATTGCGCGATAGTGAGTTAGAGAAAAGCTAGGAAGGTAGAATATATGCAGGAGGAGAATAAAATAGCCGGAAACCATGCCTGAGGCCCACTGGTGTGCCCGGGACTAGGAAGAAACATGCCTTGTAACCAGGCTACGTAGCGTTTTGAGTCCTCTGTAGCTGAGTGGTCTAAGGCGTCACATAGGGAACTACTCCACCTTCCAAACGTTGGTTCAGATCTTCCTTATCGCAATCTTTCTCTGTATATACCTCCCCTTGTTTCTTCATGTTGCATTGGTATATATATATATATATATATATATATATATATATATATATATATATATATATATATATATATATATATATATAATATATATATATATATATATATATATATATATATATATATATATATATATATATATATATATATATATATATATATATATATATATATATATATATATATATATATATATATATATATATATATATATATATTTAACTTAGCCTAATCCAATTAAATATATTTTAGATATGTTTACAATAATTTAATAATAAACAAATGCAATGAAATATATTCTTTTCGTTAGGTTCAGAATGATTTCTGCGAAATTATTGCATACACAAATTTTCGCTTGCCTTATTCGGCAACAAGTGCGTTGCTATTTAAGCCAAAATTGCAAGCTTTACCTATTCGACACGACATATATATAGTATATCAAAGTAGGAGGACTAGTCTAATTTACTGGATATATTTAGCCTACTTTATACACATATATCATTGTAATGGTTAATTTAAAAGGAAAAAATGGCTGCCAGTTGTTGTGGGCGGATTCCTCTATTAGGGGTTAAAAAAATTAAAACAATGTTAAACAGCTTAAATATACGCTGTCCTTAGCGTATGTTAAAGAAATTTACAATATATACAGAGATTTACAAATATATACAGAATCTTATCAACATGGCTATAAAAATCTAAGACGATAAAAAGGCTTTAAAGAATCATACAGTATTTTGTAAAGGCAAAATCCTGCATGAAAAGTAAGCGTAAAATTGGATTAAAGCAGCATACGCTAAATAAAAGGCATAGTTGTAAATCCTGAAAGAGTAAAAGAGGATTTATACGTATGCACCATGATATAGGAATAACTATAAAAATGTAAGACGATAAAGAGGTTTATAAAGGAAATTTGGGGTTGGAATGGCTGGCAGTCTTGCTGCGTCACTCCACACCACAAATAGCTTCCGTCACGCGATTCTGTGAGCGATTGGCAAGAATCTTTTTCCTTCACAAACGAGATTTCTTTGTATTGCCGACAGCGGAGTGATGTATAATTACCGGCCGTGTCGGGTCCAGGCGGGGACCAGGGAAACCCAACCTATTAACAGAGCAAAAAGGAATTTCCACTGTGTTTTCTTGGGTTTCAGGTGGTGGTTATGGAGACCCAGTCTATTGGGAGAAGGTAAAATCGAATTCCCGGTGTCTTTTCTTGGGTCTCAGGTGGTGGCTAGGAAACCCAAGCTATTGGGAAATAGAAAAATGAACTCCAGCTGGGCCTCAAATGGACATTACTAAACCCTGCCTATTAGGAGATAGAAAAATTTTATTTTTTTTAAGTGGCGAGATTAGGAAACATCCTCTGTTAGGCTACTTGGTCTCGTTTTCCTAAGCGAATTCTTGTGGTACTCAACGTCAATTCCTTAATGCTTCCAGTTTTTCTCAAATATTATTGTCTTTCAGTTAGTTAAGAACATAAGAACATAAAAAAGAAGGAACACTGCAACAGGCCTACTGACCCATGGAAGCAGGCCCATCCCCCCCCCCTCCGGATTAGCCCAATGACCCACCTAGTCAGCTTACTTCCACTTAAGGAGGGAGCACGGCATCAGACCTAGTAGCACAAGCTAGTCAGGTCCAACTCACACCCACCCACACCCACTCATGTATTTATCTAACCTAACCCATGAATACGTCTATTATTCACAGTAAAAGTAAATTAAAAGCAAACGTTCTGGTTGCAGAGAAAAATACATAAGCAAAGCTCAAATCTGAACGTTCATCACTCGTGAAACGAGAACAGGTTGCATTATACCAAAACAATATTCCTAGTGTTTTGGCAATGACTTTTGTTTCTGTTCTCAAAATCATGTCATTTCACAGGTTTCTTGAGTCTAAAAAAGACAAATTTTATTGCAAAGAAAAGCTGTAACATTTCGCCCTAAATAAATTTCTTATATAATATTAACTAGAATCTAGATGAGAGCAGAAATAATATACAAGTTTGTGTAGTTCGATAGGTTTTTGATTGCAAAAACCTGATGCTGAAAAATTTCTAGGTAGTTGGATGACCTAACTGAACGAAAATGTGATTCTTTAAAAACTATTGATGGTTCTGTTTATATTAGGAAAATTTTTTCCTGGTGTCTGGTTAGGTCGAGAAAAATAATCGTATTTTTCTGCTCTGTTGAATGTCTGCTATTTTTTATAGAGATAATGATATTATTATTATTATTATTATTATTATTATTATTATTATTATTATTATTATTATTATTATTATTATTATTATTATTAATATTATTATTATTATTATTATTTATTTATTATTATTATTATTACCCATACAGGGGTAGAATAGGGTAGAAGGGAGAAAGAGGAATGGCAGAACCGTTCTGGTTCTATGAGTGAAGGAGAGGTGAGACAGCGGCCGGGATGTCCCACAGTAATCTCACTTATTACTGCGGCTACCCACTCTCAGTGTGTTACTGTGGATCCCTCTCTCAACCTCCATCAATTTACCTAATTCTTCCACTACTCCCCACCATCATCCACCTTCACTGTTATCGCCTCCATCACCGTCTCCACCGCCCTTCATTACCGTTTTTTTTTTCCATTCTACATCACTGCTTCCACCTCTCTCCCCATCACTGTTTTCACCACCCTCCGTCACTGCCTGAATCACAATCCCTTGCTACTTCCACCACCTTATATCACTGCCTCTACTTTTCTGCATCATTGCTACCATAATTCTCTATCACTGCTTCCAATACCGTCCAACATTGCCTTCGCCATCCTCCATCAACGCCTGCACCATCCTCCCTAACTGCTTCCCTCCATCACAGTCTCTACCCCTTTTTATCACTGCTTCCACCATTCTTCATCACTGCTTCCACCATTCTTCATCACTGCTTCCACCACCCTCCTGCACATACTCCATTCTCAAATACTATTTCCATCACTCTCCATCACCGTCTCCAATTTCCTCTATCATCACCTCTACCACCTTCCATCGTCACCTCTACTACCTTCCATCACCACATCTACCACCTACCATCACCACCTTCCTGATGTCACCACCTTTACCACCTTCCATCCCTCTACCCCTCCCATAACAACCCTGCATTATGACTTGTTTGAAGATACCCTTTCGACCTTTCTAATATTTATGCTTAAATTGATATATCTGGTCATTTGATACAAGGCACCAACCCAGCGTGATGAAGCATGACGGGAAACATAGCTTAATTTTGTCTCCATTACGTAACTCTCATATGGAGCATTGCAGCAGCACACTGCAGATTTGACTAATATTATTTGAAATTTTAAAACTCGGCCAACTCCATTCCTGTCTCGACTGGCAATAGTGTTAAGATTTGACAGAATGCATTGGGCACAGATATAGAGGATTGAAAACAATGATGCACAACGGTGGAGTAAGTGACGGAAGCAGTGTAGGAGGAGGGGTACAGCTTGTGGGACGCTGTTGAAGGCAGTGTTGGAGATATTTCTGGAGACTGTCGCACCTTGTGAGACAGCATTGGAGACAGCGTTTGCCGCAACGGTGGAGAGTGTCGCAGACTGAGACATATTGGTGGAGATTTCAACCTTGTTTTGCTCTATCGGTAATAATAATGAGCTGAAAATCTTGAAGTTTTAGAAATCCATCGCAGAGCTTGCGAGGTCGTGTTGGACGCCATTTCTAACCCCCCCAAATCTAAATGAGATCACCAACAGCCTGAATGGACTGGGGTCGCGATTAAAGGCCGGAGGATCGAGCCTTCACCACTGCTTCCCCTGAATTACCATCACAATTTAACGCCTCATATACAGTACAACACATTCCCAAATTCTAATTCTAAATCGAGAGCCCTGTTTTTTTGTGATGGAGTTCTAGAAATAGCGAAGGAACCACGCCATTAAAGCCAAGGCAAAAAAAAATATATAGGATGGAGATTAGAAATATTTCTAGGTTTTTAGAACCAGTGTTGAGACTTTTGGGAAATTGATGGAGATTGTGTAAGACAACATAGGACACATTTCTGGAGACAGTTGCTGGAGACAGCGATGGAGATTTATACACTATTGTTGGAGATATTTTTATTTGAAGTGAGGGAGTGAAAATGCGAAGGGGCAAATGAAGCGGAAAATACTGAAGACGATCAGGCATTTTCAAAACATCAGAGTGTTTAAACATCAACACTCACCACACGATAACACATTACCAAGAGGAATACACAACGATAAGGCGATAACACAAAGATAAGACGACAACTCAATGATAAGACGATAACGCAATGATAAGTCTAAAAGACAAGGATAAAACGATAACGCAAACGAAAATCTGTGGCGAGAACACAATTAGACGATAATAAATGACGATAACAGTGTTACAAGGCGATAACACAATAAGATGGTAACTCAGTAACGCTTATAAAACTAAAATACTCCTAAAAATCCTCATTACAATCTACTGTCAAAGAAACCCCCATAAAAATCGAGAGGTGTGTATTTCTCGGTGTATATACATCAGGAAGTATGTATCTCAGTGTATATTCATCAAGAAGTGTCAATCTCTTAGTAAATATAGACTGAAAGTTTTCTCTCAATGGATATTGAGAGAAAACTCTCAATATGTACTTACATATTGAGACATATTGCATACAATAATAATGACCCTCGTGTAGCCAATAAGCTTCAAACCCAATAAACCAACCAACTCTTAACTATATTTTATGTATTCTGATGAGAATATCAGACTCGATGTGTGATATTCTCATCAGCAACAGAGTAAGTATGCTTTTCGAGGCATATGAACTTAGTATTTATACAAGTGAAATACTGTGACAATATATAAACGTTTCGATCATTGGGAGCAATGTAAATTTGTAAGATTGACAAAATAAGCGAAATGTATCCATAATATATGTCCTAGAGCTATACGTGTGGTTTATTTCAGTACGTTTTGCCAGGTTGTTTTATACTGTTCTCTCGCCTACCTAAGTGCTCTCTGTTAGTATAGCGTAGTACGTACGTAAACATTGGCAAAAGTCGCTCTGATGATTCTTCGCCCACCTCGAGTCGAGGCAACTTCTTGTTTTCTTATTGGCTAGCGTGCTGCGGTCCCCCACCAATAACAACTTCCCGCTTCCCGCTAGTTTCCATTATTGGTTCCAGCGCCTGATCTTTGCGAGTTTCAGTATTTTCACAGTTATTTATCGATAAATTATGGGCCCCAGGTTCTTTCAATTACTTCTTTACGCTCTGCCTAGCTCCAGCCAGAGCCTGAAGCCACGGATTTTGTTGGACCCTGATTTCCTCTTGTTTTGTTCTCGTTTCGACAATTTTAGGGCAATATTAGTTTCTTTCTTGCCTTTGGCGCGGTTTACGTTGTTGGTGCTGTTACTGGTGTGCTTAGCGAATGAGGTAGGAATGCCGTGCATTATAGCTCTTGGTGCTGCCTCCTCGTATTAGCGTAGGAGGTAACTATGTCGTGCTTTATATAGAAATCTTGCGATTTTCCCTTCACGCTGGGACCTCTTGATGCTAGTGGAGAGCTCTTGATTCACTCGTAGCCTCCCTTCCCTTCCTTGCATCTAACTTGATTTTTCATATTCTCCCAGGCTAAACCCTATTTCGGGTTTAGCACTTCCCTACGAATACTGAAAATAATAATTTTGTGGACTTAGCTTATAATTTAACAATGGTTTTGCCAAAAACTCTAATCACATCTTTTTCCTTTTAGCTTCATGTCTTCGAAAATCAGTCAGGACATCGCTAAATTAATAAATAATTTTTTTTTATCAATTGACGTTAAATATTGCTTACTAATATATATTTACATTAAGTCAATTTTAGTAACATTTGTTTAGGTTCCTGACTTAGTTTTGTTTGAAAAAAAAATGAATAAAATGAATATCAAATAAATATATTTAATAACAATTAATTCTAGAAATATATTTTAACAATCGCTGATTTTGTAATAATGACATAATTGAAACTCTTAAAATATTACTCCCAAGAATTGATTAATTAAGAGTTTCAGAATCGGAAATTTTATTACTCTTGCTTGACTGTGGAAGGTCGATACTGATCTATTTCCCGTCTTGCTAAGGTACGTGGATGAAGAAAAAAAAAGAAAGCCGACCAGTATAAAGACAAAGCCGGAAGTTGCAGAAAATTATTATACTGATACTTTTCACTCTGTTCTCGCACTCAGTGTCCTTGTCTCAACGATCTCGTTGATGATGAATGGTTTGAAAAACCGACAAGTTGAAGATTGAGACACTTATGCAGCATATGGGAATCTTTATTCAGGAAACGTTTCGCCACACAGTGGCTTCATCAGTCCAATACAAAGAGGAAGGCGTAAGGAGAGGAGGAGAATGAGGTAATCAGTCCCTCAACCTGGAGTCGATGTGTTCAGTCCATCAATCTTGTAGAATGTACAGCATAGGGCCGTAGACGTGGCTTATATACTGTAGTGAGGTGACGTGAAGCAGATGGAGGCGGGGTCATAGTGGTACCATCCACTAGTCGAAGTAGGTCTTCGTCCAAAGGTTGAACAAGTGTTGAAGAATTCTTTGTAGCAAGATCCCATGATGCTGCAGTGTCTGACAGTTGTGATGAATGGTTTGAAAAACCGACAAGTTGAAGATTGAGACACTTATGCAGCATATGGGAATCTATATTCAGGAAACGTTTCGCCACACAGTGGCTTCATCAGTCCAATACAAAGAGGAAGGCGTAAGGAGAGGAGGAGAATGAGGTAATCAATCCCTCAACCTGGAGTCGATGTGTTCAGTCCATCAATCTTGTAGAATGTACAGCATAGGGCCGTAGACGTGGCTTATATACTGTAGTGAGGTGACGTGAAGCAGATGGAGGCGGGGTCATAGTGGTACCATCCACTAGTCGAAGTAGGTCTTGTAGATGAATGGTTCAGAGAACCGACATGTTGATAAATTAGACACATGTGCAACTCTTGGGTATCTTTATTGAGGAAACGTTTCGCCACACAGTGGCTTCATTCAAGATTGATGGACTGAACACATCGACTCAAGGTTGAGGGACTGATTACCTCATTCTCCTCCTGTTCTTCAAGTTTCTCCTACGTATGGACTGATGAAGCCACTGTGTGGAGAAACGTTTCCTCAATAAAGATACCCAAGAGTTGCACATGTGTCTAATTTATCACCAACAGCTTGACTGATCAGAAACCGAACCTCTATTAGGGGACACAGGATCGACCCTTAATCAGTCCTTTTGCTGAGTAGCCTACAAGGGTTTTACCGTATTGAAATAGTCTGCAATCGTCAGTGGAAACTAAAATTCATAATGTCATTGTAAAGCTTCGATAATCAAAGAACACCGAGTGGTATGAATTTGGAACAAGGCGACTATCAACACAAACTGGATAATGATCTTCGTGAGTAGCTTTAAGAAGAGACTGGACAAATATATGAGTGGGAGGGGCTGGGTTTGATTGGTGTCAAGGGGTATGGGAGTTATTTCTTGAGTAGCTTTAGGTAGATGTCGTTTTGATAAGGACCTGCCTCGTATGGGCCAGTAGGCCTTCTGCAGTGTTCCTACATTCTTATGTTCTTATGTTCTTAAGTGAGACACTTTTTTTTTAAAGGCTTTCCTCTGCTGCAAGTGTTTTCTTAGTCATCACTACAGTCCAACCCCTCTCATAAGCAAACTATAAAATACTAAAATCGAAAATGGTTCTGTCTACCAGATTTTTAATAGCACTCTCAATTGCCCTACACAAATTAAATCAACGCATTGCTCTATATTCGAGATCCTTTATTTACATCGCTGTTGTTGCATAGACAGAAGTTTAGGGAAATATAGATCATGGGTTTATCTTTGAACCCAGATGAATTTGGAACAGCTATTTCAAAGTCTAGTTGCTACAGGTATAATTTCCACGTGTGTGTACGTGTTTTGTGTGTACGTTGTGTGTGTACGTGTGCGTACGCGTGTTTTGCGTGTGAAAGAGAGGTGGGCTATGTGCGACGCGCGACAATATCTTCTTGTTATTACCGATTTGCAAAGGAGCAGGGCCATGTTCGTGAATTTCTCTATTATTAGCAGTTGAAATTCCTCTTCAACGTGATTTACAACAGTCGACCGACACGCTGCAAGGTGTAAAGAGGCAACAGGTGACGGGAGACTTATCCAAGAGTCCCGACCAGCCCAAGACCCGAGCTTAGAACCCGTCGGAGTTCCATGTGTTTAAATGTCAGAATATCAATACATGATATAGAGTAAATATTCATATATATATATATATATATATATATATATATATATATATATATATATATATATATATATATATATATATATATATATATATATATATATATATATATATATATATATATATATATATATATATATATATATACATATATATATATATATATATATATATATATATATATATATATATATATATATATATATATATATATATATATATATATATATATATATATATATATATATGCTACAAGTATGCTTTAATGGGCACTTCAAGTCGAAGATTTCATTCCAATCCTTGCTGTATGCATTTAGATAAGGAAAAGAGATGGAAGAGAGGAGAGGGTTGGGAGAAAGGAAGGAAGAAAGAAAGAAAGAAAGAAAGGGTAGAAGAGGAGATGACCAGGATAGGGACAGGGGGCCCTGGGATTTAGATATGTTATACTGAACGGCTGGAAACTGTCGCTGGATCCAGTTTCCATACTGATGTCAAAGGAAATTGAATTGCAACATGTTGAGCGTAATCCAGTCTGTTTTATATCGATGTATTGAGCATCGCACTACGCTGAATTTACTGAGTATTGTTTTCTTTTTACGGTGAAGAAGAAAGGTCTTGCTGAATACTGTATAGTGTGTTATGGGTATTCTGTTCACTGTTAAAGTACGTGGCTCGCGATATTTCTTGCAAAGGATGTGTTTTTTTTTTCTTTGTGTATAATTTTGCTTTCCTTACAAAAATATCCCGCACATAGGAGAAAGAAATTTATAACGACGTTTCGGTTCCACTTGGACAAATACCTTGTTACACACGGTGTGTGACTAGAAAATGGTCCATGTCGAAGCGAAACGCCGTCATAAGCTCCTTTCCCCTATCTTCGGGCTGTTTGTATGTTGTTCCATTCACGGTACTCTGCCTTTTTGTTCTTTGTGTTTACCTTCGTAATTTGTTATTTTATTGTGTCAGTTTGATATTTTGCATTTATTATATTGGGTTGATTATTTCACGGTTTTTCGGTAGTATGGGGAGCCCGGCCAGTCTGGAGCCATCGGATCACTGTATAAAACGTGGAGGATCTGTGGAGTGGCCGGAGATGAGCCCTCGACAGCACTCCGTAAGTTTAGTTTTCTTTTTTTTTGACTCTGGGATCCCATGAAGGCGTTAAGTCTATGCGATGAAAACTTCAGTGTGTTGCAGATTTGCGGGAGCCCATAAACACCGCATGTAACACCTTCGCTAGTAACATCTTCTCTGTCTTCATGTATTAATAATAATGGAGTACACATTGAACAGGGTCTATGAATTAAAGACTTCATTATTAGTATTATTACCTCTCTTTGAAGTTTTCTCCGAGGTTTACAGACATTATTGTGTCTAGATAAATTTTCTAATGTTTGATGGTGTACTTCACTACTCTTTCATGTTTGAAAGATATACAGCCGCCACTGACGTCTTTCGCGTCTTTTCAGCGACCTTCACGCGAGACTTTGGAAACAAATTTGATCCAGACAGCAGAATATTTTATGCTTGTCCGACGAGTCCATCTCTCTCTCATCTCTTTACCTGCCTGCATTTGTATAATGCTACCTGATGTGCTTTTGTGATCGGGTTCTGCAAGGCGTCTCTATACTATAAGCTGCTCTTTGTTCCTCCTCTATTTTTGATTCGGAATGCAAAGACTTTGACAATTGTTTTCTTGGATAGCAAAAAGCTGAGTTTGTTTTGTCGTAGACAGCAGGCACTGTCTGCTGTTAGTCCTTCGGGACACTTGGAAACATCTGAGTTAGTTTCTTGGAGATAAGGAAAAAATACTTTCATATTTTTTGTGGAAAATAGAAAATTGTCCTGTTTCTACGAGAGCTGTAGAAGTTTTCCAGGTTTTCCTGGGACAACAGGGCTAGAAAATCTACTTACTCAGAGAGTAAAAAAGCCGAAAATCTGCTGCTCTTTTGCACGGCAAGAAGTGTGCTTTCTTGGGCAGAAAGGAAACAGGCTATCTTCGACAGCAAGGTAATCTGCCCTCCTGGACAGCAGGAACATCTACCCTCCTGGACAGCAAGAACATCTGCCCTCCTGGACAGCAGAGAAGTCTACCCTTCTGGACAGCAGGAAAGTCTGCTGTAACCGTCTGTCATTCTATCTTCCCTCTGCGTGTTATTCTTG
>NC_091294.1:35525015-35557515 GCF_038502225.1 Cherax quadricarinatus | reverse complement strand
AACGACATACAAAATACTGAGAGGAATTGACAAGGTGGACAAAGACAGGATGTTCCAGAGATTGGACACAGTAACAAGGGGACACAGTTGGAAGCTGAAGACACAGATGAATCACAGGGATGTTAGGAAGTATTTCTTCAGCCACAGAGTAGTCAGTAAGTGGAATAGTTTGGGAAGCGATGTAGTGGAGGCAGGATCCATACATAGCTTTAAGCAGAGGTATGATAAAGCTCACGGCTCAGGGAGAGTGACCTAGTAGCGATCAGTGAAGAGGCGGGGCCAGGAGCTCGGACTCGACCCCCGCAACCTCAACTAGGTGAGTACAACTAGGTGAGTACACACACACACACACACACACACACACACACACACACACACACACACATATATATATATATATATATATATATATATATATATATATATATATATATATATATATATATATATATATATATATATATATATATATATATATATATATATATATATATATATATACATGTGTGGCTCAAGTGGCAAGGCGATGCTTACATTGTGCTGTCTCTGGAGGCGGTACAAGGTTCGTAGGGTCGAGTCCTGTCCAGCCGCAGTTTGGTAAATGATTTACAATCACTTGTTTCGTGTTTTCATTACTATATATATATATATATATATATATATATATATATATATATATATATATATATATATATATATATATATATATATATATATATATATTTATCTATATCTATATATCTATCTATCTGTCTATCTATATACATATATATATATATATATATATATATATATATATATATATATATATATATATATATATATGTATATATATATATATATATATATATATATATATATATATATATATATATATATATATATATATATATATATATATATATATATATATATATATATATATATATATATATACTTAATGTAAAGAAACAGAAAGGGACATTTTCGTAATGTAGAGAGAGAGGAAGAACAAAGAAAAAGTGGTCGCAGGAGTGGAGGAAAGACCAAGAAAGAAGAAGGTATAAAAAGAGAAAATAAATCTCGATTGAAGGAGAAAGCATCACAATCCTTTCTACCTAAACCACCTTAACAGCGCCCAGAAAATCCTTAGAAATGCTAAGGAGGAGTTTTCTCCAGTCCCCAACTCTCTCTAATGCATCGACGTAGAGAAATACGAAGAAATATAGATACACCGCTTCAGCTCCACTGTTATCTTACATGGAGGAAGAACTGTATGAGTTCCCCATGCCATTTGATAAGCACATTATTACTGGGTTGATTAAGTTGTGTGTAGCTGATTGCATGTTTGAGTTCAAAGAGAAATACTAGTCTCAAAGGCAGGGAATAGCATATGGAGTTCTATGAGACTAAGCTGCTGAAAGATATTTTGCTCCGTGAAGCTAAGTGGTTCAGATATGTGGATGACATCTTGTGTCTTTGGCCGAATTACGTGGACCTTAATGCATTTTTACCGAGACTTAACTCTCCTGTCCCCTTGATTAACTTTACAGTAGAGAAAGAAGTGGACATTAAACTTCCATTTTTAGATGTTACGATACACAGGGTCGATATAAAATTTATGTTTTCAGTATATAGGAAGGTCACGAACGTGTGTTCATACATCCACTGTTGCTACAATCATGAATCTAGAGAAAAATAAGTGCTTTTCTCACTATGTTTTTGAGAGTTTACGGAGTGTGTAGCCCTAAGTTCTTAGATGAGGAAATTAGGAAAATATTTGACATTGCTACATATCTTTGTTACCCTAAGGAGTTTGTTGAAACTGTTTTGTTGGCAGCTAGAAAAATTTATCATGGGACTGAACCTAAAATAACGTCTCATAATAAGAATGTGATTGTTCTTCTGTACACTGAGAATTTATCAGTTCTGCCAAATGCCCTAAAGAGACTCAATATACAAGCTGTTTTTAAGAATTTACGGACCGTTCAGAGTATGCTGATCATGAATTCTCCAAAACATGGCATAGGTGGTGTGTACAGGATTGGGTGTCAAAGATACCCTTTCATATGTCGGGCAAACGGACAAACCTTTAAATATTAGAATCACTCAACACCAGTATTCAGTAAGGACAGCTCAAGAATCCAGTGCAGTATTCAACCACACACGAGTCTGTAATAATCATGGCAAGTGGTACTGAGTCCTATGTACTTCATGGCTAGAAAGAAATATTCTTGAGTCTGCAAATAAAATTATTAAACACGATGGGTTATTTAAGTTTGATTCATTTATAATTGAGGCTATCGTGCACAATCTGAAATCCAATTCTTTTATGAATGCCTTGGATTGCCTTACGTGTCAGGGTTCCACGAAAAGGAACTAGGTAGGTCGCACTTTCCTGGTGAGGTTCGGCCTGTGTCTACCCACTAGCTATTTCTAAAGTCCGACTGATCTTGAAAACCAGTATTTTATCAGTGTTAATTTTGTTAGTTAATCACTAATTTACAACGGGTCAAGGGCTGACTTTTCTCTGTTTCCTATAATACTTAATCTCCCTGGTACTAGGCACTCTGTGTGCCTGGGGTACTGAAGGTTTTCTCTCCACCACCCTCAGTTTCAGCAAGACGTCCCTCGGAAGAATTTGCAACACGAAAGGTCTAAAGCTATTATTCAACCTCCACTGTGGTTGTTATATATATATATATATATATATATATATATATATATATATATATATATATATATATATATATATATATATATATATATATATATATATATATATATATATATATATATTTATATATATATATATATATATATATATATATATATATATATAATATATATATATATATATATATATATATATATATATATATATATATATATATATATATATATATATATATATATATATATATATACATATATGCAGAGAGACTGCAAAAGGTGACACCCCGCACTGCACTATGAGAAAACTTCCCCTCACCCCTGCTGTTGGTGCTTTGCAACACTGCATAGCTCCTGATGATGCACTGTGAAGTATGAAAGTATTTGAGCTAAAGATTTCCACCCCCCGTGGCTTGTCTTGCATAGTTAAGATCGCCTGTCTGCGATTGTTTGCATATGCTGTATATATAAATATATATATATATATTTTTTTTATTATTATTATTATCACACTGGCCGATTCCCACCAAGGCAGGGTGGCCCGAAAAAGAAAAACTTTCACCATCATTCACTCCATCACTGTCTTGCCAGAAGGGTGCTTTACACTACAGTTTTTAAACTGCAACATTAACACCCCTCCTTCAGAGTGCAGGCACTGTACTTCCCATCTCCAGGACTCAAGTCCGGCCTGCCGGTTTCCCTGAATCCCTTCATAAATGTTACTTTGCTCACACTCCAACAGCACGTCAAGTATTAAAAACCATTTGTCTCCATTCACTCCTATCAAACACGCTCACGCATGCCTGCTGGAAGTCCAAGCCCCTCGCACACAAAACCTCCTTTACCCCCTCCCTCCAACCTTTCCTAGGCCGACCCCTACCCCGCCTTCCTTCCACTACAGACTGATACACTCTTGAAGTCACTCTGTTTCGCTCCATTCTCTCTACATGTCCGAACCAACTCAACAACCCTTCCTCAGCCCTCTGGACAACAGTTTTGGTAATCCCGCACCTCCTCCTAACTTCCAGACTACGAATTCTCTGCATTATTTTCACACCACACATTGCCCTCAGACTTGACATCTCCACTGCCTCCAGCCTTCTCCTCGCTGCAACATTCATCACTCATGCTTCACACCCATATAAGAGCGTTGGTAAAACTATACTCTCATACATTCCCCTCTTTGCCTCCAAGGACAAAGTTCTTTGTCTCCACAGACTCCTAAGTGCACCACTCACCCTTTTCCCCTCATCAATTCTATGATTCACCTCATCTTTCATAGACCCATCCGCTGACACGTCCACTCCCAAATATCTGAATACATTCACCTCCTCCATACTCTCTCCCTCCAATCTGATATCCAATCTTTCATCACCTAATCTTTTTGTTATCCTCATAACCTTACTCTTTCCTGTATTCACTTTTAATTTTCTTCTTTTGCACACCCTACCAAATTCATCCACCAATCTCTGCAACTTCTCTTCAGAATCTCCCAAGAGCACAGTGTCATCAGCAAAGAGCAACTGTGATAACTCCCACTTTATGTGTGATTCTTTATCTTTTAACTCCACGCCTCTTGCCAAGACCCTCGCATTTACTTCTCTTACAACCACATCTATAAATATATTAAACAACCACGGTGACATCACACATCCTTGTCTAAGGCCTACTTTTACTGGGAAATAATTTCCCTCTTTCCTACATACTCTAACTTGAGCCTCACTATCCTCGTAAAAACTCTTCACTGCTTTCAGTAACCTACACCATACACCTGCAATATCTGCCACATTGCTCCCCTATACACCCTGTCATACGCCTTTTCCAAATCCATAAATGCCACAAAGACCTCTTTAGCCTTGTCTAAATACTGTTCACTTATATGTTTCACTGTAAACACCTGGTCCACACACCCCCTACCTTTCCTAAAGCCTCCTTGTTCACCTGCTATCCTATTTTCCGTCTTACTCTTAATTCTTTCAATAATAACTCTACCATACACTTTACCAGGTATACTCAACAGACTTATCCCCCTATAATTTTTGCACTCTATTTTGTCCCCTTTGCCTTTATACAAAGGAACTATGCATGCTCTCTGCCAATCCCTAGGTACCTTATCCTCTTCCATGCATTTATTAAATATTTGCACTAACCACTCCAAAACTATATCCCCACCTGCTTTTAACATTTCTATCTTTATCCCATCAATCCCGGCTGCCTTACCCCCTTTCATTTTACCTACTGCCTCACGAACTTCCCCCACAATCACAACTGGCTCTTCCTCACTCCTATAAGATGTTATATATATACTGTATATATATGTATATTTATTTATTTATTTCTGTCACAAGATATTTAATGAGTAACAAAGAAGCATTAATCATTGTGAGAGGAGCTGTTGTCTTATAGCATCTTCAAGGGGGGCTCCTTGGCCAAGTGAAGAGGCTCTTGGGTCTGAGGAACTGTATCTTTTGGCCTCCTTCCTCTGACCGAATCTAATTACTCCCCAATCTCCCCTTCCCTATCCCATCATCCCTATCTTCCCTTTCCTCCCCACCTCCCATCCTTCCTTTTCCCCATTCTGTTTGTAGCCATTGGGGTCCTCCCCTCTGGCATTATGGTTTCTAGGTGTTGGAAGTGTGCCGGGGTTCATCCCGCTTCATGGGGTTTCTTGGGAGGGGTGTAGTTTGCCGTGGAATCTGAAACATCTGTAGGTGCCCTGCTCCCTTCCCAGATTTCCAGGTGGGGCGGGGTGTCCTTTAGGTGACGGGTGTATCTCCAGAGGCTGCCTGGCGATTCTGGTAAGTGGCAGTCGAAGGCAGTATGCTTTTGTTGTGGATATCCGACCACCCTCTCTTTTGTCCGCCGAGGTGGCTCGGGAGATGTGAGATTCCTATCCCAGAGCACTGGTTTATTGGCATGTAGGGTAGGGTATGGCACGTGTTCCACACTGCATCTGCACTGCTGGCGGTCTTAAGGTCCTCTTGGATGAGAAAGGGACTTATGGCCATTTCATGCCCTCTAGTTACTGACACTCTGCTGTCCCTCTTCTTTTTTTTCCTTCTTTCTTTTTTTCTTTAAAATTATAATAGGATAGAAGTACCATCATCATAGAGTCCTCAATCCGCGACCCCCCTCCTCCTCCTCCTCCTCCTCCTAGGCCAGTTTTTGTTACTGCGTCCTCTTCTGACCTGGCTTCCTTATTGGACAATTTTCCAGACTTTTCCCATACTCCTCTACCTGGTGCTTGTGACACTTTGTCACATGTTCCAGGTACCAAGACTCTGACCTTTCTTCTAGTGCCTCTGCCTCTTTCATGTCTTGAACTATGCGTCCAGCTTTCCCAAATATGGTGTGACGATTTTCGGATCATCCACTTGCCTCAGGTTGAGCTGCCCGTAGTCCTACACCTAAACGTTCCAGACCATTTGCTGACGACGGTTCTTTGATTTCTGCTTATTTCCATCCAGAAACGACCTACACGACACCCACTTCCTTTATGCACCATGTTTACAAGTACACAATGGACAAAAATATATCCTTTCATGCTCTTCGGAGTGGTGCGTGCATCATTACAGTTCAGCGTTCAGATCAAGCTCATGACCTTTCCCATCTTACTTCCATTGATATCGTTCCTATCACAGTTCACAATCATACTACTCTCAATTCATGCAGTGTGTACCATTGTACAGTGTGATTTTCTGTCTTGCGGTGACAGTATTTCGAAGTAATAAGCCCTTCAGGACCTTCCAATTCTCAAAGTGGATACATATGTCCTACCCACTCACAGACGAAGGCACTTTCCCGGTAACATTGCCCGCTTAACCTTTGACTGCTGTGAACTCCCGTCCTCTGTTTATATCTCGGGACATTGCATAGGGGTACATAAAGTGGTCCCTACACCCCAGAAGTGTCAAAATTGATGATGCTTCGGACATCCCACTAAATACTGCAGGTCTGCGGTGGAGTGACCAGACTGCAGTGCCGTGAATCATGCTGATACATCTTACAGTCTTTCCCCCACTTGTCTTAATTGCAATGAAAACTCATCCTTCCTTTTCCCACTGATGTCAGGTTTATCTTCATGAACGTGAAATCTGTTGCCTTTAGGAGAACAAAGGCCTTACTTATGCCATGGCTGTCTCTCGGCTCTGCCTTCAGAGGAATCTTCCTTGTGTTCCTTATTCTCGAGTAACTAGGAGACTTCCAACTTTGGTGGGGTCCCCACCAATCAGCAACACTGGTGCCATGTCTTCTGGGGTCACCCCCATCTCTATTTCTTTCGCGGTTTTACCCTCTGAAACCCCCACCTCCTTACCTCTTCCTACTTCTACTTGTTCATCTCACTTGCTAGTTTCTCAGTCTGTGAGGCCTTGCATGCCTGCATCTTCCTCGCGCCTATCATCTGCAAAGTTGAACCTGTCTCCTAACCCCAAGCCTCTTCGCATTGGCCCCAGTGCCTGGTTCTCACCCTCTTTCAGGCTCTCACACGAAGGTGGACGTTTACCCCCTCCTCGTGTGGTCCCCTCTTCTCCTATTCACCAGTCCCCTTCCAGCCTCCTTCCTCTCCTGTTCCACCGCAGAACTCTTGTCCCCGCCGGTACATCTTTCCAGGTTCATACTCCCCTCCCCTCTCAGACCACGTTGGTTCCCTCTATAGTCTCCTCAATCTCTACTTGCTCTACCTCACCTATCTCTGAAGTCATGGTACCAGTATCTTCCTTGTCCGCTGAAACGAAACCCTCGATGGACACCAGTGCGCCTCCTTATGCCCCTTTTTATTTTTCATAACCCTTGCAGCAATATTTTCCTTCACTGCATTCCGATTACTCCTTGCTTACCCGCTTTCTGTTGCCTCCACACATTGAAGACACTGGCCCTACTAGCCCATAGATTTTATCACTTCTCATTGTTGGCATACCTATCTGTGAATAATGACTTTTGTACAGTGGAATTTTCGTGGCCCAGTTTTCCCCAGTATGTGTTGGGTTATGAGAACCTTAAGTTCGTCCAGCGATTATTCGTCCCATTTCGAGCTATGTGCTGTTGCATTCTTCTGATCCCTTTCCTGATAAAACTTTCAATGAAAGTGCACTTCTTGTGCACAATGGTATACCATTTCATCAGATCTTTGTTCATTTTCAGCTACATTATACTGTTTGCACAGGTGGTATACAGTTTGCTCTCTATATCTAGCCCCTTTCTGTGCAATCTGTATCTCGGACGTTGTGCTCTTGATCTCTTCTCTGCCACCACCCATCTTGTTGTTGGGTGATTTTAACACTCATCATCTTTGGGAGGGGTTCCACCGTGACTCTCGTGGTGATCAGTTGGAGACTCTTCTCACTTCTAATCCTCTTCATGTTTTAAATACTGGTGCTCCTACCTATTTTGACTCTTGCACTCAGTCTCTCTCCTTCATCGATCTTTCTATCTGTTCCTCGTCAGTTGCCCTTGATTATGCTTGGTCTGTTCTCCCTCATTTGCACGAGAGTGATCACTTTCCTATTATTCTTACTTCTACTATGTATTCCCGACCTCCTCGTAGCTCCCATTCGCAATTTGGAAGAGTGAATTAGGAGTTATACTCTCATCTTACCGCATTTTGTTGGGACCCTTCTTCGTCCACAACTGATGAACTGGTGCACCAGTTTTCGACCTTAATTTTAACTGCAGCTCCACTTTCTATTCCTCAAACTCAGGCAGGCATTCTCAGACATGTGTGCTTTGGTGGTCTCCCACATGTGCCCATGCAGTGCATTTAAAACATGCCACGTGGGGCAGTTATCGATATAATGAGACCGCAGATCGTCTTTTGGATTTTAAGCGAGCAAAGGCAGTTGCTCGCCGCGTCATACGCAATGCTAAACGCACTTGTTGGCATTACTGCGTTTCTACTTTTACCTCGACTTTCCCTATGTGTGTGGTTTGGAACAAGGTACAAGGTACAGAAGTTGTGTGGCAAGTACGCTCCGGACCTAGCTCCCATTTTGCGAGATGCTGGTGTTAGTGTTGCAGAACCTCTTGAAATTGCCATGGAAATCGGAAACTATCTTGTCCTTGTTTCCCAATTGTTTCACCTCTGTCCCTCGTTTCTTGCTTCTTAGTTTGCCAGAGAACAATCACCCTTGGATTTTTCTTCTAATGAGAAGGAGCCATAAAACGTACCTTTTACTCTCTAAGAGCTAGAGTTCACACTTTCCGCTTGCCGGTCATCGGCAGCTGGGCCAAATGATATTCATATCCGTATGCTACAGCATCTGCATTCTACAACCCTTTGAGTCCTTTTGTGTCTTTTCAGTCTTGTTTGGAAGTTAGGGGTTCTCTCTCAACAATGGAAATCTTCCATTGTACTACCGTTTCGTAAACCAGGCACTACAGGGCTTGATACCTCTCACTATCGTCCCATTGCTATGACCAGTGTAGTCTGCAAAGTGATGGAACGATTGGTGAATAGACATCTGGTATGGTATTTGGAGACTCACAATAGTCTTTCTCCTCGCCGATGTGGCTTTTGAAGGGCCGCTCTGCTATGGACCCCTTGTTTCACTTAGATACGTATGTGCGAAATGCCTTTGCTAATAGTATAACATCTTAGCCAGGGCCCACTCCTTAGGCCTCCATGGTTATCTACCAACCTTTCTTGCTGTTTTCTTATCTGAAGGACATTTTCGTGTCCGTGTTGTGGCCTCGCTTTCCTCAGACTTTGTTCTGGCCGAGGGACTCCCACAAGGTTGTGCCCTTAGTACTACCCTTTTTCTCTTGGATATAAATGACCTACCTTCCGTTCTTCCATCATATATTTGATCATCACCGTCGCCTGGTAGCGACCTCCCTTCTATTCTGCGGCTTCTCCTACAACCTTTTCTAAGTTAGATTCCCTTCATCATCAGGTATTGGCCTTGGTGCCTTTCGTTCATCCCTGTTGAAAGCCTCTAAGCTGAGGCGAATTCTTTGCTTATCCGATCATCGTGATGCTCATTGCCTTCGTTACTTTGTCCGCTCTCATGACCTTTGTGTTCCTTCTACGTATAGGTTGGTCTCGGACATTAGTAGAAGCCCATTATGTTTCAGCGCCCCTGCTTACTCCGACCGTTTTCTCTTCGTCTTCACTCACTCCAGTCATTTCTCCAGTTGCCTCCCTTGTATGTTCATGTGTCGTCTGCCTTTTCCCTTCCCCCTTGGGAGGTTCCGACGGTTCGTGTCTGTTCTCCCCTACTACCGTGAGCCAAAGATCTGCTACATACGACTGCTCCTCACTCTCTTTTTCTTGATAACTTCCGGTCGCATGTACACGCCATCACTGTTTATATAGATGGTCCTAAATCTTCTGACGGTGTTGAGTTCGCGGGGGTGTTCCCTGACAATGTTGTCCGGGGTCATATGTTAGACTCAGCTAGTATTTTTTCCGTCGAGTTCTACGCCATCCTCATAGCACTTCTCCATATTTCGTATATGTCTCCATTGGCGTTTGTGAAAATTTCAGATTCCATTTGTCCTACGTAATCACCTTTGGTTGCCCTGTGTGACTAGCAAAAATAAAGACGTCGTATTCTGTTGGGTTCCTGGACACAGTGATGTGCAGGACAATAAACAGGCGGATGCTAGTACACGATCTTCCGGTTTCCTATAGAGTTATTCCGTTTAGAGATTGCTTTCCATTCATCTCTGCCCGTTTTCGTGGCCGTTGGCAACAACGGTGGTCGGACATGCACCATAACAAACTGCACTCTATTAAACTGCTTGTAGGTTTGTGGCCATCTTCTTACCACCGTTGCCGTACTCTGGAGACTGCGCTCTCCTGTCTCCGCATCGGCCATGCTCGCCATACCCATGGGTATCTCATGGAACAACACCCTATTCCTCTCTGTGAGGTTTGTCGGGTCTCTATTTCGGTTATTCACTTTTTTGTGGATTGTCCGGTTTACCAGCGAGCTGCAGGATTTACCTCCACAGACGCCGCCACCCTACCGCTCTTACTTTATCTTCTCGTCTTGCAGACGGACCTGCCTTTGACTTACCATCACTTTTTGGCTTTTTGTCAGTAACTGCTTTACTATACGAACTTTGACACATAGCCCCTAGCGTCCCTTCCAGCCCTTTTCTCCTCTCACTTCTGATCCCCTCTCCACATAACTGTTTATAGCCCCAGCACTATTTTCTGTCCCGCAGCGTTGGATGGCCCTTGTCGGTTTGGCGCTTTATTTGATTATGATAATAATAATAATAATATTGTCTTATAGGTGTCTGACACTGACAAAGAAGGCTCTGTAGGTTTTTGAGTTGTAGAATAAGTGATGCAAAGAAGTTTAAAAATTCCTTGATGACACTGCTCTTGTGTATTAATATTGCTCTTTCCACATTGAGAGGACGGCCAAATCATGGACCAGGCCGAGGGGGCGTTGACCCTCGGAAGAGCCTCCAGGTAAACTCCAAGTAGGGAACACCTACAGCAGTGTTTATGCTATTATGCTATTACACTTCTTGTAAGTCGAACTTCATATTTGAGTATTTACGACACCAGTAACTTCCTGAGTGTAAACAATATGATTCTCAAGAGGCCAGCACAATGAGCGTCCTGTTGGAAGCAGATAACGTAGGAAGGTAAGTTATTAAATGAGAATCAAGTGCTTGAATAACTTTAAAAATTTAACATATGATCCCTATAACTGATTCAAAAGAAATAATATAAAACATAGAAAAGGATCAACATATTTTTGTTAATTAAAACTCGCTAAGTGAATCAAATATAAGAAATCGAATCTCTAAAACAAATTTACATCACACTATTATTCACTCCTTTCTAATTTGTAATTCTTTCTCAGAAACGAAAAAAATATGTTTTACTCGTTCAAACAAGTTGGAACAATTTCCATGAAAATAAAAAAAGAGAAGGAGGTACCAAGACGGCAGAATTCAGGAAGACTTTTTAACTCTCTTTTTTTTCAGTAAGAGAATCGCGTTTCCTTCTTTCGTCGTCATTTTAAAAAACATTTCTATGAAAATAAAATGCCGAAGCGACTTTAAGCCAGCAGCGAGATTGTGGTGCCTGGGGCGGCTCTTTTTTTTACACACTGTTGAATTTACAGGATAAGAGTTGTTATCCTACCTCAGCTTATTTCAAAGTGCATCTTGTGAGAGGAAAACTACCCTCTCCTCCAGGATGAGACCCATGACAGTCGACTAACACAAAGGTACCTATTTGCTGCTAGATGAACAGGGACAGCAGCTGTGAAGAGATTTGTTAGTATGACTACCTTGACTGGGAATCGAACCTGGGTCTCTTTGGTTATGAGGCGACCCACCTTCCACTGAGCTACAGGTCACCATTTATTATATTGAACTAATGGGACAAAAGCTGTTTCTCTGCCCATTCAAGCGAAACATTTTAAAGTGATGTAAACAAATACGCTAAAGACCGACTTAAAAATGAAAGCTATTATTAATTCTCCAAAGATAATCTCCCTACTTTCTCCTCCCCTCCCCTCCCCTCCCCTCCCTCCAAACCCTCCTCACCTTCTCCACCTTCGGCAAATTGAACACCTTTTCCCCCCCACTATTCACCTCTTTCTCCCCTCCCTCACACTCTATTTCACTTTGTCCCCTTACAACAACATCTGACCTCTTCCCACACTACCCCCTTCCCCTCCAGCACTACCTCCGCCCCTCAACACTACTCCGCCCTCCCTTCCAAACTACCTCCCTCTCTTCCAACCCTCCTTTCGACCACTCCAAAACTGCCTCCCTCTCCCAAGCACAAATAGAAACTGAAAAATAAAACAGAAGCTAGCTTGAACTGCTGTAGCAGTGTGTAAGTTTTCACAAAAATTTAAATGTTTTTCCTGGAGTTAGATATAGTACAGAGCGATATATCTGTGGCTACAAACATCTGAGGCAACAAACACCTGTGTTAGATATAGTACAGAGCGATATATCTGTACCTACAAACATCTGAGGCAACAAACACCTGTGTTAGATATAGTACAGAGCGATATATCTGTACCTACAAACATCTGAGGCAACAAACACCTGTGTTAGATATAGTACAGAGCGATATATCTGTGGCTACAAACATCTGAGGCAACAAACACCTGTGTTAGATATAGTACAGAGCGATATATCTGTGGCTACAAACATCTGAGGCAACAAACACCTGTGGAAACAATCACCACTACTGAAAGTACCACCAACACAAAAAAAAAAATTACCACATCTACCACCACAAACACAACTACCACGACGCATACCACCACTACCGCTAAAGCAACCACCACCGTACCTACCACAGCCACAAATACAACCACTGCCACACATACAACCACTGCCACACATACAACCACTACTACAAGCAAGCAAGCACTACCACCGACCACCATCCACAACACATCCCGCTATTCGGCAAAAACGAAAAATAGTAATAAAAACTGAAGATAAATGGTAAACCCTGAAGGTTCCAGCCCACAGCCTGCGGAGCCGCCCACAGCCTGCGGAGCCGCCCACAGACTGTGTAACCGCCCACAGCCTGGGGAGCTGCCCACAACCTGAAGTTGCTGAAAGAAAATATGGCGAGTGATTTTGCCATAATTCCCAAATAATTCATTCACTAAATGAAGCTCCCTTAAACCAAAGTGCCCTGATGCAGGTAAAGGGCTCTTGATTCGAGGAAGTGGAGCTACCTTCCTCTTCTCTGGATCAAACCCTAATGCGACCCAGAAGCTGTATAACAATCATAAATTAACCTCATCCTCGGGCAAAAAAATAACTGAATAAAGAATATAAATTTCAAACAGTATTGCCAAGCTCAACACGCATTATTGCCGCACTAAACGTAACCATTATTGCCAAACAAAACAGATAACCTGTATTACGAAACGAAAACAGACAACTGTTGTACTTAACAGGCAGTTATTACTGCCATACTAAAAATGCAACCTTTGTGGCAGAGATAAACGAGGAACATTTATTAACATTATAATCAAGTAACCACTGTTGCCAAAATCAACAAGCAACCATTGTTATCATAAATAATTGGAAACTAATATTGCCATACTACATAGGCAACCAATATTGCCATAATGAACAGGTAATCATGTTTGCCATACTAAACAGATACCGTTAATGCCGTAGTAAACAGGCAAGATTATGATATTTTCTTTCAGATATAAAAAGGGGATAGTGTTCATGCCCTTCAAGGTAGAAAAGTGCCTTGATTGTAGCATAGGGCTCTTGATCCCAGGAATTATAACTGCCCTCTCCCCTTCCTTGGCTTTAACGTGATTTCCTTCCATTCTCCAGGTGCTGTATGACTCAGAGGAATTTAACACTGCCTTGTGATTTTAATGATAATTTGAGTTTTATAAATTGAAAAAAGATTTTAGAGGCGTTTCGGGTCATAATATCTGTGGTACCTGTGACCTCTGTGATGATATCCAGTCTGTGGGCGCATAACATCTGGTATTTCTCTCTCCGGTAGTTTTGTGTAATTTTTGGCTTGATACTATCTCGCAAATTTGGCTTTAATGAGATTCACCATTTTTTTTTGTTTGACAAATGACTTTTTTTTTGGAGGAGGGGGGGGGGAGGGGAGTATTTTTGTAGGCGGTTTCAGTTGTGTTATTCTTCAGACCAAAATATTATTTTCTTCCTCTGTTTTTTACCGAGTATTTTCTTTCCCCGTTGCTTTCTTCTCTTTCTTTTTTTATGGTCTGGTCAGTTTTACCTAATTGAAATAGACTCGAAGTTTTTTGAACATCAGGTCGTCAGATTTTTATTAGCATAATTTTCTATTGTTTTATTTTTTCATTTGCACAGTTTTATTCATATTTTGGTGATTATCAATTTTATTACCACAGTTTCCTTTAATAGCTTGTGCTTATATTTGCTCTAGTGATTTTTTTTTTCACTTATTTACGTAAGTGTGCATGTGTGTGTATGTTTGTACTCACCTAATTGTGGTTGCAGGGGTCGAGTCATAGCTCCTGGCCACGCCTATTCATTGGTCGCAACTAGGTCACTCCCTCATTGCTCCGTAAGTTTTATTATACCTCTTCTTAAAGCTATGTATGGATCCTGCCTCCACCACCTCCCTTTCCAGACTATTCCACTTCCTGACAACTCTGTGACTAAAGAGGTACTTCTTAACATCCCGGTGATTCTTCTGAGTCTTCAAGTTCCAGTTGTGACCCCTTGTTCCTGTGTCCCATCTCTGGAACATTCTGTCCCTGTCCACCTTGTCGATTCCTCTTAGTATTTTATCTGTTGTTAACATGTCCCCTCTGTCCCTCCTGTCCTCCAGTGTCGTCAGGTCGATTTCCCTCAACCTCTTCTCGTAGGACATGCCCCGTTACTCCGGGACTAGTCTCGTTGCAAACTTCTGCACTTTCTCTAATTTCTTGACGTGCTTGGCCAGGTGTTGGCTCCAAACTGGTGTGTGTGTGTGTGTGTACTCACCTAGTTGTACTCACCTAGTTGAGGTTGCGGGGGTCGAGTCCGAGCTCCTGGCCCCGCCTCTTCACTGATCGCTACTAGGTCACTCTCCCTGAGCCGTGAGCTTTATCATACCTCTGCTTAGTGTGTGTGTGTGTGTGTGTGTGTGTGTGTGTGTGTGTGTGTGTGTTCGTACGCGTTCATTCCTATATCTATATGTACTCAATGACTCGTACCAACCCTTTTATACGCACTGGGGTCGTGTCTCATTTCCTGGCCTAGGTGCTTCTCCGCTCAATGACTCGTACCAACCCTTTTATACGCACTGGGGTCGTGTCTCATTTCCTGGCCTAGGTGCTTCTCCGCTCAATGACTCGTACCAACCCTTTTATACGCACTGGGGTCGTGTCTCATTTCCTGGCCTAGGTGCTTCTCCGCTCAATGACTCGTACCAACCCTTTTATACGCACTGGGGTCGTGTCTCATTTCCTGGCCTAGGTGCTTCTCCGCTATCGACCAGTTTTCTGCCTTTTGACTGCTTGCCTCATATTTGCTCTTGAATTTTCCTGAGGGGTTTTTCTTGCACCACTTCCTGTTGACGCTCATTCCAATTTACAATTTATAATTCCAATTTGCAGGTCTTTCCTCGAATTCTTGGGGGTTCCTCTGTATTTGTTGCTTCCAATTATTGCCGTTATTCTTTTGAGTGAGTAGCTTCTTGTATTGAAAATCATATTAATATTATTAAAAATATTACTAATATAATTATTATTATTATTATTATTATTATTATTATTATTATTAGCGAGCGACTAATTAATGGTTCAAGTAAGACCGAAATGTCGTAATATTTTCTCTCTCCTTTGTACGGATTGTTATTATTATTATTATTATTATTATTATTATTATTATTATTATTATTATTATTATTATTATTATTATTATTATTATTATTATTATTATTATTATTATTATGATTAGTTAGCAAGACAAGACAATTTCGTACGATAAAAGTCATTTAACAAGTCTCTGACTTCCCTACGTGCCACCAGACTGTCTCTCCTATGAAGAATTGGTTGAAAAGGTACGTGAGTAGGCACACAGAAGAGAAGAGAGAAGCAAGGAAGAGGAAAGGTAAATTATGAATTGAAACAGTGACGGGAAGAATGATTAAGTAAGAAGAGAATTACAAGTAGTATGAGAGTGTGGAGACTAAGAACAGAAATAAAGAAAAATTGCTTAAAGCAAAAAAAAAAAAAAAAAAAAAAAGATCTGAGGAAAGAATGTAAGAAAAGAGCGAATTACGAAAAGAAATAAGGAAATTGTGTGGGGGGAAGAATTGTGCAAGTGAAGGGAGGAGGAGAGAGCAAAAGAGAGAACACTGGCTCTCTTTCTGTATCTAAGTCTTTCTTTCTTTCGTAACCCTTAAGAGTTCCTGCAGATTAAGGGCAGGAGCTTTCATGACATATAATATCAGCAAAGACTTGTTTTTTTACCCTTAGTTCTTTTCGTAGCAACGCTATTTTATTTTATTTATTGTATAGAAATTCTCTCGTATATTTTTTCTGGTGCTGAGCAACATTCATAATATTAGATGGTATTTATGAAAGACAGAACTTTCCTTTCCTCAGTTGAGTTGATATCTGAAATTCACATTGGATATAATAAACTATTCATAATGCCAGGCATCACAAGGAGTGAATTATTGCTGATGAACTGGAAACTTTGAGATAAGAGTAACCAAATTTCATGTATTAATGGTTGCCCGTCTTGTTGCATAATATACAGAACCTTCCCTCCATGAATTTTCACCAGGCTGGGGAAACTTGAGTGTAATAATATCAATGTCATGTATTTGTCTCTCGTGTTGAAGGCTAAGCCTAGCTGACATTGCTACCCTGTTAATTTTATAGAGTTTTAGAATGTCTCTGCTACTTACAAATCACACACACACACACACACACACACACACACACACACACACACACACACACACACACACACACACACACACACACACACACACACACACACACACACACACACACACACACACACACACACACACACACACACACAGTTTTGACTATATAGTAGAGTTACAAGTGGAGAAGGTAACAGGAACTGAAGGGGACAGGCCAAACTATAAAAGGGGGGACTACACAGGTATGAGAAACTTCCTGCAGGAGGTTCAGTGGGACAGAGAAATGGTAGGAAAATCAGTAAACGAGATGATGGAATACGTGGCAACAAAGTGCAAGGAGGCAGAGGAAAGTTTTGCTCCCAAGGGAAACAGAAATAATAGGAAGACCAAAACGAGTTCTTGGTTTACCCGAAGGTGTAGGGAGGCAAAAACTAAGTGCAACAGAGAATGGAAAAGGTACAGGAGGCATAGGACCCAGGAAAACAAGGAGATTAGTAGAAGAGCCAGAAACGAGTATGCACAGATAAGGAGGGAGGCCCAGCGACAGTATGAAAACGACATAGCATCGAAAGTCAAATCTGACCCGAAACTGCTGTATAGCCACATTAGGAGGAAGACAACAGTCAAGGACCAGGTGATAAGGCTGAGGAAAGAAGGTGGAGAACTCACAAGAAACGATCAAGAGGTATGTGAGGAGCTCAACACGAGATTTAAGGAAGTATTTACAGTAGAGACAGGAAGGACTCTGGGGGGACAGACCAGATGGGGACACCAGCAAGGAATACACCAACAAGTGTTGGACGACATACATACAGATGAGGAGGAGGTGAAGAAACTGCTAAGGGACATCGATACCTCAAAGGCAATGGGACCAGACAACATCTCCCCGTGGGTCCTTAGAGAGGGAGCAGATATGTTGTGCGTGCCACTTACCACAATCTTCAACACGTCCCTGGAAACTGGGCAACTACCTGAGGTATGGAAGACGGCAAATGTAGTTCCCATTTTTAAAAAAGGAGACAGAAAAGAGGCATTAAACTATAGACCTGTGTCATTGACGTGTATAGTATGCAAAATTATGGAGAAGATTATCAGGAGGAGAGTGGTGGAGCACCTGGAACGGAACAAGAGTATAAATGCCAACTAGCACGGACTCACGGAAGGCAAATCCTGTGTCACAAACCTTCTGGAGTTTTATGATAAAATAACAGAAGTAAGACACGAGAGAGAGGGGTGGGTTGATTGCATCTTCTTGGACTGCAAGAAGGCCTTTGACACAGTTCCTCACAAGAGATTAGTGCAGAAGCTAGAGCATCAGGCGCATATAACAGGAAGGGCACTGCAATGGATCAGAGAATACCTGACAGGGAGGCAACAACGAGTCATGGTACGTAATGATGTATCACAGTGGGCACCTGTGACGAGCGGGGTCCCACAGGGGTCGGTCCTAGGACCAGTGCTATTTTTGGTATATGTGAACGACATGACGGAAGGGTTAGACTCAGAAGTGTCCCTGTTTGCAGATGATGTGAAGTTAATGAGGAGAATTAAATCTGATGAGGACCAGGCAGGACTTCAAAGAGACCTGGACAGACTGGACACCTGGTCCAGCAAATGGCTTCTCGAATTTAATCCTGCCAAATGCAAAGTCATGAAGATAGGGGAAGGGCACAGAAGACCACAGACAGAGTATAGGCTAGGTGGCCAAAGACTGCAAACCTCACTCAAGGAGAAAGATCTTGGGGTGAGTATAACACCGAGCATGTCTCCGGAAGCACACATCAATCAGATAACTGCTGCAGCATATGGGCGCCTGGCAAACCTGAGAACAGCATTCCGATACCTTAGTAAGGAATCATTCAAGACACTGTACACCGTGTATGTCAGGCCCATACTGGAGTATGCAGCACCTGTTTGGAACCCGCACTTGATAAAGCACGTCAAGAAACTAGAGAAAGTACAAAGGTTTGCGACAAGGTTAGTTCCAGAGCTAAGGGGAATGTCCTATGAAGAAAGATTAAGGGAAATCGGCCTGACGACACTGGAGGACAGGAGGGTCAGGGGAGACATGATAACGACATATAAAATACTGCGTGGAATAGACAAGGTGGACAAAGACAGGATGTTCCAGGGAGGGGAGACAGAAACAAGAGGCCACAATTGGAAGTTGAAGACACAAATGAGTCAGAGAGATAGTAGGAAGTATTTCTTCAGTCATAGAGTTGTAAGGCAATGGAATAGCCTAGAAAATGACGTAGTGGAGGCAGGAACCATACACAGTTTTAAGACGAGGTTTGATAAAGCTCATGGAGCGGGGAGAGAGAGGGCCCAGTAGCAACCGGTGAAGAGACGGGGCCAAGAGCTAAGACTCGACCCCTGCAACCACAAATAGGTGAGTACAAATAGGTGAGTACACACACACACATACACACACACACACACACACACACATACACACACACACACACACACACACACATACACACACACACATACACACACACACACACATACACATACACACACACACACACAGACACACACACACACACACACACACTTACACACACACACACACACACACACACACACACACACACACACACACACACACACACACACACACACACACACACACACACACACACACACACACACACACATAGCTGAGGGGAGCAGGAAATGGGAATTACAAATCACAGCAGCTGAAGCTAAGATACAGAGCGTAGTAGAAGAACTAAAGAGTCTGAAACAGCCCAAAAAACCAAAGACAGTACAGCCATGGCGCCAAGAGCTACTACATCAGTCACAAATGAGGGGACAGTAGGGGACAAAGGAGATATAATGTACACGATGACTCCATCGGACCCAAGGGGAGCCTGGGAAGTCAGGGAGAACAGCAAGAACTAATGAGGGGACTAAAGTCAATGAAGGAACTAAGCTATACACAGAGGCTCTAACAGACAACTGCCATGTCCAGGAGCAAATAAGCAGAGGGACACCAGATAGGGAAGAGACAGTAAGAAGCAACGCGTCAATGGCAAGAACTATTTTGAATCAGAGGATGCTCAGGGAAGCACAGTGGGAGGATGAAAGGGAGAGGGCCATTTTTGTCTATGGGCTCCAAGAAGTAGATGGGGAAATTTACGAGGCAAGGAAACAGGAGGAGAAAAAAAATGATTGAAAGCATCATGAAAGCAATAGGAGAGGACAACATGACCCAGCTGACAAATTTTCGGAGAACTGGGTGGTTTGAGAGGGGAAAAAAAACGTCCAGTCGAAGTGATTTTCAAGGCAGAGTCAACTAGAAACCGGATCCTGCAGGAGAAAGCACGCCTAAGGGACAATCAGGCGTTCCGGAGTGTGTACCTCGACCGAGACAGAACACAAGAAGAAAGGATGATACTGAATGAGAGGGTGCAACGTCGCAAGGAGGAATGGGAGGCAAGGGAGGTGGAGAGCAGGAGAAATCAGGCCCACGTGGAAGAACAAACACAACCCCCTCCAGTACCGCCCACAGAAGGAAAACAACCCTGGCAGTCCCAAAGCAATCAAGCGACCTAACCCAAAACCCAGTCACTGTACCCTCTGCCCCCATCCCCCTCAGCACAAACCCCACCCCCACAGAAACCCACACATCCCCCTCTGCATAAACCCCATCCCCACAGTAACCCTCAGTAACCTGCACATCCTCCCTCAGCTCAACCCCACCCCCACAGAAACCCTCAGTAACCCACAAAATGTACCCTCTCCCCCCATCCGTCTCACCACAAACTCCACCCTCACAGTAATCCACAGCAACCCACTCACTGTACCCTCTGCCCCCATCCCCCTCAGCACAAACACCACCCCCACAGAAACCCACAGTAACCCACACATCCCCCTCTGCATAAACTCCACCCCCACAGTAACCCTCAGTAATCTGCACATCCTCCCTCAGCTCAAACCCCACCCCCACAGAAACCCACAGTAACCCACACAATGTACCCTCTCCCCCATCCCTCTCACTACAAACCCCACCCTCACAGTAACCCACAGCAACCCACTCACTGTACCCTCTCCCCCTATCCCCCTCACCACAACCCCCTCCCCTACTGTAACCCCCATAGGCCCTCTTCTCCATCCCCCTCACCACCACCACCACCCCCACTGAAACCCCAGATAGGCCCTCTGCCCCCACACCCCACACCACAGACCCCACCCCTACACCAACCCCCTATAGGCCCCTGCCAGGGCACCTGCTCCCCCTAACCCACCACTCTCCCCAGACCACAGTTATTGAAAAGAAGTTGAAAGTTTGGTACACGAATGCGGATGGAATAACGAATAAATGTGAGGAGTGGCATGAAAGAATCAAGGAGATGTTCCCAGATAATAACAGATGTAATCTTCCCACCAGATATCAGATCCTGAGGAAGGATAGAAGGAGCAGGGAGGGAGGAGGGGTTTCACTACTAATAAAAAACCGGTGGGGTTATCAAGAAATGGAAGGTATGGACGAGATTGGAGAAATGGATTACATAGTAGGTACAGTTCAGTCAGGGGAACACAAGGTAGTCATTGCAGTGATGTATAACCCACCACAGAACTGCAGGAGGCCAAGACAGGAATATGAGCAATGGTGGACACTCTAGCTGAGGTGGCAAGAACAGCTAACTCAAGTAGAGCGAAGTTACTGGTCATGGGCGACTTCAATCACAGGAAGATTGACTGGGAAAACCTGGAGCCACATGGGGGTCCCGAAACATGGAGAACCAAGATGATGGGTGTGGTGCTGGCAAATCTCATGCGCCAACATGTTAGGGATACTACCAGAGAGAGAGGGGAGGATGAATCAGCAAAACTGGACCTCGTGTTCATCCTGAGTAGCTCAGACAGTGAGCACATCACATATGAAGGCCCCTTGGAGCTAGTGACCACGTAGTTATGAGCTTTGAATACATCATGGAGCTAAAGTGGAAAGGGTAACAGGAGTAGAAAGGGAAAAGCTAAACTATAAAAGGGGGGACTACACAGGAATGAGGATTTTCCTGCTGGAGGTTCAGTGGGAACAGGAGTTGGTAGGAAAATCAGTAAACGAAATGATGGACTTTGTAACAACAAAATGCAAGGAGGCAGAGGAAAGGTTTGTTCCCAAGGGTAACAGAAATAATGGGAAGGACAGAACAAGCCCTTGGTTTACCCGAAGGTGCAGGGAGAATGGAAAAAGTACAGAAGGCAAAGGACTCAGGAGAATACAGAGATTAGTCGACGAGCCAGAAATGGGTATGCACAGATAAGGAGGGAGGCACAGTGGCAGTATGAAAATGACATAGAATCAAAAGTCAAGTCTGATCCGAAACTACTCTACAGCCACATCAGGAGGAAGACAACAGTCAAGGACCAGGTAATCAGGCTGAGGAAGGAAGTTGGGGAGCTCACAAGAAACGACCAGGAGGTATGTGAGGAGCTGAACATGAGATCTCAGGAAGTATTTACAGTGGAGGCTGAATGGACAAAAGGAAGACAAAACATTGGGGTACAGCAACAAGGGATATACCAACAAGTGTTGGATGAATTACACACAACTGAGGAGGAGGTGGAGAAGCTCCTAAGTGATCTTGATACCTCAAAGGCAGTGGGACCGGACAACATCTCTCCATGGGTCCTTAGAGAGGGAACAGGGACACTACGTGTGCCACTAGCCAAAATCTTCAACACTTCCCTTGAAACTGGGCAACTACCTGAAGTATGGAAGAAGGCAAATGTAGTCCCCATCTTTAAGAAGGGAGACAGAAATGAAGAACTAAATTATAGACCAGTGTCACTGACGTGTATAGTATGTAAAGTCTTGGAAAAGATTATCAGGAGGAGAGTGGTGGAGCACCTGGAGCAAAACAAGATTATAAACTACAGCCAGCACGGATTCATGGAAAGCAAATCCTGTGTCATGAACCTACTAGAGTTTTATGACAATATAACTGAAGTAAGAAATGAGAGGGAGGGGTGGGTTGATTGCATTTTCTTGGACTACAAGAAGGCCTTCAACACAGTTCCTCACAAGAGATTAGTACAAAAGCTATAGGAACAGGCATGTATAACAGGAAGGGCACTGCAATGGATCAGAGAATACCTAACAGGGAGGCAACAGTGAGTCATAGTCCGTGATGAGGTATCACAGTGGGCGCCAGTGACGAGCGGGGTCCCACAGGGGTCAGTCCTGGGACCAGTGCTATTCTTGGTATATGTGAACGACATGACGGAAGGGAGAGACTCAGAAGTGTCCCTGTTTGCAGATGACGTGAAGTTAATGAGGAGAATTAAATCAGACGCAGACCAGACAGGTCTACAAAGAGACCTGGACAGGCTAGATGTGTGGTCCAGAAACTGGCTCCTAGAATTTAACCCCGCCAAATGCAAAGTCATAAAGGTCAGAGGAGGGCAAAGAAGACCGCAGACAGAGTATAGGCAAGGAGGCCAAAGGCTGCAAACCTCACTCAAGGAGAAAGACCTAGGAGTGAGTATAATACCGAGTACATCGCCAGAAGCACACATTAACCAGTTAACTGCTGCGGTATATGGGCGCTAGGCAAACCTGAGAATAGGGTTCCGGTACCTCAGTAAGGAATCGTTCAAGACTTTATACACTGTGTACGTCAGGCCCATACTGGAGTACGCAGCACCAGTTTGGAACCCACATCTGGTCAAACACGTCAAGGAATTAGAGAAAGTGCAAAGGTTTGCAACAAGGCTAGTTCTAGAACTAAGGGGAATGTCCTATGGAGAAAGGTTAAGGAAAATCGGTCTGACAACACTGGAGGATAGGAGGGTAAGGGAGACATGATAACGACATACAAAATACTGCGTGGAATAGTCAAGGTGGACAGAGACAGAATGTTCCAGAGATTTGACACACAAACAAGGGGTCACAATTGGAAGCTCAAGACTCAGATGAGTCAAAGGGATGTTAGGAAGTATTTCTTCAGTCATAGAGTAGTTAGGAAGAGGAATAGTCTGGCAAGCGATGTAGTGGAGGCAGGAACTATACATAGTTTTAAGACGAGGTATTATAAAGCTCATGGAGCAGGGGGAGAGAGGTCGGTGAAGAGCCGGGGCCAGGAGCTGAGTTTCGACCCCTGCAACCACAATTAGGTGAATTAGGTGAGTATACACACACACACACACACACACACATACACACACACACACACACACACTGTTACAAAAAACGCGATTCTAAAAGCTTAGAGATCTCCAGTGAATACTAGAAAGGACTGCCCTTCTAGCATCCAGCCTGTTACTGGGTTTTCGTAACAAGTAGTCAGTATCCTTGTCCAATTATCCATTAGAATTCAGTATGATTCAATAGTGCTTCAGGATTACAACTGGTAGGCTACTAACTAGAGAAATTAAAATTTAATAAATTTATTAAGTCTAGAGGTATATTATCAAATTAAATTAAATTAAATTAATCACAATAATCAAAATAATATCACTTCTCTCGTTTACAGTATTATTGTGTTGAAAGCACATATCACATTATCATTCTTAAGTACCGTCTGGTACATTTACATTTAATAAGATATTACAAATATGTACAAGTTTGTGTGTATGTGTGTAAGTGCTCTAAGTAGTTCGCTATGTCTCACGACTCGACTAGACTTAAACAAGTGACTGACAAAGTCCTCTCATAAACTAACTTCTTGACCTGGGCAACCAGAACAGTCTGCTTGAGCAATAAAAAGAATGCTAAAGCCCAATAGCAATGCAACAAGCAACTGCGACACAGAATCAGGAACAAGGAGATAATATAACGACACTAAGTAGGGACCATCTGCAGATCCTCCACAAAAGTTACAAAACTCCCATACTACTGAATTTAAGTTCAGCATAAGAAAATCCCCGACTGTGATAATACACAGAAACCAGTACAAATTAGGTAATAAACTATAGTTCAGGACCTGAGTTGTTTAGAGTGTCTATGCGACACACAACCTCAATACAACGTCGAAAATCACTAAGTCTATACAATGTTATGTGAACAGAGTTCTACAGAACTAACAAGAATAATGAGACAGACAATCTGTCCAACCACCAAGAGAGTCTAGACCAGACTGAATACTTTAGGCGAGGTGAGGACACCCCCCCCCGATCACGTGATAGCTCCGTGGACAGTACTGCCCAGCAACAGAAACCGGCAGAATAACGAGCCAAGAGCGATAATTACAGTAGTTAGACAATCAAGACTTGAACTGAGCACATAATATGTTACATCCTACCTAACAAAGGAAGCTACGTCAAATAACAATATAAAGCAATACATTTACGATTTAGCTATTATCGCAAATATAAGCAATATAAAATTAAATGAAAAGGTAATAATTATATATATACATAATAATCATTGCAACCCATTCAGGGGTTGCAACACACACACACACACACACACACACACACACACATACACACACACACACACTTGTGGCTCGCGAAAATTTTACAATTACTTAAGAGGCGAAAACAGTTGTAACTGGAGGAAAATATTGAAATTTAAACTGCAAATTGTGTTAAGGAAGACATTAACAAATTTAGAGTTTTCCTCTCACCAGAATGTCTTAGACGTAATTTGATATTCTAGGAAAACCTGGCGGAGGAAAGAGACATGGGAAGAAGAGAAGAAAGAGAAGAAGGAAGAGAAGAAGAAGAAGAAGAAGAAGAAGAAGAAGAAGAAGAAGAAGAAGAAGAAGAAGAAGAAGAAGAAGAAGAAGAAGAAGAAGTAGAAGAAGAAGAAGGAGAAGAAGAAGAAGAAGAAGAAGAAGAAGAAGAAGAAGAAGAAGAAGAAGAAGAAGAAGAAGAAGAAGAAGAAGAAGAAGAAGAAGAAGAACAACAACAACAACAACAACAACAAGAGGAAGAGGAGGAGGAAGAGGAGAAGGAGAAGAAGAAGAAGAGAAGAAGAAGGAAAAGGAGGATGAGGATGATGATGATCAAGAAGAGGAGGAAGAGGAAGAAGAGGGAAGGAAGTAGCAAGGGGAAGCGAAGCTTTTGAAATAAATGGATAAAATTAGAAAGGTGAAGAACAAGAGATTAGAGAAATGGATCAGTGGGAAAATATGCAAAAGGAATTAAGCCTGATGAGAGAGAGAGAGAGACAGAGAGAGAGAGAGAGAGAGGGAGGGAGGGAGAGAGAGAGAGAGAGAGAGAGAGAGAGAGAGAGAGAGAGAGAGAGAGAGAGAGAGAGAGAGAGAGAGAGAGAGAGAGAGAGAGAGAGAGAGAGAGAGAGAGAGAGAGAGAGAGAGAGAGAGAGAGAGGAAAGGTAGAAAATTATGAAGACGGAAAAAACGAGAAAGAGAGACAGAGACAAAGGAAAAAATGCAAAATACAGTTCACAGTTTTCTTCTTGTTGTATAATTTAACAACAAGAAAAGAGTGAACTGAGAAATTAAAAAAAAATAATTAAGAATTTGTGACGGATGCGAGAATGATAGTGAGGCAACGATAAAAAAAGAGACAGAAGTTAATCAAAAAGATTGACGTCATTACACACACATACACAAAGGGATGGTAATAAGTATTTTTTCAGCCTTAGAGTTGTTAGGATGTGGAACAATCTGGAGAGCGAAGTAGTGGAGGCAGGGTAAACACATAGCTTTAAGAAGAGGTACGATAACGCTCTTGGAGCAAGGAGAGATTGAACCTAGTAGCGACCAGTGAACAGGCGGAGCCAGCAGCTGTGACTCGACCCTTGGAACCCCAAATAGGTGAGTTGGCGAGTACAGACAGACAGACAGACACACACACACACACCCACACACCCACCCACCCACACACACACACACACTGGTTGTTGTTCAGCCACTTCAAGAGGAAAAAAGTCAAGTACCAGGTCATCAGGCTGAGGAAGGAAGGAGAGGAGATCATAAGAAACGACCCAGAAGTATGTGAGAAACTCAACATGAGATTCAAAGAAGTGTTCACAGAGGAGAGAGAAGGGACTCCAGAAAAATGGAGAGGTGGGGTAAGCCATCAACTGATGGACACAATACATACAACCGAGAAAGTAAAGAAGAGGCTGCTAAGCGAGCTAGACACCTCAAAGGCGATGGTGCCGGATAACATCTCTCCATGGGCCCTGGGAGAGGGAGCAGAGGCGAACGACATGACGGAAGGAACAGACTCAGAAGAGTCCTTGTTTGCAGATGATGTGAAGTTGATGAGAGGAATTCAATCGGATGAGGACCAGGCAGAACTACAAGGGATCAGGACAGGCTGCAAGCCTGGTCCAGAAACTGGTTCCTGGAGTTCAACCCCACCAAATGCAAGTCATGAGGATTGGGGAAGCGCAAAGAAGACCGCAGAGGAAGTATAGTCTGGGGGGCCAGAGACTACAAATCTCACACAAGCAAAAGGATCTTGGGGTGAGTATAACACCGGGCACATCTCGTGAGGCGCACATCAATCAAATAACTGCTGCAGTATTTGGGCGCCTAGCAAACCTAAGAACAACATTCCAACATCTCAATAAGAAATCGTTCAGGACACTGTACACCGTGTATGTCAGGCCTGTATTAGAGTATGCAGCACCAGTTTGGATCCCACACCTAGCCAAGCACGTAAGGAAATTAGAGAAAGTGCAAAGGTTATGAGAAATCAACCTGACGACACTGGAGGAGAGGAGAGATAAGGAGGAATATGATAACGACATATGAAATACTAAGAGGAACTGACAAGGTGGACAGAGACAGGATGTTCCAGAGATGGGACACAACAACAAGGGGCCACAATTGGAAGTTGAAGATACTCAGAAAAATCAAAGAGATGTTAGGAAGTATTTCTTCAGTCACAGAGTTGTCAGGAAATTTAATAATCTGGGAAGTGATGTAAGGGAGGAAATAACCATACATAGCCTTAAGATGATGTATGGTAAAGCTTATGGAGCAAGAAGAGTGACCTAGTAGCGACCAGTGAAGAGGCGGGGCCAGGAGCTGTGAATCGACCCCTTCAGTCACAACTAGGTAAGTACACACACACACACAGAAGAGAGTATTAACTACACTCCTTTCTAATGGACACACCTGAACATTCAGACTCAGAATTCGCGAGAAAAAGTTCTGAGAAAATTTTATTTGAGTGAGTGACTTTACCTCCACCTCTCTTCTCTTATATTCCCAAATAATTGAGTTTGTTTCTCTCGGTTACCGTCATTGATTGTTAAGAACAAAATAAGCTTACGAACGTTATGGTATTAAGAATTCTCTTATTATCGTCTCTATTTTTTAATAATTTATTTAACGTTTCACACTTGATACAACAACAGAGGACACGGACAGGTCAAATACCGGGTAAATTGTCACTGACCTTTAAAGAAAGGTAAGCTTGGAGCAATATTCTGTTCAAAGATAATATGCGCAAAGCAAACCTTTAGAGACGACGTCTCGTCCTGAATAATAATTTATCATAAATATGGTAAAGTTGTACATAGTGCGAAACAGACGTGTTACCATCCGGCACACGGGGAGGCGAGTGTCGACACCCCAAGAACGATAAGGCTCATGGAACAGAGAGAGAGAGAGAGAGAGAGAGAGAGAGAGAGAGAGAGAGAGAGAGAGAGAGAGAGAGAGAGTTGACCGAGTAGCGATCAGCGAAGAGGCGAAGAAAGGAACTGTGAATCGACCCCTGCAGCCACAAATGGGCGAGTACAATATTTACACTAAGAAGTGTATGTCCCAGTGTATATAGGCCGAGTGTTTACTTTAATTCGTTGTGTCTTGACTGATGGTGGTGACCACTTGACAAGCAGCCTTCGTGAATGGCTCTTTGAGTAGTCGATAAGCTTCTAAGCCCAATGAACGAACCAACCATAAGCGAAATCACTGTGGAAAGGTGTTCTCTCTGTGAAATTATCACTTTTTTAGTTATCTGAATGGCTGAACCTGTGTGTATGTAGGAGATGGTTGAAAGGGTTCAGTGCTGGTAGTGAAAACTGTTTTCCTTTCGCTCCATGACAGAAATTTCCATTGGTAGATGCTCCAGGTGGATTCTACAAGCACCTGGTGGATCTCATCAAGTGCTTGTAGATCCCAGAAGTCTCTGGTGAATCCCAGAAGCCTCTAGTGGATCCCAGGAGACTATGGTGGATAACAGAAGCCTCTGGTGGATCCCAGAAGCCTCTGGTGCATCCCAGAAGTCCTCCTGGATTCCAGAAGCCCCTTACTGATTCCAGAAGCCCGTGGTAGAACCCAGAAACTGGTGATGGGTTCGAGAAACCTTTGGCGAATCGAAGAAGTTCCTCGTGGATCCCAGAAGCCACTTATAAATTCAATAAACCCATGGCCGAACCTATAATTCCCTAATGATTCCCAGAAGTCCCTCATCTATCCCCCAAAAACTAATGATGGATCCCAGATGCCCTTGATGGTTCCCTGAAGCCCCTGATGGATTCCAGGATCCGCTAGCACACGCCAAACACCGCTGGTGTATGCGAGGCTCCATTGAACCTCAGAGAGGTACGGATAAATGCGACACCAGTACTAAGTGGATCTAAGTGGTAGATATCCACCCTCACCTAAGTGGGTAAGTGGGGTTAGAATGAACTAGCTGGGTAGGTGGTGGGGAACTCCGCTACTTGGATAGGTAGTGCTAGAGGGGCTGAGCTAAGTGGGCAGGGGGAGATGGCTCAGCTAAGTGGGCAGGATCCAGCTAAGTGGGCAGATGGGCAGGACTCAGCTAAGTGGGTAACTGGATGAGGCATTATAAGTTTTGCCAATAAACACGAAATGAGGATTTTATCGCGCTTCTCGGAGCTAAAAGTTTAAATGACTTGGAAATTTAAGCTGAGGCAGATTCATGGAACCAAGGCACAACAAACGAACTTTAATCAAGTATATCCAAGAATAATCAAGTATTTTTAAGTATCCTGAAGAATATATATCAACATTTATATGCAAAAGTAAAATAAAATCTAAATATATTTTAACAATAATACACAAGTAAAATAAAAAGGGATAAAGCATATTTAAGTTTTTTAAAGTATATCCACTATATTTAAATATATCTAATCGCAATCAAGAGAATCAAATTTCTCCAAGCCTAATTAAAACCTATATTATACGGTGCACAACATTGTAAGGAACCAAGGTTTTTGTCATAGTAATTCAACGCTCATTAGTACTTATATTTATTAAATCGTTTCCCGTAGGGTTTAAAATAACAAGAGAGATAACAACGCTAAACAAAATAATTACCATAAAAAACCGTAATAAAACAATAATATAGTATATAATGATAATACCTATATAAGGAGTCTGTTAATTACAACAGAATATGTAGTATATATATATATATATATATATATATATATATATATATATATATATATATATATATATATATATATATATATATATATATATATATATATATATATATATATATATATATGCAAAACAACCACTCTGAAAGAATAGAGGAATTCCAAGCGCTTTCGTGACTACTCACATTATCAAGGAACTATAGTACCTTGATAATGTGAGTAGTCATGAAAGCGCTTCGAATTTCTCTATTCTTTCAGAGTGTTTGTTTTGCATATTTTGAAATCACCTGTTTACTGTGATCTTATTGCATATATATATATATATATATATATATATATATATATATATATATATATATATATATATATATATATATATATATATATATATATATATATATATATATATATATATATATATATATAATTTATACAGAAGAAAGAGTGACTAACCCCTTGCTCCCTGCATTTTAGTCGTCTCTACAAGAGGCGGAGGAAGAATTCTTTTCTACTTCCCCATAGAAATAAGAGGTAATAAAGAAGAACAAGAACTATTAAGAAAATAGAAGAAAACCCAGATGAGTGTGTAAATACATGTGTGTACATGCATGTGTAGTGTGACCTAAGTAGCATGATATCTCTGTTATCCTGCGTGTTTATGAGTGTTATGACTTTGTTGTAGTAACTTAAATAAAATGTTCCTGCTCCTAAAGGCTGCTCACACTGCTGTCTAGGGGTTATAAAATTACTCTGAAAAGACAGCAAACCTTGGGCCAGCATGTACTCATATTAAATAATGAAGCATGAGTGCAAATAAATAATGTAGTATATAGAAGGACAAACAAACTCACCTTTACAAAAATATATATAAAATTAATAATACTAACTTACATACAACTTAACTACTACAAAAAACCACCACACTCCAGTTCACATTAGCTCACTAGCACACTGCTACTAACGAGACATAGGAAAGTATTGGTTTGGAAATAGGGTAGTTGATGAGTGGAACAGTCTACCTAGTTGGGTTATTGAGGCTGGGACTTTGGGTAGTTTCAAATCTAGGTTGGATAAGTACATGAGTGGGAGGGGTTGGATTTGAGTGGGACTTTCACATAAGAGCTTATTTCTTGGGTGGCATTGAAAATTGGGTTGGGCAAATGTTTTGTTAGTGGGATGAATTGTAAAGGACCTGCCTAGTATGGGCCAGCAGGCCTCCTGCAGCGTTCCTCCTTTCTTATGTTCTTATGAGTTAAACAAAATAAATGAACATTTATGAACAGGGAGGCTCCATAACACCCCCCCCCCTTTCTGCAGGCTACATAGCCTACAGTGAAAACGTTAATATTCTCCAAAACACAGGCCCCTTGCATACTAGGGCTTTACAAGTAAACATGAGAGCACTTTAATTAACACAAACATCTATGGTATACACTAAAAAAAATTACCAAAATTAACTACTCAAACGACCGCGCAAACATGATGACTATTCAAGATTGATGGACTGACCACATCGACTCAAGGTTGAGGGACTGATTACCTCATTGTCCTCCTGTTCTTCAGGTTCCTCCTGTGTATGGACTGATGAAGCCACTGTGTGGCGAAACGTTTCCTCAATAAAGATACCCAAGAGTTGCACATGTGTCTAATTTATCAACGTGTCGGTTCTGTGAACCATTCATCTACAATCCTGTCAGACACTGCAACTTCTTGGGATCTTAATACTTGGGAATTCTTCCCTTGCCTAACCCTTGGGCACGACCTACTTCCACTTTGGGCAAACGTGACACCACCTACGTCTGCTGCACCTCTCCTGCCTACGGTTTATAAGCTGCTTCTCCGCACATATGCCGTATTCTATTCAAGATTGATGGACTGACCACATCGACTCAAAGTTGAGGGACTGATTACCTGATTCTCCTCCTGTTCTTCAAGTTCCTCCTGTGTATGGACTGATGAAGCCACTGTGTGGCGAAACGTTTCCTCAATAAAGGTACCCAAGAGTTGCACATGTGTCTAATTTATCAACGTGTCGGTTCTGTGAACCATTCATCTACAACCCGACTCCTACTGAACTAAACACACCTCTCATCTGCTCCTGTCCTGGCCACTGCCTGACTGACAGGAATAAAACGCGTTCGCTTTCAGGGAGTAACACACGTCCACTTTCAGTATACTACACGGGAAATGACATTATATATGGAGCGTTA
>NC_091294.1:35517515-35520015 GCF_038502225.1 Cherax quadricarinatus | reverse complement strand
CCTCCAAGAGAAACCACGATTGAAATACTCGGAAGAGTACAAGAGGGTGTTCCTAGACAGAGACAGAACAAAATCAGAACGACAGCAGCTGAGGGAGAGGACAAAAAAGCGAAAGGAGCTAGGAAAAGAGACAAGGAGGGAACCAGCAGAGGTCAGTCAGAGCAGGACAGAACAGCAAGGGCAAGCACACACACAACTACTCTCAGAACCACACAACCTATCACACCATCCCAACACACCCTACAATCCATACCCACAGCCTCCACCCAACACCAAGCTATAGAACCCCACAGTATGCCACCAGGTCTCCCACCCTCACAGGCCCCCCAAACCACAGTGTTGGAAAGGAAACTGAAGGTATGGTACACAAACGCTGATGGAATAACAAATAAGTGGGAGGAGTGGCAAGAAAGAGTCAAAGAAGCATCACCGGACATCATAGCTCTCACAGAAACCAAGCTTACAGGTATGATAACAGATGCCATCTTTCCAACGGGATACCAAATCCTGAGGAAAGACAGAGGGAACAGGGGGGGTGGAGGAGTGGCGTTGCTGATCAAAAATCGCTGGAATTTTGATGAGCTGGAGAGAGAAGATAGCGGAGAAGAAAGTGATTACATAGTGGGAACACTTCACTCTGGAGGTCCCAAGGTGGTAATAGCAGTGATGTATAACCCACCACAGAACAGCAGGAGGCCAAGGCAAGAGTACGACGAGAGCAATAGAGCGATGGTTGACACACTGGCTAGAGTGGCCAGAAGAGCTCATGCATGCAGGGCAAAGCTCCTGATCATGGGTGACTTTAACCACAAGGAGATAGATTGGGAGAACTTGGACCCACATGGGGGCCAAGATACTTGGAGGGCTAAGATGATGGAGGTGGTACTGGAGAACTTCATGTACCAACACGTAAGGGACACTACAAGAGAGAGAGGAGAGGATGAACCAGCAAGGCTGGACTTAGTATTCACCTTCAGTAGTGCAGATATCGAAGACATCACATATGAAAGACCCCTTGGGGCCAGTGACCATGTGGTTGTAAGCTTCGAATACACAGTAGAGCTACAAGTGGAGGGAGAAGCAGGAAGGCCAGGACGAATGAAGCCAAACTACAAGAAAGGGGACTACACAGGAATGAGGAACTACCTGAACGGGGTTCAGTGGGACAGAGAACTGGCAGGGAAACCAGTTAATGAGATGATGGAATATGTAGCAATAAAATGCAAGGAGGCTGAGGAGAGGTTTGTACCCAAGGGTAACAGGAGTAATGAAAAAGCCAGGATGAGCCCATGGTTTACCCAAAGGTGCAGGGAGGCAAAAACCAAGTGTGCTAGGGAATGGAAGAAATATAGAAGGCAAAGGACCCAGGAGAATAAGGAGAACAGTCGTAGAGCCAGAAATGAATATGCACAGATAAGAAGGGAGGCCCAAAGACAATATGAAAATGACATAGCAGCGAAAGCCAAATCTGACCCGAAACTGTTGTACAGCCACATCAGGAGGAAAACAACAGTCAAGGACCAGGTAATCAGGCTAAGGAAGGAAGGAGGAGAGACAACAGGAAATGACCGGGAAGTATGTGAAGAACTCAACAAGAGATTCAAAGAAGTGTTCACAGAGGAGACAGAAGGGACTCCAGAAAGACGGAGAGGTGGGGCACACCACCAAGTGCTGGACACAGTGCACACAACCGAGGAAGAAGTGAAGAGGCTTCTGAGTGAGCTAGATACCTCAAAGGCAATGGGGCCAGATAACATCTCCCCATGGGTATTGAGAGAGGGAGCAGAGGCGCTATGTGTACCCCTAACAACAATATTCAATACATCTATCGAAACAGGGAGATTGCCTGAGGCATGGAAGACAGCAAATGTAGTCCCAATCTTTAAAAAAGGAGACAGACATGAAGCATTAAACTACAGACCAGTGTCACTGACATGTATAGTATGCAAAATCATGGAGAAGATTATCAGGAGAAGAGTGGTGGAACACCTAGAAAGGAATGATCTAATCAACAGCAGCCAGCATGGTTTCAGGGACGGGAAATCCTGTGTCACAAACCTACTGGAGTTCTATGACATGGTGACAGCAGTAAGACAAGAGAGAGAGGGGTGGGTGGATTGCATTTTCTTGGACTGCAAGAAGGCGTTTGACACAGTTCCACACAAGAGATTGGTGCAAAAACTGGAGGACCAAGCAGGGATAACAGGGAAGGCACTACAATGGATCAGGGAATACTTGTCAGGAAGACAGCAGCGAGTCATGGTACGTGGCGAGGTGTCAGAGTGGGCACCTGTGACCAGCGGGGTCCCGCAGGGGTCAGTCCTAGGACCAGTGCTGTTTCTGGTATTTGTGAACGACATGACGGAAGGAATAGACTCTGAGGTGTCCCTGTTTGCAGATGACGTGAAGTTGATGAGAAGAATACACTCGATCGAAGACCAGGCAGAACTACAAAGGGATCTGGACAGGCTGCAGAACTGGTCCAGCAATTGGCTCCTGG
>NC_091294.1:35472515-35512515 GCF_038502225.1 Cherax quadricarinatus | reverse complement strand
AGGTATGGATATATATGAAGTGTAGTTAGTTAATAAAGTAACAGTAGTTATAGAGTAAGGATTAACATATGAAGACCATGATATGTGATAGTGTTTTCTCCTTTCCTTCTCATCCCCGTCATTCTTTCCCTGAGGTTCCTTCCTTCCTTCCCTCGTAGCACCACCTTCCTCACTATTCAGCCCCACTGAGATTATTTTAGCACCTGTCTTTCTACTCAAAGGATCACCTACCCTCATTAGCACACGGTTTTCTCTTTCCAGCTTTCTCCGAACTGATATTAGGACCCGTTCTTCCTCTCTCAGCTTCCACGACTTCTTTCTGTTAGCCCCTCCTCCGCCCTCAGAACATTCTTCCCATGTCGTCCTCGCTTCATTCCTTCTCAGCTCATTCGAGTGCCTCAAGGAACCCTTTCTTACTCAGCCCCCCATCCATCCCATCTGTGCTCAAGTGAACCTCCACCCATCGGCTCCTTTCTTTCCCTCTCAGCCCATGCAAACTCTTTCTTGCCCTTAGGTTTTCCTTCGCCTCTCAGACTTCTCAAATAAAGCTATCTCCTTCCCTTCTAATCTCCACTGGCATTTTCATTGGTTCCCTTCTCATTCCTTCTTTATTCACTTATCAGTCCAAGTGACAACCCCCCTTCCTCTCTCCCCTTCCTCTGTTGTATGTATAACTATAATGAAAGAAAGGGACGCAGCCCCCACAGCTGATTTTTAGTTCAAATTCCTCGTTAACTCAATTGATAACAGATGTTTTAGTCTGTTTATCTTGGACGAATGACTACATGGTGTTTTTTTTCCCCTCGTTATGTATCATGAATGTTTTTGTTGATATTGAGAAACAAGAGTCGATGTCTATGCTGTTCATATTCATCGATAACAGAATCAAACCCAAAATTGACACCACTAATTACAGCTGACCCCTTCTAGACACCTTGAGCAGCTCCAATTACGAATTTATTATAATGTTTGGACAACCAGTTTCTTGTCATGTTAGTACTCGTGCGTCTATAGAGAACCTGGGAATGAGAGGCAAGAGGAATTCGTCCGAAGAAGGGTCAAGAAACCTAGGATCAAGGGGTCTTCAGCACCTCGAAGGCTCCTTACTATGCAGGGAAAAAGTCAGCAGATAACATCCACGGCTTTGTTTTTTCCACAATAAAGTTTTGTTTAAGAAAGGAGTTTTCATTCGAAATCGTTTTGTGAGTTGTTTTCGTTACACAGTATGACCTCCTCAAAGCACCTCACTCTTTGATCTCCAATTAATATTTCTCCAGATTTAAGCGACTACTGAAAATAAGATAACTGGCTTTTAATTACCAGGAAATCCTTTGTGTGCCTTTTGTTTAATGTTCAAAGTGACAGGTGTATGTTACCACTCCAAGGGGAACTGGGTGTGCTACGAGGACACAGTTACACATTTTACACATTGTGTTCCTCAGCAGTACCTTCTCCAACTAATTACAGTGTGGTCTAGCAGCTCATCCCACAATGTGGTCTAGCAGCTCATCCCACAATGTGGTTTAGCAGCTCATCCCACAATGTGGTCTAGCAGCTCATCCCACAGTGTGTAACAGAGTGTGGACTAGCAGCTCATCCTACAGTGTGTTACAGAGTGTGGACTAGCAGTTCATTCAACAGTGTGTTACAGAGTGTGGACTAGCAGCTCTTCCTACAGTGTGTTACAGAGTGTGGACTAGCAGCTCATCCTACAGTGTGTTACAGAGTGTGGACTAGCAGCTCATCCTACAGTGTGTTACAGAGTGTGGACTAGCAGTTCATCGTACAGTGTGTTACAGAGTGTGGACTAGCAGCTCATCCTACAGTGTGTTACAGAGTGTGGACTAGCAGCTCATCCTACAGTGTGTTACAGAGTGTGGACTAGCAGTTCATTCAACAGTGTGTTACAGAGTGTGGACTAGCAGCTCATCCTACAGTGTGTTACAGAGTGTGGACTAGCAGCTCATCCTACAGTGTGTTACAGAGTGTGGACTAGCAGTTCATCGTACAGTGTGTTACAGAGTGTGGACTAGCAGCTCATCCTACAGTGTGTTACAGAGTGTGGACTAGCAGCTCATCCTACAGTGTGTTACAGAGTGTGGACTAGCAGTTCATTCAACAGTGTGTTACAGAGTGTGGACTAGCAGCTCATCCTACAGTGTGTTACAGAGTGTGGACTAGCAGTTAATTCAACAGCGTGTTACAGAGTGTGGACTAGCAGCTCTTCCTACAGTGTGTTACAGAGTGTGGACTAGCAGCTCATCCTACAGTGTGTTACAGAGTGTGGACTAGCAGCTCACCCTACAGTGTGTTACAGAGTGTGGACTAGCAGCTCATCCTACAGTGTGTTACAGAGTGTGGACTAGCAGCTCATCCTACAGTGTGTTACAGAGTGTGGACTAGCAGCTCATCCTACAGTGTGTTACAGAGTGTGGACTAGCAGCTCATCCTACAGTGTGTTACAGAGTGTGGACTAGCAGCTCATCCTACAGTGTGTTAGAGTGTGGACTAGCAGTTCATTCAACAGTGTGTTACAGAGTGTGGACTAGCAGCTCATCCTACAGTGTGTTACAGAGTGTGGACTAGCAGTTCATTCAACAGTGTGTTACAGAGTGTGGACTAGCAGCTCATCCTACAGTGTGTTACAGAGTGTGGACTAGCAGTTCATCGTACAGTGTGTTACAGAGTGTGGACTAGCAGCTCTTCCTACAGTGTGTTACAGAGTGTGGACTAGCAGCTCATCCTACAGTGTGTTACAGAGTGTGGACTAGCAGCTCATCCCACAGTGTGTTACAGAATATGGTCTAGCAGCTTATCCCACAGTATGTTACACAGTGTGGTCAAGTAGCTCGTCTCTTCTTGTGTTCATAATTAACAATTTCAATGAGCAGTTTTTATGCCAATCCCTCCAGTATCTTCTAGGTGTAGATTATAAAGCATCCTTCTCGTCCCACGTTTTGGGGACTGCAGTTACAGGGATTTCAAGCGCTCCTATTTTGTTCAGGTATTTGACTGAGTTTATACAAGCTATGAAAGATCTCTGTGCATTTTCCAGCTCAGAAATTTCGCCTGCCTTGAAGAGGGCCGTTAGTATATATATATATATATATATATATATATATATATATATATATATATATATATATATATATATATATATATATATATATATATATATATATATATATATATATATATATATAGGGACAGAGCGAGTGACCTGAAGAGCATCATCGTTGGCTTAGCATCTCTTGTTTTCAAAGTTCCAATTATCCAATCTGCCATTTTTCTCGTAACTGCGATAAAAACATTGTTATGGTTTTGGTACGTGAGATCTTCTGACATTGTCACTCCCAGGTCTCTCACAATTGAGCTGCATTTTTTGAGTAACGATGCGGAAGAGGGTTGAGGAGAAGGTGAGAAGAGGGTTGAAAGGATGGGAAAGAATGGAAAATGGAGACGGAGAAGAGTATGAAAGACGGGTAAAAAATGGATGAAGGTTTGATGAAGAGGAATGAACGGACTAGAAAAACAAGTTTAAGAGAGGAAGAAGAGGGATGAAGGGATGAGGAAAAGGGGTGAAGGAAGGGAAAGAGATATAAAGAGAATGGAAGAGGGTAGAAATGAAGGGAATGAAGGTATGAGCAACAATGGAGAGGAAAGAATGTGTCAAAGGAGGAAGGAAGGTAGAGCAAAGTTGGGAAATGAAAGAATAGAAGAAGAAATGAGGAGTAAAGAAAACGAGAGAGAAAGAGTAAAGGGGGAAGTAGGAGAGAGGCGAGAATAATGAGGAGAGATGGAGGGAGGGAGGAAGGGGATGAGACAGGGTGCAAGGAGAGGATGAGGAGCTACGAAGGAAAGTCCAGACACAGTAGCGAGCCCAAACATTTGAATTAATAAACCCCAGAGATTAGTGAGGGTCTGATAGCTTTTAAAAATACATAAAATCGGAAGTAAAGGAATGGAGGGAGGTAAGTACGAAGGCAGGGAGGACGATAATGAAGGAGGGAGAGATTGAGGTAGGTAGGCAGGCAGGCAAGGAGAGAGGAAGAGGGTAGGCTGGTAGGGAGGGAAGCATGGAGATAAACAGGCAGGGAGGGAGATGGACTAAAACACGTAGGATGTAGTAATAGATAAAACACAAGCGGCTGGCGGGAGGATACATGCGATGCGAGGCGCCAGGGAAGCGTCAGGTAAACGAGGCGGGGAGACTTAAGAAACGGCAGAGGCGAACGTAAATGGAAGGACGGGAGGAACGGAATCCTCGGAAATAGGTAATCAGGAAGAGAAAGATGGCAGCAGCTTGTGTGTGAGGAGGGAAAAGGTGGGGAATGGGGGTTATCATGTAGAGGAGAGGGAGAGAAAGAGAGGATGGGAGTACTTGGAAAACGCATGGAGCGAAAGTGGGTGCAGTTTCGCCTTACTTACGGCCCCTATTACTACCATCATGTCCTCTGTAGTTCCTGGTCAACTGGCAAACCTGGGAAGTTTGTGAACAAACTCAGGGATCCAGTGACCAACACCAGTGTCTGGAAGAATCAAATATTTCCATAGTACTTGTTGAAATTGTTATTAAATGACCTTTTTTTGAGGCATTTGCAATTTCAGTGGGCAGCATGTTACAGTATTTTCTTTAAAAAAATATATTAACCTCAATAATGATGCCACTCCTGCCTCCTACCTTCATATTGTTCTCATTATTGAATTACTTTCAATTTAAATAATGTTTCGTGTGTGAATGCGTCAAATTTATTCAATATTTTATAAGTTTGAATGCAATTTCTTCGTAGTCTCAAGTTTCCAAAGAAAAAAAAAAAGATTAAATGCAGTGAGTTTCTCTTGACAATGGTATTTATTTTTCTTGACGGTATGAGTTTCATTGGCCTTCGCTTCACCCTTTCTAGTTTATATTCTTATTTTATGTAACTTGAAGATCCCGGCTTATATCGCTTTTTTTACATTTTAAAATCGTTTCGCATTCCTAAACATTCCACCAAACATTCCTCGTAATTACTGCACCCATCCACTTAAGAGTACAGACTTCTATTACACCAACATTTGATTCATAAACTCATGCCATAAGTCGTCAATACTCTCATCGTCACTCTCCAGCTAACCATTTTTTCCAACAAGTGTTTATAGTCCCCCTAATTATCCTCCTTTTTAAATCATTCACGTTCCCTTATCTTTTATCTACTGATAAAACTGATAAAATCTCCATATTCAGTTCGTATAATTTCATCACTTTTGCCCTACTTGCACACCAATTCCTATTTATTTCACCTCAACCTAACAGTAAAGAATGATCATACATATCAGTTTCTTGTTTAAAACAAATGCAGTACATTAAAAAAATCGCCCCTTTATCCTTTTATTAGCTAAAACAGTCGGTCAGACTGCTTCCTTGCACCTTGTTACCTCGTTTCCCAAACTAATATTTTCGACTTTAAATACCTGTATTAACGATTATGTTTTTTTTATATAAACACAATTCATTTGCTAATCAACCCGCGCTATCTTGTAGTGCCCGAGAATCCATCACCAACACATAATACAGATACTTCACAAGTTTCCGTAAAATTATTATAATTCGTCAGCAATAGGAAGATAAGTTATTCCATCAGCACGAATTATGGTTAATCCGTCGCGAGTAAAAAGTATGGATAATACAACACCAACAGTATAAATAGACAATCCATCAGAAAAGGAAAAGAATAGACAACTCTTCACATGAGGAGGAATGAGAGAACGTATCACTAACAGTAAAAATGGATAAATCAACACGAAGAATGGATAATTCACCACCAATCCATCTTACAGAGACAAAATACTGATGGGTGTGGGCAATAGTGACAAACGATCTTCTGTCAATAGTAACGAAGTCATTTAACATAATGCCAAACTCTGACATCAGCTCCAAAAATAATGAGTAAGTGCAATTCCCTATCTGCTGCCGCACACCGCTCACACCACTTCCACTATATACAGTCACAGTATAGCTATATATATATATATATATATATATATATATATATATATATATATATATATATATATATATATATATATATATATATATATGTCGTGCCGAATATGTAAAACTGGTCAATTAGCAAGAACTCATTTAAAATTAAGTCCTTTCTAAAATTTTCTCTTATACGTTTAAAGATATATTTTTTTCATTAATGTTAATGTAAAAAATTTTAATTTTGCACGAAAAGAATCTTAGAAAACTTACCTAACCTTATTATAACAAGAACAATTTATTTTAGCCTAACCCAACCAAATATATTTTAGATTTGTTTACAATAATTTAATACTAAACAAACTCAGTGAAATATATTTTTTTCGTTAGGTTCAGAATGATTTTGGCGAAATTATTGCATACGCAAATTTTCACTTGTCCTATATGGCAAGATGAGCGTTGCTATTTAAGCCAAGATGGCAAGTTCTGCCTATTCGGCACGACATATGTATATATATATATAGGTATAGGAACACTGCTGAGGGCCTAATAAATTAAGATAATTTGCATTTACCTTTACTCACGCATCGGCTTCGTTAAGCTAATAAATTAATTACCAAACACCCAAGGAATATGAATTTGAATAATTAGGTACCTCCTCTAACTCCTCTAATTTAGTAACTTTCCTAGCGGCTTAGTGACTGCAAAACACTAATTTACAACTTTCTCTTTCGTTGAGGAAAATTCGATAAATGTTTAAGCAACGAGGAAGGAAATTACTTGATGCTGCTGCTACCCAACAACAACAACCAATAACATCAATAACCGAAAACAATAAACAACCACAACAACAACTAACAACAAAAACAACGGCAACCAACAATCACAACAACAACAGCAATGGAGATACAGAAAACAAACATCCCTATGATAGTTTCTGCAATTGCAGCATTAAAATGAATAATTAAAATATTAAATTATGGTGCAAATTATATTATTAGTTATACAAATAAAGAATTTATTTCGAAAACACATCCCGAAGTACATCCTTTGTGCTCAACTAATAAACATCTCCTGAGGCATTTTTTTCGTAAAGAAAAAATTAAACTCTTTGTGTATATAAAGCAAAAAAATGAAGAAATATTTGAAATACGTAAAATGGGATAGTAAGAGAAATAATATACTATAATGGCTTCTAGGAGACATAAATATTAAAAATATTTGTCTCATATGTATGTATATATATGTATATATATATATATATATATATATATATATATATATATATATATATATATATATATATATATATATATATATATATATATATATATATATATATATATATATATATATATATATGTATATATATGTATATATATATATATATATATATATATATATATATATATATATATATATATATATATATATATATATATATATATATATATATATATATATATATATATATATATATATATATATATATATATATATGTATATATATATATATATATATATATATATATATATATATATATATATGAATAAGAGAAAATTTCAGAAAAGACTTAATTTTAAATGAGTTCTTGCTATATATATATATATATATATATATATATATATATATATAGTAAATATGTGATCTCTGCAGTGCAAAACAAGGCAGTTGGGAAGGGAAAGAAAAACTTTAGAACTACAGTTTTCAGACTTTCGTGCTTCGTTGGGAGCCTTGCAGCGTTGCATGATGTAAGATTTGCAACAGATAGGCTCTTGCGGTCTGACCCTGACCCATCGCACAAGAGAGAGAGAAAGAGGGTCAGACGCCAGCCTCCCATATCATGCCCCCTCGCCCCCCCCCCCTCCTCATCCCTTTGTGGGGCACTATTCAAGGTCTGCAGAGAACAAACTAGAAAAAAAATATGAGCAAGTAATAGTCATCCCAGAACCACGTCTAATTACTATCAACTGGTACAGTTCTATTATGAATTCAAGTTATCTGGGTGACAATCCAACCAAAACGCTGTTTTTTTTTCTTTTATAAAACTTTGTATTAATATAAGTACCAAATGTACCTTATACTAGTCTACTTCGAGAACGTTCTCGAAGTATCCAGAATATTCCCTACAAAAATTCTTTAAGATTTTCCCAAATTTTCCTTTTCACAAAATCTTGAAAAATCTCGCAATAAGGATAGCTCCTGTCGAAGCATGAAAATGGCTTGTTTTTGTGTATATAAAGTGGCAGCTCATGGTATGAAGTGGCAGCTCATGGCAAAACAGGTAAAGTTCTAGCATGGATAGATGCATGGCTTACCAATAGAAATCAGAGAGTTTCTATCAATGGGGCTCAAATCTGAATGGGAATTAGTCAATAGTGGCGTTCCACAAGGATCAGTTTTAGGCTCTAGCTCGTTCATAATTTACATTAATGATCTTGATGAACGAATTACAAGTGACACGAGCAAATTTGCTGATGATACAAAAATGGGCCTTATAATTCATTCTGAGGATGATACGACTGAACTCCAGGAGGATTTGGACAAATTAATGTCTTGGTCTGAAAAGTGGCAGATGAAGTTCATTGTAGACAAGTGTCAAGTCCTAGTCCTTGGTAATGAAAATAACCCTCGAAGTTATAAACTAGGTGAAGTAAAGCTTGATCATACAGAATGTGAAAAAGACTTGGGAGTCATGGTAAGCAGAAATCTAAATCCGAGACAGCAGTACCTAAGTGTGCGCAATATGGCTAACAGATTACTAGGATTTATTTAAAGAAGTATTAGTAACAGAAGTCCAAAAGTTATTTTGCAGCTCTATACGTCACTAGTGGGGCCTCATTTGGATTATGCCGCTCAGTTTTGGTCTCCTTACTACAGGATGGATATAGACTCATTGGAAGACATACAAAGTAGAATGACTAAAATGATTTAGTATATTAGGAATTTCCCGTATGAAGATAGACTTAGAGCCTTGAATCTTCACTCTCTGGAGAGACGTAGAATGAGGGAAGATATCATCGAAGTGTTTAAGTGAATGACGGGCATAAACAAAGGTGATATTAATAAAGTACTGAGGATGCCGAACCAGGTAAAAACCAGAAATAACGGATTTAATTTGGATAAATTTCGATTTAGAAAGAACATAGGTAAGTAGTGGTGGTTTTGATAAGGACCTGCCTTGAATGAGCCAGTACGACTTCTGCAGTGTTTCTGCACAAGGCAAGTCCACGTCTCCTACCGGCTTAAGCCAATGATCCAACCTAGTCAGGTCACATCACATTAACTTAAGGAAGCAGCATACATCAGACCTAGTACCACAAGCTAGTCAGGTCCAACTCACACCCACCCACACGCACTCATGTATTTATATACCCTATTTTTAAAACTACACAACGTTTTAGCTTCTATGATGGTACTCGGGAGTTTGTTCCACTCATCCACATCTCTATTACCAAACCAGTGCTTTCTTATATCCTTCCTGAATCTGAATTTTTCCAACTTAAAATCATTGCTGCCAGTCCTGTCTTGGCTAGATATTTTTAGCACGCCATTTACATCCCCTTTATTTATTCCTGTTTTCCATTAATACACCTCAGTCATATCCCCCCTAATTCTACGCCTTTCTAGAGAGTGCAAATTCAGGGCCCTCAGTCTATTCTCACAGGGAAGATTTCTCATACATGGGATCAACTTTGTTATCCTCCTTTGTACATCTTCCAGAGCATTTATATCCATTCTGCAATATGGTGACCAAAACTGTGCAGCATAATCTAAATGAGGTCTACCAAAGGATATATATATATATATATATATATATATATATATATATATATATATATATATATATATATATATATATATATATATATATATATATATATGTATATATATATATATATACATATATATATATATATATATATATATATATATATATATATATATATATATATATAAATATATAAATATATATATATATATATATATATATATATATATATATATATATATATATATATATATATATATATATATATATATATATATATATATATATATATATATATATATATATATATATATATATATATATATATATATATATATATATATATATATATATATATATATATATATATATTTGCAAAACAACCACTCTGAAAGAATAGAGAAATTCCAAGCGCTTTCGTGACTACTCACATTATCAAGGAACTATGAAAGTAAAGCATCCAAGGAAGGTATATAAGGGGGTCTGGCCAATACCTCACTATCAGATCCCACAACGGTTAAACACCTGTCGCGCGCCGGCCCAACTGGACAGGTCCTTTGCACAACCATTAACAAACTATTCTACCCAAGAAAATTTTTAAAATTATTATTTGTCCAGTGTATTATTAAATTCTTCCCAAATTCTATTAATTATAAAAGGATCTAATTTATATAAACCAAAAGAAATATTCATATTATTGTCAAAACTGCTTTTTATGAAACAAGATTCAATTATATTCCTGTCGACCATGGACTTGCTTGATACTACTTTCTCAACTTTTTGAAAATCAATTGGATGGTTAAAATCTCTTACATGAATAAATAGAGTATTGGAATCTTGTCCAGTTCTAATGCTATATTTATGTTGTTTTAATCTTAGTTCGAGATTTTTACCAGTTTGACCGTAATAAACTTTATCGCAAATTTTACAAGGAATCTTATAGACACATCCATCAGCATTTTGGGGGGAATTCTTTATCAAAAGTTTTTTTACTGTATCAAGATTTTTGTATACAACTTTAATATTAAAAGTCTTAAGAAGAGAAGGCATATCAACCAAGTTTTCATGGTAAGGGAGAACCAACATATTTTTAGTTGAATAAGGCTGGTTGTCCCTTTTTGGATTGTAAAAAGTATTTCTAGCAACTTTGAAAGATTTATCAATTACATTTCTTGGGTATTTTAAATCATTACCTATTTCATAAATTTTGGATATTTCCTCATCTATGAACTCAGGACTACAAATTCGTAAAGCTCTCAAAAACATTGATGAGAAGATGCGAAGAATAATAGTGGACATAGGAACAGTTATTTGTAGGTTTTCTGTAAATTTTAAATTTGAATTCATTATTACCCTTAATAATTAAAACATCTAGAAAAGGTAATGAGTTATTTTCTTCAAACTCAACAGTAAAGTTTATGGAATGGGCTAAACTATTTAATTTTCCAAGGAAATGGTGTATATCTACATTTTTGGGCATAAGACACAAAATATCATCAACATATCTGAACCATTTAGCTCTATTAGGGAGGATTGTGTTAAGCAATCTTGTTCTTAGTAACCTATACATGGAATTTTTTGAAACAAGATTGCTTAACACAATCCTCCCTAATAGAGCTAAATGGTTCAGATATGTTGATGATATTTTGTGTCTTATGCCCAAAAATGTAGATATACACCATTTCCTTGGAAAATTAAATAGCTTAGCCCATTCCATAAACTTTACTGTTGAGTTTGAAGAAAATAACTCATTACCTTTTCTAGATGTTTTAATTATTAAGGGTAATAATGAATTCAAATTTAAAATTTACAGAAAACCTACAAATAACTGTTCCTATGTCCACTATTATTCTTCGCATCAAGATAGAGTCAAACTGTCTGTTTTCTCATCAATGTTTTTGAGAGCTTTACGAATTTGTAGTCCTGAGTTCATAGATGAGGAAATATCCAAAATTTATGAAATAGGTAATGATTTAAAATACCCAAGAAATGTAATTGATAAATCTTTTAAAGTTGCTAGAAATACTTTTTACAATCCAAAAAGGGACAACCAGCCTTATTCAACTAAAAATATGTTGGTTCTCCCTTACCATGAAAACTTGGTTGATATGCCTTCTTCTTAAGACTTTTAATATTAAAGTTGTATTCAAAAATCTTGATACAGTAAAAAAAACTTTTGATAAAGAATTCCCCCCAAAATGCTGATGGATGTGTCTATAAGATTCCTTGTAAAATTTGCGATAAAGTTTATTACGGTCAAACTGGTAAAAATCTCGAACTAAGATTAAAACAACATAAATATAGCATTAGAACTGGACAAGATTCCAATGTTCTATTTATTCATTTAAGAGATTTTAACCATCCAATTGATTTTCAAAAAGTTGAGAAAGTAGTATCAAGCAAGTCCAAGGTCGACAGGAATATAATTGAATCTTGTTTCATAAAAAGCAGTTTTGACAATAATATGAATATTTCCTTTGGTTTATATAAATTAGATCCATTTATAATTAATAGAATTTGGGAAGAATTTAATAATACACTGGACAAATAATAATTTTAAAAATTTTCTTGGGTAGAATAGTTTGTTGATGGTTGTGCAAAGGACCTGTCCAGTTGGGCCGGCGCGCGTCAGGTGTTTAACCGTTGTGGGATCTGATAGTGAGGTGTTGGCCAGACCCCCTTATATACCTTCCTTGGATGCTTTTCTTTCATAGTTCCTTGATAATGTGAGTAGTCACGAAAGCGCTTGGAATTTCTCTATTCTTTCAGAGTGGTTGTTTTGCATATTCTGAAATCACCTGTTTACTGTGATCTTATTGCATATATATATATATATATATATATATATATATATATATATATATATATATATATATATATATATATATATATATATATATATATATATATATATTTATATATATATATATATATATATATATATATATATAATGTATATATATATATATATATATATATATATATATATATATATATATATATATATATATATATATATATATATATATATATATATATATATATATATATATATATATATATATATATATATATATATATATATATATATATATATAAGTCGTGCCGAATATGTAAAACCGGTCAATTAGTAAGAACTCATTTAAAATTAAGTCTTTTCTGAAATTTTCTCTTATACGTTTAAAGATATATTTTTTTCATTAATGTTAATGTAAAAATTTTTAATTTTGCAACAAAAGAATCTTAGAAAACTTACCTAACCTTATTATAACAAGAACAATTTATTTTAGCCTAACCCAACTAAATATATTTTAAATACGTTTACAGTAATTAAATACTAAACAAACACAATCAAAAATATTTTTTCGTTAGGTTCAGAATGATTTTGGCGAAATTATTGCATACACAAATTTTCGCTTGTCCTATATGGCAAGATGAACGTTGCTATTTAAGCCAAGATCGCAAGTTCTGCCTATTCGGCACGACATATATATATATATATATATATATATATATATATATGTCGTGCCGAATATGTAAAACTGGTCAATTAGCAAGAACTCATTTAAAATTAAGTCCTTTCTAAAATTTTCTCTTATACGTTTAAAGATATATTTTTTTCATTAATGTTGGTGTAAAAATTTATAATTTTGCACCAAAAAGAACTTAGAAAACTTACCTAACCTTATTATAAAAAGAACAATTTATTTTAGCCTAACCCAACAATATATATTTTAGATTTGTTTACAATAATTTAATACTAAACAAACACAGTGAAATATATTTTTTTCGTTAGGTTCAGAATGATTTTGGCGAAATTATTGCATACATAAATTTTCGCTTGTCCTATATGGCAAGATGAGCGTTGCTATTTAAGCCAAGATCGCAAGTTCTGCCTATTCGGCACGACATATATATATATATATATATGTATATATATATATATATATATATATATATATATATATATATATATGTATATATGTATTTATGTATATATATATATATTTTATTTTTTTTATTATCACACCGGCCGATTCCCACCAAGGCAGGGTGGCCCGAAAAAGAAAAACTTTCACCATCATTCACTCCATCACTGTCTTGCCAGAAGGGTGCTTTACACTACAGTTTTTAAACAGCAACATTAACACCCCTCCTTCAGAGTGCAGGCACTGTACTTCCCATCTCCAGGACTCAAGTCCGGCCTGCCGGTTTCCCTGAATCCCTTCATAAATGTTACTTTGCTCACACTCCAACAGCACGTCAAGTATTAAAAACCATTTGTCTCCATTCACTCCTATCAAACACGCTCACGCATGCCTGCTGGAAGTCCAAGCCCCTCGCACACAAAACCTCCTTTACCCCCTCCCTCCAACCCTTCCTAGGCCGACCCCTACCCCGCCTTCCTTCCACTACAGACTGATACACTCTTGAAGTCATTCTGTTTCGCTCCATTCTCTCTACATGTCCGAACCACCTCAACAACCCTTCCTCAGCCCTCTGGACAACAGTTTTGGTAATCCCGCACCTCCTCCTAACTTCCAAACTACGAATTCCCTGCATTATATTCACACCACACATTGCCCTCAGACATGACATCTCCACTGCCTCCAGCCTTCTCCTCGCTGCAACATTCATCACCCACGCTTCACACCCATATAAGAGCGTTGGTAAAACTATACTCTCATACATTCCCCTCTTTGCCTCCAAGGACAAAGTTCTTTGTTTCCACAGACTCCTAAGTGCACCACTCACTCTTTTTCCCTCATCAATTCTATGATTCACCTCATCTTTCATAGACCCATCCGCTGACACGTCCACTCCCAAATATCTGAATACGTTCACCTCCTCCATACTCTCTCCCTCCAATCTGATATTCAATCTTTCATCACCTAATCTTTTTGTTATCCTCATAACCTTACTCTTTCCTGTATTCACCTTTAATTTTCTTCTTTTGCACACCCTACCAAATTCATCCACCAATCTCTGCAACTTCTCTTCAGAATCTCCCAAGAGCACAGTGTCATCAGCAAAGAGCAGCTGTGACAACTCCCACTTTGTGTGTGATTCTTTATCTTTTAACTCCACGCCTCTTGCCAAAACCCTCGCATTTACTTCTCTTACAACCCCATCTATAAATATATTAAACAACCACGGTGACATCACACATCCTTGTCTAAGGCCTACTTTTACTGGGAAAAAATTTCCCTCTTTCCTACATACTCTAACTTGAGCCTCACTATCCTCGTAAAAACTCTTCACTGCTTTCAGTAACCTACCTCCTACACCATACACTTGCAACATCTGCCACATTGCCCCCCTATCCACCCTGTCATACGCCTTTTCCAAATCCATAAATGCCACAAAGACCTCTTTAGCCTTATCTAAATACTGTTCACTTATATGTTTCACTGTAAACACCTGGTCCACACACCCCCTACCTTTCCTAAAGCCTCCTTGTTCATCTGCTATCCTATTCTCCGTCTTACTCTTAATTCTTTCAATTATAACTCTACCATACACTTTACCAGGTACACTCAACAGACTTATCCCCCTATAATTTTTGCACTCTCTTTTATCCCCTTTGCCTTTATACAAAGGAACTATGCATGCTCTCTGCCAATCCCTAGGTACCTTACCCTCTTCCATACATTTATTAAATAATTGCACCAACCACTCCAAAACTATATCCCCACCTGCTTTTAACATTTCTATCTTTATCCCATCAATCCCGGCTGCCTTACCCCCTTTCATTTTACCTACTGCCTCACGAACTTCCCCCACACTCACAACTGGCTCTTCCTCACTCCTACAAGATGTTATTCCTCCTTGCCCTATACACGAAATCACAGCTTCCCTATCTTCATCAACATTTAACAATTCCTCAAAATATTCCTTCCATCTTCCCAATACCTCTAACTCTCCATTTAATAACTCTCCTCTCCTATTTTTAACTGACAAATCCATTTGTTCTCTAGGCTTTCTTAACTTGTTAATCTCACTCCAAAACTTTTTCTTATTTTCAACAAAATTTGTTGATAACATCTCACCCACTCTCTCATTTGCTCTCTTTTTACATTGCTTCACCACTCTCTTAACTTCTCTCTTTTTCTCCATATACTCTTCCCTCCTTGCATCACTTCTACTTTGTAAAAACTTCTCATATGCTAACTTTTTCTCCCTTACTACTCTCTTTACATCATCATTCCACCAATCGCTCCTCTTCCCTCCTGCACCCACTTTCCTGTAACCACAAACTTCTGCTGAACACTCTAACACTACATTTTTAAACCTACCCCATACCTCTTCGACCCCATTGCCTATGCTCTCATTAGCCCATCTATCCTCCAATAGCTGTTTATATCTTACCCTAACTGCCTCCTCTTTTAGTTTATAAACCTTCACCTCTCTCTTCCCTGATGCTTCTATATATATATATATATATATATATATATATATATATATATATATATATATATATATAGGGAAGTACCACCTCTATAGCTGGAATGGGGACCCTCATCCTCAGAGAAGACAATAAACGTACCTCAGAGAAAACTCAAGGTTCTCCCCGGAGCTGTTTGAATATTTTCTTCTCCTACCACCCCCTATATATTTTTTATTCTATGTGAACATTTATTAATAAACAAAATACATTTACAGAAAAAAACATAAACATGAATACAATGGCACAATGTATCAAAGATGATGAATTTCCTCCAGCTCCTCCGAGGCTGGACGTGAGCCAAGTACGCAGCAAGCATTTCCCCTCTGGATGGCGACGCTGAGGCGCTGGAACATGAAAGTGGCTGCCCTTGGGTCCCTGGTGGTGTGGATGAGTCTGGAACCCAATTCTTTAAGGAAACGTGTGGCATTTTTTCCCCATGATCCCAAGGTCTCTGATCCCACTGGGACAAATTGATACTGTTGGCTAATGTCCCTGTACTTGCTGATCTTGTACTCCTCCCTGTGGTCAGCAGCTCCTCCCTGTCGCCCCACACTGTGATGGATATAGGTGTCAGCCAATGTGGACACACAGGTATAGTCCCATGCTAAGAGCTTGCCATTCTTCCAAGGATAGATGGTGATCCCGTCGGGGCGGTTTGCTGGGTTGTGGGTATTGTTTGCTGCAAGTGATCGTGGCTCCCTCTCGGCAGGGCATCCAGCAGTAGCAAGGGTTCTCTTAATGATGTCGTTGACCTCATTGTGTCTTGCATGCCAGCCCTTGGTTTTGGAACAGTTAAGACCATGTAGACCGTATTGGTCTGCTTGCACTTCGCCGCAAATACACATATATTCTGTATGAATTGGGGCAGCAAGGCGCAGAGCCACTGCAACACGGAGGGTCTTAGGGTCGAGTCGCGTTCCCATTGCCGATATGGGAACTGTTTGGAGGAAGTCCCCGGAGTGATGTGCACTCACAGCCTGGAGACGGGAAATCTCCCTATCTGATGTTGCAGCCCTGAGCATGTTGGCAAGCACCTTTTCAGCAATTAGGCTATCCCAGCTTGACTGTTTGTGAGCCAGTGCTGCACTAGGGTTTGGTGCTGGAGCAGCAAGAGTCTCCCATTCGGTAATGGCACTGACATAGCTAGGGTCTTCTATTCCTGCTGAGTCACTGAGGGTGTCAGGAAGAATTTGTCTTATCAACTCGTTTGATGCAATGGAAGAGGATAGGAAAGCTGGTAGAGCAATCTGGGAGGATCTGCGTACTCCTAGCCCTCCAAGCCTGACCGGAAGTGAGGCTTGCAACCACTGTCCATCATCAAGGGAAAGATTCAATACACTCTCTAGCATGGCCTTCAGGAGAGAGTCATATTCCTTGAGTTTTGGACTGCTGAAGGCTGGGGAGCATCTCAGAAAATAGGTAAGTTTTGGGGTTGACAGGCACCTGGTGAGTAGGTAGAAGGCATCGTGTGTGTCAATGTCTTTCATCCTGCTTTCCATCGTCCGGAGGTCTGAGACTTTTTTTCCTAGGATCAGATCGATGGCATTGGACCCAAGAGGAGCACCGAGGAGAGTGCTATTGGCTGGATCAATGGCTCGTGCTCCTGGTAAAACGGTACTAATATTCTGGATCAACTGTTGATTGGTAGAAACTATTTCACATTTGGTGGGGTTTAAAGAAAGGCCCAGGCTTTCTCCCATGTCTTTAATTTTACTGATGTCCTCCAGGAGAGATTCTGTTGTGCCAGCTAGGGTACCGTCGTCCAGGAACCAGATATTGAGCTCGCTGGAGAGTGCCTCCGTGACTTCCTTGATGACCAAACAAAATAGAAAGGGGGCGAGAGGGTCCCCCTGTTGCACGCCCTCACACGAGTCAATTTCATGGTCCCCAAACAATAGTTTGGAAGTCACACTATAACACGGTTCTATGAAGGGATAAAGGGAAGGGAAGTTTCTATAAACTGCTTGGAGAGCAGCATCCCTTCTGACTGAGTTGAAAGCATTGGCAAAGTCCAATTTGACCAAGGCTTTTTCATAGGACATGTTTTTGATATATACTCATGCTGCATGGGCAGCTGCTTCACAGCCCTGTTGAACGCCGAAACCGAGCTGAGTTGGTTTCAGCATTGCAGCAGCCTCTTGACTCACCCTTCTTACTGCAGCCTTGGCGACTAGGCGCCGAAGGGTGTTACCCACTGCAATGGGCCTGATTCCGCCATCCTTTTTCCGGAGGGCACACAATGAGGCACCAAAGAAAAAGGGTCTGATGGCCTCTGGGACACCGCCAGCCAGGCACAGGTTGGAAAATTTGGTGAGTTCAGACAGCAGCCTCTCTGAAACCTCACCAAGTGCTGGATTGAGTATTTGTTTTAAGTGTTGAGGCCTTAAACCGGTGAAACCTCCTGCTGAACCCTGTGGAAATGACATAGCAGCTTTATACACATTAGCATCCTGTAAGGTTAGATGTTCTTCGCCTGCTGCAATGTCAGGGAGGTCAATGTTGGTACTGGGAGCCCTGGGTGGATGTTTGTCCTTCAGAGCTTGCGCCGTGCTGACGTCCTTGGGAGCGATGGTATCCTCACTGGTTATAAGTCTCAAAGCTCCAATAGTATTACCCTCTTCTATTTTTTTGCTAATTTGGGCTCTGATTTTTGAGGTGTCGGGTGTCCTGTTGTTGGCATTTGCCCGGCGGGTGTTTGTCGCCCTAGGGGGGAGACGGACGAGGTTGTCATCCCTTGGGAATGCATTTATTGTCCTAATAACATGTGTTGCTAGTGACTTGTCCCTCCTTGGTGGGACAGCCAAACAGGCATTGCCAAAAAGCAGCAAGTTGTGCCAGGATCTGTTGTTTGAAGGAGCATCGTTGACTTTCTTCAGAAGGTCAGTGAATTTGCTAGCAGCTTGAGGGCAAGCTGCTTTGGGGATGTGTGTCAGAGTCCAGGTGGATGTTAATTTGATTGCAGATTTGAGGTCCTCTGTAGAGGTGAAGTCACGGTAGCTGTCAGCCCTGTCTGCTGGGGGAGGCTGTTGGTTGTTCTCATTTGGAGCTCTCCTGGAGCCTAGACATCTATTGTGTGCACGGATGTTGCCAGATGTGGGATTGAGTGCACATTCCCTGTGGCACACCCGGCAGATGCCTCGTGAACGACAGCTTTGGCTCTGTCGTGAAGATTCCTGGGAACCCGCGACTACTTGTGACATTGCTGATATCGTGGGGGTGGGAGGGCGCCAGCTGTGGGGTGACGGGTGAAGGGCAGCATGGATGCATGGGGGATGAGGGTGGGGGAGTAGCGAGCGGCGGAACTTGTAATTGGTGGGGCACTAAACGGCAACACCCTTGGTCAGGAAGTCAGTGGGCCTAGGCTGGGATTAGGGGAGGGGATCTGGGATGGGGGAGGGGGGAGGGAGTGGCCCTGTGTGTTCGCTCAAGACGCACATCACTGACTAACTTTTGCTAATTGTTATACACTTATTGTTCCATTTAGAAAAAACCCCTCGCCATTTGGCACACTAGTCACCATGCTCACACTATTAACCGAGGTGTTCTGTTCACCATCCAATGACCGTGTCGTGGGCGGCCACTTCCTTCCCCAACCCACGACCCCGGCCGATCACAGATGTAAACAAAACCTCCTCCACACCTCCACTGCCAGGATCCCCTCACCACCGCTACTTCCCAAATCCCAACATGCACACTGCACTTTCACTGATACAGAAGCAATATATATACATATATATATTTATATATATGTATATATATATATATATATATATATATATATATATATATATATATATATATATATATATATATGTATATATATATATATATATATACATATATATATATATATATATATATATATATATATATACGTATATATATATATATATATGTATATATAATAATTATTATTATTATTAATACCACCAACAAGTGTAAAATATCTGAGAAATATCACCAGGAATCTTGATACTATATATAGAGTGCCGCAGCGGTGCTCCGTATATCTCTGCTTTCTGACACTAACTGCCTCGTTTGCAACTGTTTCGCACGATTCGACAGTTTGCAAGAGAGTAGTTATCCTCGCCTGACACCTAGCGTAATAACAACCATTGGTGGCCAATTATCTCGCTAACAAGTGTGTCAGTCACGGTTACAAAGCGATGCCGTCACGCTAACAACGCCCATCTGTCGCGCAAACAATTGGCATCACTCTTGCTAGTAACAAAAGTCTGTCTGACTAACGAGAATCCGTCTTGCTAACAACGTTTTTCCTTGTCACTAACAACGTGTGTCACTGTCACTTAAAATGCGTGTCACTCTCACTAACAATGTGTATCACTGTCACTAACAACGCGTGTCAATGTCACTCACAACGCGTGTCACTGTCACTAACAACGCGTGTCACTGTCACTAACAACGCGTTTCACTGTCACTAACAACGCGTGTTACTGACACTAACAACGTGTGTCACTGTCACTAACAACGCGTGTTACTGACACTAACAACGTGTGTTACTGTCACTAACAACGTGTGTCACTGTCACTAACAACGCATGTCACTGTCACTAACAACACGTGTTGCTGACACTAACGACGTGTGTCACTGTCACTAACAACGCGTGTCACTGTCACTAACAACACGTGTTACTGACACTAACGACGTGTGTCACTGTCACTAACAACGTGTGTCACTGTCACTAACAACGCGTGTCACTGCCATTAACAACGCCTATCAGTGTCATGGTATGACACAGCTCAACACAGAGCAAAACATTATCCCGAAACAGCTTCTTGGGCAACCTGTGTCGTTTTCTCACAGCAAACTCAAATACGAATTCAGTTTCATCCTTGACCAATTACCATCCCTATGAAGACAGTATCAAAGCCTCCTACAGTCACACAATGCGATTCGTAAGTCTAATTTTCCATTTATATAAAAAAAATAAGCTCATACTATTCTAACTCTTGAAACTGCTAATCCAAAACAAACGTTCACCAGCTGGATTGTCCAAAAAGCGTAGTTCACTTTTAACAGAATACCGTTAAAATCCTTAACTACCCCGTGTACCCTGTCCACCTGTGTTAATCCCTATCACTGGTACCGGTAACGAGTACGTACTCTCCAGGAGCAGCTCGTGTAGAAGCCAGGCTCAGAGGCTTTGCATAAGGCTAATTAAAGGATAAACTGAATAGCCTAATTGACCATTAAGATCGAATCAGGGGCTAATCGCAGTTTGCTTGCAGATTGCCTTGCGGTCATTCTCTAATTGCTAATCCACGTTACCTCAATGAGGGATTTGCTTTGAAGAAGGATGTTTTTTAATTTACCTTTGATAAATAATTGATTTCCGTCTCATATATAATTTAATTATCTCTGTGTATCATAGATGAGAAAGCTATCTTTGTTTCATAGAATGCATATCTTTCTCGTAAATTAGTGAAAATACATAAGTGCAAAAATTAGACATCTTTTCATGAGATATAATTTATTTAACTCTGATAGATTAGTTATGTCTAATAAACTGGTTATCTGTATATGATTCCATGATTAGTTATTTGCCTGGTAGATTAATTATCACTTTGCTTGATAGATTAGTTATCTCGTCGTGTTTGTGTGATAGGCAAATTAGTGTGTGATAGACGAGCAAAATCTACTGCCGTCAGCATATATGCCCGACTATCAACTTATACGCAGATAAATTTATACTCACGCCTTTTTTTATTTTACACAGAATTTTACAAGGTTAGGTTTAGGTCTCTCTCTCTTTTTTTTTTTTTTTTTACACAGGGTTTGACAAGGTTAAGGATCCCTAGCTTTATTGACAAGCTATTTACAGGTTATGGATTCCTAACTTTATTGGCAAGCTAAGAGCTGTTACCTACATCAGCTCATTTGAAAGCATTTTTATTGTTATGAGACATACAAGTAGGGAACAGGATGAAATTGGAGCTATCTGTGGGCCAGCATTTTCATTTGATCAACTGACTTTATCTCGTTGACATCATTATGCTGTACGAATGTGTTCCATACTCGAGTCATCCTGGGTATATATGATCTCAGATGGAGTGATGTTCTGGAGAAGGGTACAGCCAGAGTGAAGTTGCTGCTTTCTGCCCGTCTTGTGGCATAAAAACTTGTTTCACGCTGTCCTCGAAGTGGATCCAAGTGTGGTACTTTGACAATATTGGCCTTGTACATAACAGTAAGGCCACCCACATCCCACCTATGTTGAAGGCTCTGCTGAAATGACAGATCTATCCAGGATGGGTCCAGGCGAGAGATGAGACGGCTTGCTCTGTTCTCTACTCTGTCAAGCAGTCGCATATGAGAGGGGGGCAGGCAAACCAAGAAAGTGGAGCATACTCAAGGTGTGAGCGTGCTTGTGCCTCGTACAGAATCTTGCAACTCCTACTGTCAAGTAGATGCGAGATACGGCGAAGTGCTGTAAGCTTCCGGGCTGCCTTGTTTGCAAGATTTACAACATGGTTCTTCATGATTAGTTTGGAGTCAAATTTCACCCCAAGGATATCAACTTCTTCTCCAGGTGCCAACACCCTCCCATTCATCCTTACTACTGCACCAGCATTACCATCATGGTGCCTAGAGACGATCATCATTTGCTTTTTCTCAGCTGGTGATTGATGTAGCTTAGAGCAGCTGGCATTTCTTCTCTTGAATAAGTGAATGTCAGTGTACAATCGTCTGCATATGCATGTGATTCTGGGATGAGATGAAGAAGGTCGTTGAAGTAGACATTCCATAACAATGGTCCCAGCACGCTTCCTTGTGGAACACTTGCCCCAATGGGATGTCTTGCTGATTCCGTTCCATTGAGAACTACACTTAGAGATCTACCATGAAGGTAATCACTGAGGAGACATAGCGTAGAGCCTGCAATTCCTAGTGTTTGAAGTTTTGCTAAGAGGCCCTGGTGCCACACCCGGTCGAAACCGCCAGCAATGTCCAGTGCTACCACACAGCTGACTTTGGATTCATCCAGTGACTGGTGCCACTTAGTGGAGAGGTTTAACAACAGATCAGCAGCAAAGTAACCTTTCCTGAAGCCATATTGACGATCACAAAGTAGTGAGTGATAGTCAAAAAACTCTGTCATTTGTCTTGAGATTATTGTCTCAAGGATCTTACCAGTGATTGACAAGGATGTCAGCCACAGCACCGTGTCTTCCTTTGCAGATGACACCCGAATCTGATGACAGTGTCTTCCATTGCAGACACTGCAAGGCTCCAGGCGGACATCAACCAAATCTTTCAGTGGGCTGCAGAAAACAATATGAAGTTCAACGATGAGAAATTTCAATTACTCAGATATGGTAAACATGAGGAAATTAAATCTTCATCAGAGTACAAAACAAATTCTGGCCACAAAATAGAGCGAAACACCAACGTCAAAGACCTGGGAGTGATTATGTCGGAGGATCTCACCTTCAAGGACCATAACATTGTATCAATCGCATCTGCTAGAAAAATGACAGGATGGATAATGAGAACCTTCAAAACTAGGGAGGCCAAGCCCATGATGACACTCTTCAGGTCACTTGTTCTATCTAGGCTGGAATATTGCTGCACTCTAACAGCACCTTTCAAGGCAGGTGAAATTGCCGACCTAGAAAATGTACAGAGAACTTTCACGGCGCGCATAACGGAGATAAAACACCTCAATTACTGGGAGCGCTTGAGGTTTCTAAACCTGTATTCCCTGGAACGCAGGAGGGAGAGATACATGATTATATACACCTGGAAAATCCTAGAGGGACTAGTACCGAACTTGCACACGAAAATCACTCACTACGAAAGCAAAAGACTTGGCAGACGATGCACCATCCCCCCAATGAAAAGCAGGGGTGTCACTAGCACGTTAAGAGACCATACAATAAGTGTCAGGGGACCGAGACTGTTCAACTGCCTCCCAGCACACATAAGGGGGATTACCAACAGACCCCTGGCAGTCTTCAAGCTGGCACTGGACAAGCACCTAAAGGCAGTTCCTGATCAGCCGGGCTGTGGCTCGTACGTTGGTTTGCGTGCAGCCAGCAGCAACAGCCTGGTTGATCAGGCGCTGATCCACCAGGAGGCCTGGTCACAGACCGGGCCGCGGGGGCGTTGACCCCCGAAACTCTCTCCAGGTAAACTCCAGGTAACTCCAGTCTCTCTCTCTCTCTCTCTCTCTCTCTCTCTCTCTCTCTCTCTCTCTCTCTCTCTCTCTCTCTCTCTCTCTCTCTCTCTCTCTCTCTCTCGCTCTTTCTCTCTTGTGATAAATATCTGAATGGTAAACTCAGATAGCACAAAATATAGATTTCCTCTAACACCATTTTTAGGAAAGTTTCTGGACACTCTCCTGAGAGTCCCAGCCACCAGCTGCAGCTACAAGTTTGGAGTTTTACCTGTCAAAACTTGAGAAGAGGAAGCTGAACGTCGCCTCGTTGAACGAATTTGTTGTGATGTGCTCAGTGGATAATGTGTATGTGTGTGTATGTATGTATGTGTGTGTGTGTGTGTGTGTGTGTGTGTGTGTGTGTGTGTGTACTCACCTAGTTGTATTCACCTAGTTGTAGTTGCAGGGGTCAAGTCATAGCTCTTTGCCACGCCTCTTCACTGGCCGCTACTGGGTCACTCTCCCTGTACCATTAGCTTTATCATACCTCTGTTTAAAGCTATGAATGAATGCGGACCTTTCTTTTAAAGACCATAACAAGACAAAGATCACGACAGCCAGGAAGATGACGGGGTGGGTATTGAGGACTTTCCAAACAAGGGAAATAATGCCGATGGTGACATTCTTCAAATACAGTGGACCCCCGGTTAACGATATTTTTTCACTCCATAAGTATGTTCAGGTGCCAGTACTGACCAAATTTATTCCCATAAGGAATATTGTGAAGTAGATTATTCCTTTCAGACCCCCAAACATACACGTACAAATGCACTTACATAAATACACTTACATAATTGGTCGCATTCGGAGGTAATCGTTATGCGGGGGTCCACTGTATATATATATATATACATATATATATACATATATATATATATATATATATATATATATATATATATATATATAAATTATATATATATATATATATATATATATGTGTGTGTGTGTGTGTGTGTGTGTGTGTGTGTGTGTGTGTGTGTGTGTGTGCATTAAATAAATATAGGGAGGTACCACCTCTATAACTGGACTGGGGACCCTCATCCTCAAAGACAATAAACGTACCTCAGGGAAAACTAAAAGTTCTCCCCGGAGCTGTTTGAATATTTTCTTCTCCTACCACACCCTATATTTTATATTGTATGGGAAAGTTTATTAATAGACAGAATACATTTACAGGAAACAGAAACATGATTACAGTGGTACAATATGTTAAAGATTATGGATTTCCTCCAGCTCCTCCAAAGCCGGACGCGAGCCAAGTATGCAGCAAGCATTTCCCCTCTGGATGCCCATGCTGAGACTCTGGAACATGAAAGTGGCTGACCTTGGGCCCCTGTTGGTGTCGATGAGTCTGGAACCCAATTCTTTAAGGAAACATGTGGCATTTTTCCCCATGATCCCAAGGTCTCTGATCCCACTGGGACAAATTGATACTGTTGGCTTATGTCCCTGTACTTGCTGATCCTGTACTCCTCCCTGTGGTCGGCAGCTCCTCCCTGTCGCCCGACTCTGTGACAGCCAGTGTGGACACACAGGTATAGTCCATGCTAAGAGCCTGCCTTTCTTCCAAGGATAGATGGTGATCCCGTCGGGGAGGTTTGCTGGGTTGTGGGTATTGTTGATGCTAGTGATCAGGGCTCCCTCTCGACTGGGCATCCAGCTGTAGCAATGGTTGTCTTTATGATGTCATTGACTTCATTGTGTCTTGTATGCCAGCCCTTGGTTTTGGAATAGTTAAGACTATGTAGACCATATTGGTCGGCTTGCACTTCGCCGCAGATACACGTATATTCCGTGTGAACTGGGGCAGCAAGGCACAGAGCTATTGCAATACGGAGGGTCTTAGGGTTGAGGCGCGTTCCCATTGCCAATATGGGAACTGCTTGGAGGAAGTCCCCGGAGTGATGTGCACTCACAACCTGTCTGATGTTACAGCCCTGAGCATGTTGGCAAGCACCTTTTAGGGATGGGGCCATCCCAGCTTGACTGTTTGTGAGCCCATGCTGCACTAGGGTTTGGTGCTGGAGCAGCAAGAGTCTCCCATTCAGCGATGGCACTGGCATAATTAGGGTCCTGTATTCCTGCTAAGTCACTGAGGTTTTCAGGAAGAATTTGTCTTATTAACTCGTTTGTTGCTATGGAAGAGGATAGGAAAGCTGGTAGAGCAATCTGGGAGAATCTGCGTACTCCCAGCCCCCCAAGCCTGACCGAAAGTGAGGCTTGCAACCACTGTCCATCTTCAAGGAAAAGATTCAATACACTCTCTAGCATGGTCTTAAGGAGAGAGTCATATTCCTTGAGTTTCGGACTGTTGAAGGCTGGGGAGCATCTCAGAAAGTAGGTAAGTTTTGGGATTGACAGGCACCTGGTGGTGAGGTAGAAGGCATCATGTGTATCAATGTCTTTCATCCTGCCTTCCATCGTCCGGGAGCGCCTGGAAGCACTTGACTTGTACTCACTAGAGCGCAGGCGAGAGAGATATATCATAATCTACACATGGAAGATTCTGGAAGGACTGGTCCCTAATATGCACACAGCAATCACTCCATACGAAAGCAAAAGACTTGGCAGGCGATGCAACATACCCCCAGTGAAAAGTAGGGGCGTCACTGGTACACTAAGAGAAAACACAGTAAGTGTCCGGGGCCCAAGACTGTTCAACAGCCTCCCTCCAGCAATAAGGGGCATTACGGGAAGACCCCTGGTTGTCTTCAAGAGGGAGCTGGACAGATACCTAAAGACGGTACCGGATCAGCCGGGCTATGGTTCGTACGTTGGATTACGTGCGGCCAGCAGTAACAGCCTCGTTGATCAGGCCTTGATCCACCAGGAGGCCTGGTCGTGGACCGGGCCGCGGGGACGTTGATCCCCGGAATTCCCTCCAGGTAAACTCCAGGTAGGATCAGATCGAAGGCATTGGGCCCAAGAGGAGCGCCAAGGAGAGTGCTATTGGCTGAATGAATGGCTCGTGCTCCTGGCAAAACAGAACTAATATTCTGGATCATCTGTCGATTGGTGGAAACCATTTCACATTTGGTGGGGTTTAAAGATAGGCACAGGCTTTCTCACATGTCTTTAATTTTTCTGATGTACTCTAGGAGAGATTCTGTTGTACCAGCTAGGTGGGGTCAGGAGCTGTAACTCGACTCCTGCAACCATAAATAGGTGAGTACACACACACACACACACACACACACACACACACACACACACACACACACACACACACACACACACACACAGATACCTCAAAGGCAATGGGGCCAGATAACATCTCCCCATGGGTATTGAGAGAGGGAGCAGAGGCGCTATGTGTACCCCTAACAACAATATTCAATACATCTATCGAAACAGGGAGATTGCCTGAGGCATGGAAGACAGCAAATGTAGTCCCAATCTTTAAAAAAGGAGACAGACATGAAGCATTAAACTACAGACCAGTGTCACTGACATGTATAGTATGCAAAATCATGGAGAAGATTATCAGGAGAAGAGTGGTGGAACACCTAGAAAGGAATGATCTCATCAACAGCAGCCAACATGGTTTCAGGGACGGGAAATCATGTGTCACAAACCTACTGGAGTTCTATGACATGGTGACAGCAGTAAGACAAGAGAGAGAGGGGTGGGTGGATTGCATTTTCTTGGACTGCAAGAAGGCGTTTGACACAGTTCCACACAAGAGATTGGTGCAAAAACTGGAGGACCAAGCAGGGATAACAGGGAAGGCACTACAATGGATCAGGGAATACTTGTCAGGAAGACAGCAGCGAGTCATGGTACGTGGCGAGGTGTCAGAGTGGGCACCTGTGACCAGCGGGGTCCCGCAGGGGTCAGTCCTAGGACCAGTGCTGTTTCTGGTATTTGTGAACGACATGACGGAAGGAATAGACTCTGAGGTGTCCTTGTTTGCAGATGACGTGAAGTTGATGAGAAGAATACACTCGATCGAAGACCAGGCAGAACTACAAAGGGATCTGGACAGGCTGCAGACCTGGTCCAGCAATTGGCTCCTGGAGTTCAATCCCACCAAGTGCAAAGTCATGAAGATTGGGGAAGGGCAAAGAAGGCCGCAGACGGAGTACAGTCTAGGGGGTCAGAGACTACAAACCTCACTCAAGGAAAAAGATCTTGGGGTGAGTATAACACCAGGCACATCTCCTGAAGCGCACATCAACCAAATAACTGCTGCAGCATATGGGCGCCTAGCAAACCTCAGAACAGCATTCCGACATCTTAATAAGGAATCATTCAGGACCCTGTACACCGTGTATGTTAGGCCCATATTGGAGTATGCGGCACCAGTTTGGAACCCACACCTAGCCAAGCACGTGAAGAAACTAGAGAAAGTGCAAAGGTTTGCAACAAGACTAGTCCCAGAGCTAAGAGGTATGTCCTACGAGGAGAGGTTAAGGGAAATCAACCTGACGACACTGGAGGACAGGAGAGATAGGGGGGACATGATAACGACATACAAAATACTGAGAGGAATTGACAAGGTGGACAAAGACAGGATGTTCCAGAGATTGGACACAGTAACAAGGGGACACAGTTGGAAGCTGAAGACACAGATGAATCACAGGGATGTTAGGAAGTATTTCTTCAGCCACAGAGTAGTCAGTAAGTGGAATAGTTTGGGAAGCGATGTAGTGGAGGCAGGATCCATACATAGCTTTAAGCAGAGGTATGATAAAGCTCACGGCTCAGGGAGAGTGACCTAGTAGCGATCAGTGAAGAGGCGGGGCCAGGAGCTCGGACTCGACCCCCGCAACCTCAACTAGGTGAGTACAACTAGGTGAGTACACACACACACATATCTCCATGGATATTGAAAGAGGGATCAGAGGAACTGTGTGTGACCTTAAGCAGCAATCTTCAGTAAATCTATCGAAACAGGTCAGTTGCCTGAGGCGTGGAAGACAGCACATGTAGTTCCATACACAAATAACCCGCACATAAAAGACAGAAGCTTACGACGACGTTTCGGTCCGACTTGGACCATTGACTTTGTCAATGGTCCAAGTCGGACCGAAACGTCGTCGTAAGCTTCTGTCTTTTATGTGCGGGTTATTTGTGTATCGTTCCAGTCACGGTATTGTGCCTTTTTGTTATTTATACATGTAGTTCCAATTTTTAAGAAAGGGGACAGACAGGCAGCGTTAAACTAGAGACCAGTGTCACTGATTTGTATAGTATGTAAAGTCATGGAAAAGATTATCAGGAGAAAAGTAGTGGAACACATAGAAAAGATTGGGCTCATGCATGACAGTCAGCACGGCTTCAGAGATGGGAAATCCTGTGTCAAAAATTTACTTGAGTTCTACGATAAGGTAGCAGAAGTAAGACAGGAGAGAGAGGGATGGGTAGATTGCATCTTTTTAGATTGCAAGAAGGCTTTTGATACAGTACCACACAAGAGACTGGTGCAAAGATTAGAGGAGCAGGCAGGAATAACGGGGAAAGTACTGCAATGGATCTGGGAATACCTGACAGGAAGGAAACAACGTGTGTTGGTACGTACTGAAGTGTCGGAGTGGGCGAATGTGTCGAGTGGGGTTCCACAAGGTTCAGTCCTAGGCCCGGTGCTGTTTCTTGTATACGTGAATGACATGGTGGAAGGAATAGATTCAGAAGTGTCACTATTCGCTGATGATGTGAAACTGATGAGGAGAATACAAGTGATCGAGGATCAGTTAAAATTACAAGGGGATCTGGACAAACTACAAGTGTGGTCCGACAAATGGCTCCTGGAGTTTAACCCCAGTAAGCGTAAGGTCATGAAGATTGGGGAAGGACACAGAAGACCGCAGACGGAGTACAGGTTAGGAAACCAACAGCTGCAAACGTTAGTTTAAGAAAAGGGTCTTGGGGTAAGCATTATAACGAACATGTCCCCTGAGGCACACATCAATCAAATAACTGCTGCAGCATATGGGAGATTGGCAAATCTGAGATTGGCGTTTAGACATCTGAGTAAGGAGTCATTCACGACATTGTACACAGTGTATGTAAGGCCTATACTGGAATATGCAGCGCCAGTATGGAACCCTCACTTAGTCAAACACGTCACGAAATTGGATAAAGTGCGAAAATTTGCAACACGATTAGTCCCGGAACTGAGGGGTATGTCTTATGAGGAGAGGTTAAGGGAACTCAACCTGATGACACTAGAGGATAGGAGGGATAGAGGGGACATGATAACATTGACAAGGTGGACAAGGATCGAATGTTTCAGAGATGGGATATAGAAACTAGGGGACACAATTGGAAACTGAAAATCCAGATGAGTCATAGGGATGTTAGGAAGTATTTCTTTAGTCTTAGAGTTGTCAGGAACTGGAATAAATAGCTTTAAGAAGAGGTATGACAAATATCATTGAGCAGGGAGATAGTGAATTAGTATCGACCAGTGAAGAGGCAGGGCCAGGATCTATGACTCGACCCCTGCAACCATATATAGGTGAGTACATATAGGTGAGTACACACACACACACACACACACACACACACACACACACACACACACACACACACACACACACACACACATACACACACAGGAAGGCCTCTGGGAGGACAGAACACAGGACACCATCCATGAACCAGATATTGAGCTCACTGGACAGTGCTTCTGTGACTTCCTTGATGACCAAACAGAATAGAAATGGGGCAAGAGGGTCTCCCTGTTGCACGCCCTCACACGAGTCAATTTCCTGGTCCCAAAACAATAGTTTGGAAGTCACACTATAACACGATTCCATGAAGGGATGAAGGGGAAAGGAAGTTTCTATAAACTGCTTGGAGAACAGCATCCCTTCTGACTGAGTTGAAAGCATTGGCAAAGTCCAATTTGATCAAGGCTTATTCATTGGACATTTTGATATATACTCGTGCTGCATGGGCAGCTGCTTCACAACATTGTTGAACATCAAAACCGAGCTGAGTTGGTTTCAGCATGGCAGCAGCTTCCTGACTCACCCTTCTTACTGCAGCCTTGGCGACTAGGCGCCGAAGGGTGCTGCCCACTGCAATGGGCCTGATTCCTCCATCCTTTTTCATGAGGGCACACAATGAGGCATCAAAGAAAAGAGGTCTAATGGCCTCTGGGACACTGCCAGCCAGGCACAGGATGGAAAATTTGGTAAGTTCAGACAGCAGCCTCTCTGAAACATCACCAAGTGCTGGATTGAGTATTTATTTTAAGTGTTGAGGCCTTAAGCCGTGAAACGTCCTGCTGAGCCCTGTGGAAATGACATAGCAGCTTTATACACATCAGCATCCTGTAAGGTTAGATGTTCTTCGCCTGCTGCAATGTCAGGGAGGCCAATGTTGGTACTGGGAGCCCTGGGTGGATGTTTGTCCTTCAGAGCTTGCGTCGTACTGATGTCCTTAGGAGCGATGGTATCCTCACTGGTTATAAGCCTCAGAGCTCCAATAGTATTACCCTTTTCTATTTTTTTTTTGCTAATTTGGGCTCTGATTTTTGAGGCGTCGGGTGTCCTGTTGTTGGCATTTGCCCAGCGGGTGTTTGTCGCCCTAGGAGGGAGACGGAATAGGTTGTCATCCCTCGGGAATGCATTTATTGCCCTAATAACATGTGTTGCTAGTGACTTGTCCCTCCTTGGTGGGACAGCCAAACAGGCATTGCCAAAAAGCAGCAAGTTGTGCCAGGATCTGTTGTTTGAAGGAGCATCGTTGACTTTCTTCAGAAGGTCAGTGAATTTGCTAGCGGCTTGAGGGCGAGCTGCTTTGGGGATGTGTGTCAGCGTCCTGGTGGATTTGAGGTCCCCTGTAGAGGTGAAGTCCCGGTAGCTGTCAGCACTGACTGTTGGGAGGGACTGTTGGGTGTTCTCATTTGAAGCTCTCCTGGAGCCTAGACATCCATTGTGAGCAGATAAGGGATTGAGTGCACATTCCCTGTAGCACACCCGGCAGATGCCTCGTGAACGACGGCTTTGGCTCTGTCGTGAAGACTCCTGGGAACCCGGGACTTCTTGTGACATTGCTGACATCGTGGAGGTTGGAGGGCGCCAGCTGTGGGGTAACGGGGTGAAGGAGAACATGGATGCATGGGGGATGAGGGTGGGGGAGTAGCGAGCGGCAGAGCTAGTAATTGGTGGGGGACTAAACGGCAACATCCTTGGTCAGTGGGCCTAGGCTTGGATGAGGGGATGGGAAGAGGGATGGGGAACGGAGGGAGTGGCCCTGTGTGTTCGCTCAAGATACACATCACTAACTTTTGCTAATTGTTATACACTTATCATTCCATTAAAAGAAAAACCCTCGCCATTTGGCACACTAATCACCATTCTCTCACTATTAACCGAGATGTTCTTCTGTTCAGCATCCAATGACGGTGTCGTGAGCGACCACTTCCTCCCCCAAACCCCGACCCCGGCCGGACACAGAGGTAAACAAAACCTCCTCCACACCACTGCTGGCAGGATACTCTCAATGCCCCCACTACTCCCCAAATCCCAACATGCACACTGCACTTTCACTGATACAGCAGCAACGGTCTGATGCAGAGGATTGTCACAACTCTGTAATCTCCGGTGGATACTCACGATGATGTCTGCCGAAACTGCCCCATGTACATACACCATGTTGGTTCCCTCCCTCCATGTATATATATATATATATATATATATATATATATATATATATATATGTACAAACATACATATATGTATATATATATGTATATATACGTACATACATACATACATGCATACATACTAGGGAAAGTACAAAGGTTTGCGACAAGGTTAGTTCCAGAGCTAAGGGGAATGTCCTATGAAGAAAGATTAAGGGAAATCGGCCTGACGACACTGGAGGACAGGAGGGTCAGGGGAGACATGATAACGACATATAAAATACTGCGTGGAATAGACAAGGTGGACAAAGACAGGATGTTCCAGGGAGGGGACACAGAAACAAGAGGCCACAATTGGAAGTTGAAGACACAAATGAGTCAGAGAGATAGTAGGAAGTATTTCTTCAGTCATAGAGTTGTAAGGCAGTGGAATAGCCTAGAAAATGACGTAGTGGAGGCAGGAACCATACACAGTTTTAAGACGAGGTTTGATAAAGCTGATGGAGCGGGGAGAGAGAGGGCCTAGTAGCAACCGGTGAAGAGGCGGGGCCAGGAGCTAGGATTCGACCCCTGTAACCACAAATAGGTGAGTACATACTTACCTACATACCTGCATACTTACATACATGAAAAAATCATTAAAGTAATTAACTTTATTTATTTTTTTATTTATTTATTTTATGTCTTTTCAAACAGTACATTGAGATTTTGTATTTACAGTAGTGGGTTGCAATGCAATGAGGGCCTCTATTATGCCTAGGCGTTGAAGCTAAGTTCATCTTCTCTTCTAAGAAGATGAGCTCCAGGACTTGCCTCCAATACCTAACTTGACTAAGGTCAAGTGTCTTGCCTTGTGTGTAAGCTGCTTCATTCTCGTACAAGCTACCCGGATCATCGAGTCCGACGTCGAAATAAAATCTCTTTCTCTGGGGTACTAGCAAGTAATTTTACATCAGAGTTAGCCATAGTACTGTTCAGTCATTAATTTTCTAGTCATATACTCCTTAGCAAGGGGAAAAATGTATTTTTATATTTACAGTTACTAACTCAAAAATAAAAAGAAAGTATGGCCTTATACGTGACTAGGTTTGGTCGCTTGAGAAAGAGAGAGAGAGAACTTTTGTTTGTTGTTGATTTACAATGTAAAACGTAATGTTTTTTCTGGATTTTTTTTTCTTTGTTGCGTGGTACTGGCATGCAGATGCCTTGTTGCATCAGTAATGAGTTACCTGGGAACTGCCTTTTTTCTCCAAAAACAAACCGAAGGTGAAAAACATAAAAGAAATACCAAGTTGAATTCGTGGGCTGCTGGTAAACGTAAAACTTCAAAGTGAAACTGCGGTCAAATGTGAATAAAGGATCTGGAGCTGAAAGAGTCGTCATGTATCAAAGAAAAAGTTATACCAAGTGGAAAAAAAGTAAGATAATTGTTGGAACGCGAGTAAGTCGGCTCAGTCAGATTACCAGGTTCTCACATTGAATTCAGGCCTCAGAAGTCAGATACTGATGTCATACTCAGACGTCAGGTTCAGGCGTTAGGTTCAGCCGTCAAGTTCAAACGTCATGGAAGTAGGTGTCACCGGTAGCAGAAGGAAGCACCCCTAAAAACCGGTGGATTAACCCGTTGACGTTTATTTTGTTTAAAACTGATCGACAAAAGGACACCAGTACCGATCAGGCTTACTTTAATCATTTATATGGGGTTTAAAGTAAGCTATCAGGTTATGTACTCGTACACAGAGAGAAACACACCTCTCGGTGTATATACGCCTATAGATATATTTGATAATATATTCACATAGGTTCACGCTTTGGTATAATATACCCTTATATGACGTGTTAGCCTAGAATCCTTGTCTACCGATTAATATTCAAGAAAATTTGACGTGAATAAACATGAATATGCATAAATACAGTAATAATTTAACTAACTACTATGTAACGTATTTTCCGGCATATAAGGCGCACGACAGAAGTATCATAATGGTAAATCAGTAATCATATTCAAGGGTTGATTACCCTTTTTCATGCTAAAGCGTAACCCAAAGACCCTGACCTTGAGTATATAAGGCGCAGAGTAATTTTCCAAGACTTTTTGTGAAAAAAGAGACACGCCTTAAGTGTATCTATAAAAGAAAACCAAGATAAACAAGTATTAATGAAGAGTTATGGGACGATTATTCTTATAATCACGGGGGAAGTACTAAACGCTTAAGGGTTTGTTCAAAGGAAGGGGAGGGTAGCTCCAATTCTTTGAATCAAGCTCCCTTCATCAGCGTCGAGGAATTCCCTTTTCTCCCTTCAAAAGCATAAACAATGAGTTTTCCAAAGAAGATTGGGGGAGGGAGAGGCGCTGAAGAAGTGTCTTCAGGAGAAGGGGATGGGAAAGGTTGGAGGGAAAATGTCAAGAGAAAAGGGAAGGAACCTCCAATCGAAATGAAGCCATAGAAAATTTTGCTTTGTTAGAGAATCTCTTATCAAAAGATATGCTGACGTACGAGAAAACTCTCGGAAAGTAATTTTTAAGTGGCTTTGAAGCTCATTCGTGGAAACAAGGTATACCCAACATCTGGAGTGAAAGATTGAAAAAAAAAAAAAAAAAAAAAACAGAAGAAATTTAACAAGCAATTATAAGAGACAGAAGTTTTAATTGATAAAGTTCTACACAGAGTGAAATGCACAATAAATGCCTTGTCCTGCAACCTGTCTCTTTTCACTGTTGGCTGTAGTACACCAAGTTCATCAGGCAATTATAAGAATGAAAGAATTTTCTTTTGCTGCAATAATGAGTGTTGTCATTCAGTGCACGCAAGCGATCCATGTGTGAGTGATCATGGTGATGGGAAAAAAGACCATCAGTTATTAATATAGATAGTAGAGCTAGAGACAATTCCATTACTGAAAATGGGATTGCTGTACCAAAACATGGGGTACCATGAAGAAACAGCAGGAAACTTGAAAATATCCCATCTATGCTGCAATTGAAAATATTAATCAGGAGACAGAACGGTCACTAGAAGACTAAAAAGATGAGACGAATCCCACACAGCAACTAAAGTCGTTATATACCAAAAATAAAAATTGGAAGATGTCACTGGTTTTCAAAATGACGCAATTTAAGTAAGAACATGTTAAAAGAAGAGCGAGGTAGATAAAGAAAGAGAGACAGCTAGAGAGCTCATCAGAAAAGAAAATTGCCTTTCCAACTAACCCTATATTCAGAACTGTCATACCGTGGCAGTACTGATCCTTACTCTATTATTATCCCCCACCCCAAAGAAACGTGAACCTATGAATCCCCACCCCAAAGAAATGGGAAACTCTAAACCTTCCCCCCCTTCCCAAAGAAAATTGAAATCTCCTCAATTGAGCCCTAAGCATAACCATTTGTGAAGGCACCATCTGGTGCTCAAACCATTATTTTGCAAGTACTCTCACCGTCACTAAAATATGACGATAACGTATACACAACGAATGATAAAGATTACACATAATTTATTTTCTTTGTATGTCTCTAGTTTCTTGTCTCTCTCTCTTCCCTCCTTCCTTCGCTGCCTCCTTTTCCTCTTCCCCTTTCCCATATGTCGTCTGCCAAGAAACACCCAGCAGAGCGGAAGATACAGGGAAGTGCATGACCCACACCAACGACTCTTTTGTCGCACGTAATATCACAGCTCTCCCACCCCGTCCTCCACTCCCTTGGTTTGTATCCACCAGATATCTATCTGGCTGTCTATTTGTCTCCTAGGACGTATAAGGATCTGGCAGTGTGTCTCCCAGAATGTCTGGAGGCCTGCGACTATATCTCTCAGTACGTGCGGGCCTCTGATAGTGTGTGGCGAGGATTGTCTGCTTCCCAGTATGTATGAAGGTTTATCTGTGAGTAGGAGCCATGTGTATCACTTATGTATCTTTGTTGCTGTTTTGCCAAACCGAGTGACTATCCTTCAGTGTTACAGTCACCTGTATTCGATAGAAGAATACGCATTCGAAACCCTCCGACACCAGAGTTACTTTAGTGATCAAAATCATAAATAACCCGCTCTAAGAAAACTCAAGACGACGTTTCTCTCCGACCGTAAGCCAATTATGATAAGTTTGTCTATCTCCCAGTATGTTTGGAGGTTTGTCTGTTTTCTAGCCTGTGGGGAGGTTTGGCAGTTTGTTTTTCCATGGTATGTTGAGGTCTGTCAGTCTATCAGTTTATGTAGAGGCTCATAGTCTTCTTTTCCTAGTTTGTAAGGAAGTCTGTCTGTCTGCCAGTATGTGGTAGCATAGGGAGAGGTAGACATCTAACTTTATTGGTGTACTTTATTGGAGTACGTATAAGGCAAAGTTGTAACACTAACATTTCATTGTGATTGAGTGTTAGGAGTATGGATGGGGTGTCCTCAAATTTAAAGTCCAGCGCTCTCACAGTCTAACTACAAATAACGAAAAATGGTATCCAACGTAGATAGTGCTTTTTCCATACACAAGTTTATACCAATCACTAATTGTTAATCTAAGAATCATTGTGAATGAGCTCAAACCAGGAATTCCACTGGAATTGCTACATTCATTTATTGAGTTTACAATAGAACAGATGCATCAGAAAGTAGAAGAGTAACTAGACCTGTCAGTTGGTACATATATATTTTTTTTTTTTTCAACAAGTCGGCCGTCTCCCACCGAGGCAGGGTGACCCAAAAAAAAAGAAAGAAAATCCCCAAAAAGAAAATACTTTCAGCATCATTCAACACTTTCACCACACTCGCACATTATCACTGTTTTTGCAGAGGTGCTCAGAATACAACAGTCTAGAAGCATACACACATAAAGATACACAACATATCCCTCCAAACTGCCAATATCCCAAACCCCTCCTTTAAAGTGCAGGCATTGTACTTCCCATTTCCAGGACTCAAGTCCGACTATATGAAAATAACCGGTTTCCCTGAATCCCTTCACTAAATATTACCCTGCTCACACTCCAACAGATCGTCAGGTCCCAAGTACCATTCGTCTCCATTCACTCCTATCTAACACGCTCACGCACGCTTGCTGGAAGTCCAAGCCCCTTACCCACAAAACCTCATTTACCCCCTCTCTCCAACCCTTTCGAGGACGACCCCTACCCCGCCTTCCTTCCCCTATAGATTTATATGCTTTCCATGTCATTCTACTTTGATCCATTCTCTCTAAATGACCAAACCACCTCAACAACCCCTCTTCTGCCCTCTGACTAATACTTTTATTAACTCCACACCTTCTCCTATATATATATATATATATATATATATATATATATATATATATATATGTATATATATATATATATATGTATATATATATATATATATATATATATATATATATATATATATATATATATATATATATATATATATATATATGTATGTCTTGTGTATGAATATACCTATATCTTTACTAATATCTGACCAGATTTCTTTTTAGCTACACTCTCACGTACACTTGATTACAAACACGCAAACTCTCAACTTGAAATCATTAGCCTTTCTGAATCCTTAGTTTAAAATGCCTGTTTTCTGCTTTACCTAGAATTATTCCATGATAGTCCAGACTACCACCTCATTCCATGGAAAATTAATAATGGAACCTTTTTTAATTGCGAACAATTGCTTAAATAACTGCTGATCTTGCTTGAAATCACGTAATGATATAACAGACAATAGATTTAATAAGAGATAAGACTACCCTTTGTTTTTATAGGCATTACTACACGCTTTGGCATAGAAATGACCAATGTTGAACATATTTTCGCAAGTTCCTCGTCGTGGTGCCAGGTCCTAATAACACCAGGAATTGGGTTATCCACAGCTGAACAGCCCTGTTTCGCGATCCTGCGTTCGGTTATTACCCATAGATTCTCAATTGGGTTGAGGTCAGGAGAGTTTCCAGGCTAATTCAGAACTTTTTCTGAAAGGGCAGCATGGAGTAAGCTCCCGCTGGAAAATACCTTCTCCATCATGGAAGTCTCTTACCATAATGGGAAGCAAATGAGTTGCCAGCATTGCCTTCTGTTTGTCACTGTTCAATGTTCATTGTTCCCTCAACAATAACAAGCCGTCCAGGGCCTCAAGTAGTAAAACTACACAAACAGAATGAGGTTGAAATTAGTCTCTGAAGCTCCATGGCCACATATCTTTTTTTTTTTTTTTTGCATCGGGAAAAACACGCTCATGTCCACTGGGCGCCTGGTGTTTGAGGGCTGGACATTGTGACGCAGGATCAAATCCTGGGAAGCAGCAGTTCTGTTAATGATTGAAAATCACTTGCTTCGTAATTTCGTTAATATATATATATATATATATATATATATATATATATATATATATATATATATATATATATATATATATATATATATATATATATATATATATATATATATATATATATATATATATATATATATATATATATATATATATATATATATATATATGCAAAACAACCACTCTTTGAGAGTGGTTGTTTTGCATATTCTGAAATCACCTGTTTACTGTGATCTTATTGCATATATATATATATATATATATATATATATATATATATATATATATATATATATATATATATATATATATATATATATATATATATATATACGTAAAACTGGTCAGTTAGCAAGAACTCATTTAAAATTAAGTCCATTCTAAAATTCTCTTTTATTATCTTAAAGGTATACTTTTCATCTCTGTTAATGTAAAAATTAATAATTTTGCACCAAAAGAGCCTTAGAAAACTTACTTAACCTTATTATAAAAAGCGCAGTTTTATTTAGCCTGATCCAACTACATATATTTTAGATAAACAAACGCAATGAAATATGTATTTTTTCCGTTAGGTTCAGAATGATTTTTGCAAAATTATTACATTCACAAATTTTCGTTTGCCTTTGTCGGCAAGAAGAGCATTGTTATTTAAGCCAAAATCGCAAGTTTTACTTATTCGGCACTATATATATATATATATATATATATATATATATATATATATATATATATATATA
>NC_091294.1:35432515-35470015 GCF_038502225.1 Cherax quadricarinatus | reverse complement strand
TACCCGATTTTGCTAATTCCTAAACGTGCATAAATCTTTTGTGGTATCTAGGCTGCTTTGTAATAAATCTGACATATGACTCAAATTTGCTATCCTGACATTTGGTCCAGACGCTATTCTATAGATGTGCTACACTTCACTACACTTGTCTTCAAGGACTTTCTCTTCAAAAGATGGCGGCCTCTGTCTCATTTCAAACTCTATTCTGTCTCGTGTCTTTGATCTATTCACACTTTTCAAGAATTTTCCCTTCCTGGCATTGAATTTCTCTAATCATTTGTCTGACCCTCTCTGACGTCTCCAAATTTATTTTTCTTGGTAGTTTTGCATCATCTGTAAGTATGTTGTAAATCATGAGACAATCTCTTCCGGAATGTTGCCTCCGTAGAGGATATGAGGAACAGTGCTGCCCCTGGTACTGGCCCTTGGGTGACCCCCACTTGTCAACCTTACTAATTTCGATGAATTCTCACTGACCATCACGTTTCATCTTCCTTTAGATATTTTGCTATCTATTACAGTCCTATTGATAGACGCCTATTCTCCTAGTCTATGAATCAGTCTTTGATTTGGTACATTATCAAATGCCTTCTTGTGTTCCAAAAATATGTGGCCTACCCACCCTTTTTTCCTGCTTCATCTATAACCCTAGGGTATATTTACAGCAGATTTAAATTGAAAGAGGACTTCTCCTGTCTACGTTCTTGCTGATTGCTTTTTATAAATCCACTCACAATTACTGCTCTGATTACCTTCGTTATTATATTAGAGTTAATATACACATGGAACGAACACCTATCCGCATGGTGTGCGACCAACCACATCGAGAAAGACACTAGCTGCAGAAAACAACTTTCTCGGTTACATATTTATTAAGTCACGCTCGATAAAGCTCCAACAGAACGAAACATTTCCCAAATAAAGCTTATTCTGCAACAAGTATTTTTCTTCAACCTAATCCGCAGATCAAGCAAATGACGTTGTATAGTCAGTGTCAGCCATGCAACCCCTGGCCAGGTGAATGTCAGCTTGGTTGGTTGATTTGTTACGTTTAAAGCTTATTGATAGCGGAATGCTTCATACAAGCTTTATGCAGCATTAATAACCAACATTAATGCACAAAGAGATGTGCTGTGAGAAAAAAATCATTGTCAATATGAACACTAGAAGAATATTCCAGGTATAAACACCCACACAGTGTATAAACACCCACACAGTGTATAAACACCCACACAGTGTGTAAACACCCACACAGTGTATAAACACCCACACAGTGTATAAACACCCACACAGTGTATAAACACCCACACAGTGTGTAAACACCCACACAGTGTGTAAACACCCACACAGTGTATAAACACCCACACAGTGTATAAACACCCACACAGTGTATAAACACCCACACAGCATCAGTCAAATGTAAAGATCAAATACGAAATATCGTACTAAATCCCCAAAGACCAATCAAGCGCGCTAATGGAAAAAAAGTACACGTTTATCTTTGAATTACAGATGAGAAGACTAAAAAAAAAATCGGGTTCAGTAGTGTAAATATTTGTGTTTCTTATGTGGACTGAACCGCCCTAAGGCCTCGTTGGTGCGCATGTAGCACTCTCTTGCTGCTTTGTTACACGCAAATGACGAGATTAACTGCGACCGATTAGCTTGTTTAAATTCTCTTTAATCCAGGAGTTAAGTTTCATTGTATATATATATATATATATATATATATATATATATATATATATATATATATATATATATATATATATTTATATATATATATATATATATATATATATATATATATATATATATATATATATGTAGGTGTGTGTGTATATATATATATATGTAGGTAGTAGGTTGGTAGACAGCAACCACCCAGGGAAGTACTACCGTCCTGCCAGATGACTGTGAAACAGAAACCTGTAACTGTTTTGCATGATAGTCGGATTGCTGGTGTCTTTTTCTGTCTCATAAACACGCTGGATAACAGGGATATCTTGCTACTCCTACTTACACTTTGGTCACACTTCACAGACACGCACATGCATATATATATACATACATCTAGGTTTTTCTCCTTTTTCTAAATAGCTCTTGTTCCTCTTTATTTCTTCTATTGTCCATGGGGAAGTGGAAAAGAATCTTTCCTCCGTAAGCCATGCGTGTCGTATGAGGCGACTAAAATGCCGGGAGGAATGGGCTAGTAACCCCTTCTCCTGTAGACTTTTACTAAAAAAGAGAAGAAGAAAAACTTTATAAAACTGGGATGCTTAAATGTGCGTGGATGTAGTGCGGATGACAAGAAACAGATGATTGCTGATGTTATGAATGAAAAGAAGTTGGATGTCCTGGGCCTAAGCGAAACAAAGCTGAAGGGGGTAGGGGAGTTTCGGTGGGGGGAAATAAATGGGATTAAATCTGGAGTATCTGAGAGAGTTAGAGCAAAGGAAGGGGTAGCAGTAATGTTGAATGATCAGTTATGGAAGGAGAAAAGAGAATATGAATGTGTAAATTCAAGAATTATGTGGATTAAAGTAAAGGTTGGATGCGAGAAGTGGGTCATAATAAGCGTGTATGCACCTGTAGAAGAGAGGAATGCAGAGGAGAGAGAGAGATTTTGGGAGATGTTAAGTGAATGTATAGGAGCCTTTGAACCAAGTGAGAGAGTAATTGTGGTAGGGGACCTGAATGCTAAAGTAGGAGAAACTTTTAGAGAGGGTGTGGTAGGTAAGTTTGGGGTGCCAGGTGTAAATGATAATGGGAGCCCTTTGATTGAACTTTGTATAGAAAGGGGTTTAGTTATAGGTAATACATATTTTAAGAAAAAGAGGTAAAATAAGTATACATGATATGATGTAGGGCGAAATGACAGTAGTTTGTTGGATTATGTATTGGTAGATAAAAGACTGTTGAGTAGACTTCAGGATGTACATGTTTATAGAGGGGACATAGATATATCGGAGTAAAAGGTAGATGGGATACAAGGAGAATAGAAGCATCAGGGAAGAGAGAGGTGAAGGTTTATAAACTAAAAGAGGAGGCAGTTAGGGTAAGATATAAACAGCTATTGGAGGATAGATGGGCTAATGAGAGCATAGTCAATGGGGTCGAAGAGGTATGGGGTAGGTTTAAAAATGTAGTGTTAGAGTGTTCAGCAGAAGTTTGTGGTTACAGGAAAGTGGGTGCGGGAGGAAAGAGGAGCGATTGGTGGAATGATGATGTGAAGAGAGTAGTAAGGGAGAAAAAGTTACCATATGAGAAGTTTTTACAAAGGAGAAGTGATGCAAGGAGGGAAGAGTATATGGAGAAAAAGAGAGAGGTTAAGAGAGTGGTGAAGCAATGTAAAAAGAGAGCAAATGAGAGAGTGGGTGAGATGTTATCAACAAATTTTGTTGAAAATAAGAAAAAGTTTTGGAGTGAGATTAACAAGTTAAGAAAGCCTAGAGAACAAATGGATTTGTCAGTTAAAAATAGGAGAGAAGAGTTATTAAATGGAGAGTTAGAGGTATTGGGAAGATGGAGGGAATATTTTGAGGAATTGTTAAATGTTGATGAAGATAGGGAAGCTGTGATTTCGTGTATAGGGCAAGGAGGAACAACATCTTGTAGGAGTGAGGAAGAGCCAGTTGTGAGTGTGGGGGAAGTTCGTGAGGCAGTAGGTAAAATGAAAGGGGGTAAGGCAGCCGGGATTGATGGGATAAAGATAGAAATGTTAAAAGCAGGTGGGGATATAGTTTTGGATTGGTTGGTGCAATTATTTAATAAATGTATGGAAGAGGGTAAGGTACCTAGGGATTGGCAGAGAGCATGCATAGTTCCTTTGTATAAAGGCAAAGGGGATAAAAGAGAGTGCAAAAATTATAGAGGGATAAGTCTGTTGAGTATACCTGGCAAAGTGTATGGTAGAGTTATTATTGAAAGAATTAAGAGTAAGACGGAGAATAGGATAGCAGATGAACAAGGAGGCTTTAGGAAAGGTAGGGGGTGTGTGGACCAGGTGTTTACAGTGAAACATATTAGTGAACAGTATTTAGATAAGGCTAAAGAGGTCTTTGTGGCATTTATGGATTTCGAAAAGGCGTATGACAGGGTGGATAGGGGTGCAATGTGGCAGATGTTGCAGGTGTATGGTGTAGGAGGTAGGTTACTGAAAGCAGTGAAGAGTTTTTACGAGGATAGTGAGGCTCAAGTTAGAGTATGTAGGAAAGAGGGAAATTATTTCCCAGTAAAAGTAGGCCTTAGACAAGGATGTGTGATGTCACCGTGGTTGTTTAATATATTTATAGATGGGGTTGTAAGAGAAGTAAATGCGAGGGTCTTGGCAAGAGGCGTGGAGTTAAAAGATAAAGAATCACACATAAAGTGGGAGTTGTCACAGTTGCTCTTTGCTGATGACACTGTGCTCTTGGGAGATTCTGAAGAGAAGTTGCAGAGATTGGTGGATGAATTTGGTAGGGTGTGCAAAAGAAGAAAATTGAAAGTGAATACAGGAAAGAGTAAGGTTATGAGGATAACAAAAAGATTAGGTGATGAAAGATTGGATATCAGATTGGAGGGAGAGAGTATGGAGGAGGTGAATGTATTCAGATATTTGGGAGTGGACGTGTCAGCAGATGGGTCTATGAAAGATGAGGTGAGTCATAGAATTGATGAGGGGAAAAGGGTGAGTGGTGCACTTAGGAGTCTGTGGAGACAAAGAACTTTGTCCTTGGAGGCAAAGAGGGGAATGTATGAGAGTATAGTTTTACCAACGCTTTTATATGGGTGTGAAGCATGGGCGATGAATGTTGCAGCGAGGAGAAGGCTGGAGGCAGTGGAGATGTCATGTCTGAGAGGAATGTGTGGTGTGAATATAATGCAGAGAATTCGTAGTTTGGAAGTTAGGAGGAGGTGCGGGATTACCAAAACTGTTGTCCAGAGGGCTGAGGAAGGGTTGTTGAGGTGGTTCGGACATGTGGAGAGAATGGAGCGAAACAGAATAACTTCAAGAGTGTATCAGTCTGTAGTGGAAGGAAGGCGGGGTAGGGGTCGGCCTAGGAAAGGTTGGAGGGAGGGGGTAAAGGAGGTTTTGTGTGCGAGGGGCTTGGACTTCCAGCAGGCATGCGTGAGCGTGTTTGATAGGAGTGAATGGAGACAAATGGTTTTTAATACTTGACGTGCTGTTGGAGTGTGAGCAAAGTAACATTTATGAAGGGGTTCAGGGAAACCGGCAGGACGGACTTGAGTCCTGGAGATGGGAAGTACAGTGCCTGCACTCTGAAGGAGGGGTGTTAATGTTGCAGTTTAAAAACTGTAGTGTAAAGCACCTTTCTGGCAAGACAGTGATGGAGTGAATGATGGTGAAAGTTTTTCTTTTTCGGGCCACCCTGCCTTGGTGGGAATCGGCCAGTGTGATAATAATAAATATATATATATATATATATATATATATATATATATATATATATATATATATATATATATATATATATATATATTCATGTATGTCGTGCCGAATAGGCAGAACTTGCGATCTTGGCTTAAATAGCAATGCTCATCTTGCCATATAGGACAAGTGAAAATTTGTGTATGCAATAATTTCGGCAAAATCATTCTGAACCTAACGAAAAAAATATGTCACTGTGTTTGTTTAGTATTAAATTATTGTAAACAAATCTAAAATATATTTAGTTGGGTTAGGCTAAAATAAATTGTTCTTGTTATAATAAAGTTAGGTAAGTTTTCTAAGATTCTTTTAGTGCAAAATTATAAATTTTTACATTAACATTAATGAAAAAAATATATCTTTAATCGTATAAGAGAAAATTTTAAAAAGGACTTAATTTTAAATGAGTTCTTGCTAATTAACCAGTTTTACCCATTCGGCACGACATATATATATATATATATATATATATATATATATATATATATATATATATATATATATATATATATATATATATATATATATATATATATATATAACACAAATTTTTACACTCCCTCCAACCTCTCCTAGGCCGACCCCTACCCCGCCTTATCTCCACTACAGATTTATACACTTTTGAAGTCATTCTATTTTGTTTCAACCTCTCTACATGTCCGAACCACCTCAACAACCCCTCTTCAACCCTCTGGATAATCGTTTTAGTAATCCTGCACCTCCTCCTAATTTCCAAACTATGAATTCTCTGCATTATATTCACACCACACATTACCCTAAGACATGACATCTCCACTGCCTCCAGCCTTCTCCTTGGGGCAACATTCACTACCCATGCTTCACACCCACATAAGAGCGTTGTTATAACTATACTCTGATACATTCCCCACTTTGCTTCCTTGGACAAAGTTCTTTACCTCCACAGACTTCTAAGTGCACCACTCACCTTTTCCCCTCATCAATTCTATGATTCACCTCATCTTTCACAGACCCATCTACTGACACATCCACTCCTAAATATCTTAATACATTCACCTCCTCCATACTCTCTCCCTCCAATCTGATATCCAGTCTTTCGTTACCTAATTTTTTGGTTATCCTTTTCACTTTGCTCTTTCCTATATTCACTTTTAATTTTCTTCTTTTACATTTCCTACTAATCTCATCCACCAACCTCTGCAACTTTTCTTCAGAATCTCCCAAAAGTACAGTGTCATCAACGAAGAGCGACTGTGACAACTCCCACTTTCTGTTAGATTCTTTATCTTTTATCCCCACACCCATTTGCCAACACCCGAGCATTCATTTCTCTTGCAGTACAATCAATAAGAATATTGAACAGCCATGGTGATATCACACTTCCCTGTTTAAGGCCTACTTTTACTGGGAAATAATCTCCCTCTTTCCTACATACTCTAACCTGACGCTCGCTATCCTTGTGAAAACTCTTCACTGCTTTCAGTAACCTTCCTCCTATTCCATACATTTGCAACATCTGCCACATTTCCCCCTTATCCACCCTGTCATTTATCTTTTCCAAATCCATAAATGCCTCAAAATCCTCTTTACCGTTTTCTATATATTGTTCACCTATTTGTTTCACTGTAAACACTTGGTCTACTCACACCCAACCTTTCTTTAAGCCTCCTTGGTCATCTGCTATCCTACTCTCCGTCTTACTCTTAATTCTTTCAATAATAACTCTTCCATACACTTTATCAGGTATGCTCAAAAAACTTATTCCCCTTTAATTTTTGGCACACTTTTTTGTCCCCTTTACCTTTATACAAAGGAACTATGCATGCTCTTTGCCAATCCATAGGTACCTTACCCCCTTCCATATATTTATTAAATAAAAGCACCAACTACTGCAAAACTATATCCCCACCTGCTTTTAACATTTCTGTCTTTAAACCATCAATCCCAGCTCCCCTACCCCCTCTCATTCTACCCACTGCCTCACGAACTTCCCCCACACTCACAACTCGCTCTTCCTCGCTCCTACAAGAAGGTATTCCTCCTTGCCCTAGACACGAAATCACAGTTTCCCTGTCTTAATCAACATTAAACAATTCCTCAAAATATTCCCTCCATCTTCCCGATACTTCTAACTTTCCATTTAATAACTCTCCTCTCCTATTTTTAACTATCAAATGCATTTGTTCCCTGTGTTTCCTCAGCTTGTTAATCTCACTCCAAAACGTTTTCTTATTTTCAAAAAAGTTCGTTGATAACATCTCACCCACTCTCTCATTTGCTCTCATTTTGCATTGCTTCACCACTCTCTTAACCTCTCTTTTTCTTTCCATATACTCTTCCCTCCTTGCATCACTTCAACTTTGTAAAAGCCTCTCATATGGTAACTTTTTCTTCCTTACTACTCTCTTTACATCATCATTCCCCCAGTCGCTCTTCTTCCCTCCCGCACCTACTTTCCTGTAACCACAGTCTTCTGCTGAACACTCTAACACTACATTCTTAAAGCTACCCCATACAACTTCGACCCCATTGCCTATACTCTCACTAGCCCATCTATCCTCCAATAGTTGTTTAGATCTTACCCTAACTGCCTCATCCTTTAGTTTATAAACCTTCACCTCTCTTTTACTTGCTGCTTCTATTTTTCTTGTATTCCATCTACCTTATACTCTCACTGTGGCTACAACTAAAAAGTGATCCGATATATTTGTAGCCCTTCTATAAAATGTACATCCTGGAGTCTACCCAGGATGTACATTGTCCAATTAACTACTGTCATTACGCCCTACGTCATATATTGTATACTTATTTATCCTCATTTTCTTAAAATATGTATTACCTATAACCAAACCCATTTTTGTACGAAGTTCAATCAAAGGACCCCATTATCATTTACACCTGGTACCCACAAACTTACCTACCACACCTTTTCATATGTATGCATATATATATATATATATATATATATATATATATATATATATATATATATATATATATATATATATATATATATATATATATATATATATATATATATATATATATATATATATAATATAGGGAGGTACCACCTCTAGAACTGTTGTAGGGACCCTCATCCTGAGAGAAAAGAATAAACTTGCTGTTTGAGAATTTTCTCCTACCACCTCCTATATTATATATATATATTTTATTTAAAGACAAAATACATTGACAAAACATTCACAAAAATATGATACAAAGTAAAACAACATAGGTAACTCAGAGCTACATCTCGAATACTTGGTCCAGCTCCCCGGCGGTGGGCCGCGTGCCCAGAATGCTGCAGGCATTTCCTCTCTGGATCGCAACACTGAGTCTCTGAAAGAGGAAGCTGGTCGCCCTGTGGTCCTTTGTTTCTATGATGAGCTTTTCACCCAGCTCTATTAGGAACTTTAGAGCACACTTGCTAGCGCAGTGTTGTTATTTTATTGATTATTGATATATATATATATATATATATATATATATATATATATATATATATATATATATATATATATATATATATATATATATATATATATATATATATATATATATATATATATATATATATATATATATATATATATATATATATATATATATATATATATATATATATATATATATATATATATATATATATATATATATATATATATATATATATATATATATATATATATATATATAAAGCACTAATAAATAAATAGATTTTGCAATTACAAAGAAACTTTTATACGTAGCGAGTGACTTAATGGTGAAAGTTACATTACAGGGTTTGGAACAGTTGCAAAAAGCTTTTTAATAAAAACTATGTTAATGATGATTGTGCGTAGAAGTTGAGCGTGTTCAGGTGATTTATTGCTGATTCTCTCTGAACATGAACACTGGAAGTATTTTCAATACAAATGTTGGAATAGCAAGCTTAAGTTCGAATGTGTTTCAGTACTCCTAATTGCTGTCAAAGTGTCTCACACTTCCAAATAGTTTCTAACACAGAAATAAAATGTTCCAATATAGTGCGTCGAGAAGACACTGAAAGCTGGGTGATTGAATATGGAATGGACACCTCAAAAATATTCTGCTGCAGTACAGTAGAAAATTCAAAGAGCCTGTAAATTACTTGAAACATGAAGAATAAATGTCATAATACAGTGGCTGAAATAATCCACAACAATCAACAACTAACCTCCAGTTTGGAGAGGAATCTTTCAATCGTTTTTCATTTTCGTCCCAAATTGTTATCACGTCTTCAAAGAGCATAAGAGAATGTTAGCCTCTTCCTAAATTGCTCTCCCTTTAAAGGGGGTGGGTACCTTGATGCCAATGACATCTGAGATCTTCTTGCTTAAGGTTCCCCTTTCAGGATAACTATTTATTATTATTATTGTAATTACTATTGTTATTATTATTATGTTCATGGAGAAGTGATTAACCCGTAAGGGTCAAACAGGTCTTCCAGGATGTGGCAGTTAATCAGGATATTGCGGCAGGGAGCAGAATTTTTTTTTCCATTCATTCTGAGGTGTGTCACCAATCTCTTTTCTTATTTGTTCCACTTAATGCTTTCTCTGTTGCCTTTCCGTCATCCATGGCTTGATTCAGTAGTTAATTTCTTCCAATACAGTGGGCATCTTTTTATTCATAAACTCCTCGCGGAAGATCATATCAAAGGCTTTACCAAAGTTCTAAGAAGCATCATAACGTCTATAATGCTCCGCTCCATAAAATTTCTTGATGAGAAACTGAGTCAACTTGTTAGGATAGGCTGACCCTTTGTGAAACTGTGTTGAAGCTTATTGATCAAAGTATATTTATCAAGGCCATATTGAATTACTTCAGCTTTTAATGAGTCAAACATTTTACCCACTACTAAGGGATACACAAATAACCCGCACATAGAAGAGATCATTTACAAAGTGACTTTGTAAACGGTCCAAGTCGGACCGAAACGTCGTCGTAAGTTCCTCTCTTCTTTGTGCGGGTTATTTGTGTATTGTCCCAGTCAGGTTATTGTGCCTTATTGTTAATTACTAAGGAATGGTTGATAGGACTGAAATTCGAAACCAAAGGCTTCTCTCAGATTATGTATTTAAGTTCAATATGTCTTCCAGAACTTCTGAATGATTCCTGTTTGAAGAAACGATATAGGTGCCGAGCGAGCTTTTACTGGGATCAATTTTCACCCTACAGAAGAAAAAAACTGTCACAGAAATACCTGGTTCTGCTCCTGACTATTCTTCATAACTGTAGGTAGCAGTCCTGATACCTGTTTACAAATATTGAATCCTAAGAACCTTTAAAAATAATTCTTTGGGCCCTGCGACTTGTTTGCTTTTAATCTGTCTACTTGTTTATAAACTGTGCCGCTAGGGACCGTAATCTTACTCAGTTTACTTTTCTTTGGATCACTAAAAATAATCATTTCTGGGGTTTCATTTGTGTGGATTTTGCGCTGAAAATGAAATTTATTTAGTAGATGTTGTAAATAGCTTTTCTTTTATTGATTTTACATCCGCCGGTATTTTCACTTATATTACGACTATATTACCTTCAAAGTATGCAAAAACCCACAAATAGTGGATGAATAATACATGTATAGAGTGACAGGTACATATACATACACAGGGAAGCTTTAATGACGGCATCGCGCACACGAAGTAATCCTATCAATTTAATGACCTGTTAAAGCTCACTATGCCTGCGAAACTTTCATTAAACCTTCCAGGTAAGTACATTTGTGTCTGTTTATATACTATCTGTATTTTATACCATTAACTATCAATTGACTAAGTAAGCCTTTAAAGTCGTTTGACTCTTAGAGCTTGGCGTGATTAAATTTCAAGCTCTGTCTGCCGTGTCTATAATTCGCTATTACTCCTATGTCTTGGGAACAAGCCTTTGGAATTTGTATTAGATTCAGTACCTGCCTTAATTTCACGTTTCCTCCCTCTTTTTACTTGTCTCTCCGTACACGTTGGTATGTAAGGTACCCAACGAACGCAAGGCAACCCAGACACAAGGTACGTAAGGTATTCAAGGTCCTCTCTCTCTCTCTCTCTCTCTCTCTCTCTCTCTCTCTCTCTCTCTTATTCTTTTACTAGTCAAAATATATGCTTGCCTCTTGTGTCCACTTGAGTCGCTCTGTAGTTCGATATAGTCACAACATTAGTTTGTATATTAAAAATTGTCTTTACTGTAAATTGAACAATGTTAGGTCGCTATTGAACAGTGTTATTGAATAGTAATATGATTAATACTGAAGTATTTTAATATTATTCAACAATGTTATCGTCAGTATTGAACAAGGTTAATGCCAACATTAAATAATGTCATGGTCAATACTGAACAGTGTTATGGTCAATACCGAATTTTTTTTGGCCAGTATTGAACAATGTTATGGTCAATATTGAACAATGTTATGGTTAATTAATACTGATAAATGATATGGTCTATATCGAACAGTGCTATAGTGAATATTCAACAATGTCATGATCAGCACTGAACAGTATTAAGGTCAATAATGAACAATGTTATGGTCAATACTGAACAATGTTATGGTCAATATTGAATAATGTTATGGTCAATATTTAATAATATTATTTAACAATGTTATGGTCAATATTTAATAATATTATTTAACAATGTTATGGTCAATATTGAACAATGTTATGGTCAATACTGAACAACATTATGGTTAATATTGATAAATATTATGGTCGATATTGTTATGGTGAACATTGAACAATGTTATGGTCAATATTGAACAATGTTATGGTAAATATTGAACAATGTCATGGTCAGCATTGAGCAACATTATGGTCAATACCGAACAATGTTACGGATAACATTGAACAATGGTATGATAAAGACTGAGCAATGATATGATCAATATTGCCTGATATGTGACCGACCTTGAGAGAATAAATTTAACGGTTATAAAGGCATAATATAAAGGACAAGCTTATGCTTGGACTATGTTTTCTTCCCCTCGGGGAATAACTCTGTCATGTTCACGACATGACAAAAGCTCAGCCACGAGCGAGACGTCCCTAAAAAACCTCGTTCTGTATATTTTGACTATCTGCGTACCTGTCGGTATTACTTTAATACTCCCAGTGCACGGAATTACGTATTTCTTCTTCTGGTGTCTCCCAGAGGTGTCGTCAGAGGTGTTGCAAGTATTGCAAGAATAAATTAAAGGATATATCAACCTTAAAATGGAGTTTTTCTTATTGCACTGAGTTAACATGTCCGCGATCGTGTCATATTTTTTATTCAGGTAAAATATAATATATTTTCCTGATTGGGTGATCTGTACATTCTTTTCGTTTTTTTTTTTTTTTTTTTTTTGGTCTCTCGTTATTGCTAGAATGAATTCTTCCTTACTGTTAAAACGATATTTTTATTACTACTATAAGGAATTTTGTCTTTAATGTGAGAACGAAGCTATTTAGTTAAATAGAATATTTCCTTCTTGCTAAAACGGATTTTCTCCTTATTGCTACAACGGAATTTCTCTTTATTGCTTCAGCTATATTCTTCATTTTATTAGAATAAAAGGCAACATATTGGGAATTGTTGTTTTCCATTAAAATATCTCCTTTTTTTTTTTTAATAATATAACAAATAAAACCTTATTTCAGATGTGGTGGTAAAGTTACAGTTACAGTTCGATAACTTCATATGGCTATACAATTAAATCTGCAGCAAAATAAATCCTCTTATTCTTCCACCACATTATTAAAAGTATCTTATATCCTCATTTCTACTACATTTCCGACAATTTGTTCCCTTCTCATCTATATCATTTCACCAACGTTATGTTTGCTCCTCACCTCAACATCCAGCAATTCATTCCTTTCTCACTTTCTCCATATCCCCCAAATTTATTCCTTTCTCACCTCCTCCACATCCCCCAAATTTATTCCTTCCTCTTCACGACTACATCCCAAGAATGTGTTCCTTCCTTACCTCCATCACATCCTAAAAATATTATTCCCTCCTCACCACAAAATCAAAATCAATTTATTCTCTCCTCCTCACCTCCACCCTGCAGCACAACCCCAGAATTATGTACTACTTCCACTCAATCCTCCACCCCAATGGGCGGTAGAAAACTTCTCAAGTAAAACGCTGAGAATAAAACAAGGAATTAATTAGTAATTCCCTTCAGAATTCTCCAACGGAGATGCTGGGATTATTTTCATCCTGCTAATGATCTCGCTCAACTTTTCTCTTTTCCCTTTCAAGCAATCATCCACCAGAGAGAAGCTCTTCGGTCATCCACCAGGGGAGGAATTCCTCATCCACTTTTGAACTCACTGCTTAAACTTAGGTTATGTAACATATAGTGGAAGCTGCGAGCTGGGGATTAGAGTATATATTCTTGACTGTCTTTGAAAAGGTGAAATTATCCGATACTTGAAATTGCCAAATATCTGTAGGAGTGTCTTACACTAACACATGCACGTGTTAACGTACACGAGCTCAAACGTACAGAGACACAAATACAGTAGCCAGGACTGGGGAATAAGGCTCAACCCCTGAAACAAATAGGTGAATAAAGATAATGGAACACAGATATTCACAGACCTACAAACGCTCATACACAAACACTAACAAATACACACACAGGGGTGTATCAGTGTATCATGAGCGAAAAATAGCAGAAGTAAATGTCTTATTAGTTGTACATGTGACCCTTTTCCTAACATTGTCGGTGGTCTTACCAGTGTAATGCACGAGAAAAGTGGTTGCCTGAATTTAATCCAACCAAGAGACTTGAGACTGTGAGACTTGAAAAAGCCCACTGTGTGGGTGAAACGTTGTCAATAAAGGATCACATTATACTGCATATGTGTTTATATTTCCACAAATGTAAAATAATGGAAATGGGAGGGAAAGCAAGGAAACCTTAATGAACATAGTACATAAGCGAGAAACAAGTAACATAACCAAAGGCCGAGAAAAATCTAGGGATCAACATTACACTAAATCTATTATGGAAAGCTCATTTAAACCGAATAATAATAATAATAATAATAATAATAATAATAATAATAATAATAATAATAATAATAATAATAATAATAATAATAATAATAATAATAATAATAATAATAATTATTATTATTATTATTATTATTATTATTATTATTATTATTATTATTATTATTATTAGCAATTTAAGAGCTAAACTCTTAAGGGAAGTAGGAAAACAGGAACTGTGAAGTTAAAGAGTGAGTGAGGGGTAAGGGTGCGTAAACTTCAGGGTTGGTGAAAGTGGGGATTAGTGCAAAAGTGAAACTGAAATCAAAGTTGGTGCAATAGATTAGTTCCAGTTACAAAGTTAAAGAGAGAGTCTACGTCAAAGGTGGATTTACAGCAAAGAGGACACTGCAAATGTTTTGTGGTGTTTAAATATCGAAATTAAACCGAATAACACCTGGCATATTTTAGCACTGCACTTAGGAGCATTAAAACTATTTTAAATAAATGGACACAAATGCAACTAATGTGACATTTTATTGTGGCAATGTTTCGCTCACCGGAGCTTTGTCAAGCCAAAACGTTGCCACAATAAAATATTACATTAGTTGCACTTGTGTCCTTTTACTTAACATATTGTTGGTAATTTTACTAATATTAATACAAAAAAAATATTGAGTTTAGTTTCTTTGTAACAACATTTATAAAACCAATCTTAGATTAAACAGCGCCAACTTTTAGCTCTCCTCTAGGTGACCATTCACAAGAAAACCTAAGAATGTTCAAAAATTTACAACAAGAGCAGTATAGATAAATTACAAAGAGAAATTACGTGAACCAAAACTCTGGGCACTAGAAAAACGAAGTGGAATATTGTTATCACAACAATCAGGATACTCAGAAGAACAGATTTTGACGGGAAATTCAGCGCAAATGGAACCAAACCGATGGAAGACAAATGAAAAGTTAATTTACGTATGACTCGTAGGGAAAATACCTTTCGAGCGTCAGGCAAGTTGACACATATAAATGAAGAGACGATGACAGGCAGAAGAGAAACAATTCAAAGTTTCTTAATGAAATACGGTAAATGCAGGAGAGGAAAACCAACAGGAAGTTAAGATGTGGATTCGAGAGTTTGCTCAAAAAACCTGCAAACTCTACTACTTAATTACAACTAGTTAATTACATACAGACATATATCGCCGGAGGAGAACATGAGTCGCATAACTTCTGTGGCACGGGAGAGGCTGGAGACTCTCAGAAGAACTTTTAGAAACAAATAGCAAACAAATTAGTTTTTTCTACTACTTTGCATGGAAAAACAACTGAGTCTTCACCTGATTAAGCCTATTCATAATGACTAAAAGGGTACTCTTGTCTCAGATCCAAGTGTTGTTACATAAGAAGATAATGAAGAAACTGATTCTAAAGACTATGAGATTGACAAGGGCTTAGGGAGACAATTATGGTGTATAAATTATTCAGCGCCTTTTAGGAAGCATGGGAACGAATGGTTTCAATTTCCATTATGATGAATAGAGATTACATTTGGAAGCTAAAAATCGATCAAGTCACACGGATATTGTGAATGACTTTTTCTGCTTTATGGTAGTTGGGGATGTGGCATGCGAGGAATGATTAATCTGTAAAGCATAACGTTAAACATATACTCAAGAGCAATAGTTACGATAGTGTTCCCAAACTAACTGGAACCACAAATGCGGGCCCATACAGTTTGACAGTCAAGACCATATCCCCTGATATACCAGTCTGACTACATATAAGTGAGTCCATACACACATACACACACACATACACACACACACACATGAAAAATACAAATATTAGCATCATACCACATTTAAAAAACACAGGTAACAATTTCAGGCCTGTACTAACTCGTTACAAACAATGTCAGCAATAGCGATCACCCTGGAAAGAAAATAACAAAGCAAACACAACAGGGGCAGAATTATTTTCCCAAGTATTCCTTCACCATTTATTTACAATATTTAAAGGGTTAATGTCCTAATTTTTCAGTATAATAATTACACAGCCAAGAGCCATTCAGAGCAACGAGCGGTTTCAACCAAGGTTGGAGGAAGTCTGCCCTCTCAGGCAGGTAGTCAGGTAGAACGTTATCTTGGCTAGGGAACCGCTATCTCACCTAGTTAGTGGGTTGAACTGAACAATATATACAAAAGTAGGGGCCCAGAACTGCTACACTCCGAAATGTCTATATGCTGGTCAAGAGGGCATGCCAGTGGCAGTTTGACGAACGTCGAATGAAGTATAATATCTCAGGCGCAAGCCACACCACACCTGTCCACCTGTCATTGAAGCTCACAGTAGTAGGATTACCCAAGCATACTATATATATATATATACATATATATATATATATATATATATATATATATATATATATATATATATATATATATATATATATATATATATATATATATATATATATATATATATATATATATATATATATATATATATATATATATATATATATATATATATATATATATATATATATATATATATATATATATATATATATATATATATATATATATATATATATATATATATATATATATATATATATATATATATATATATATAAGTGTATTGAGAACTTATTAAGCATATGAAAAATTGAAAAATTAGCACTCGTATCATGGAATCCTTACATAAACCTATCAAGAATTAGAAGGTATAAAGGCTCTACACAAGACTGGTTCCAAAGTTAAGGCACAAACGTTACGTAGCCTGATCACAGTAATGGGAAAACGGAGAAATAAAGGGATTCGTAGCTTGATCACATCATACAATGGCACCAAGAACAAACAACGAAGACCGTAACATCAGTTCACGAAAAGTGGAACAAGAACAATGGGCCAAAGAAAAAGCTAAGCACTGTGCTTGTCACGACAGTAGAGAAAGAAGAAACATATTATTACTTTAAAAGGAAATACGAGAAATCCCGATAAAGGCATTCAAGAGAAAGTAAAACATCACACTCACAAACACACACACACACACACACACACACACACACACACACACACACACACACACACACACACACACACACACACACACACACACACACACACACACGCACACACCTAATGCAGTCCCCATATTTAAGAAAGGAAACAGAAACGAGGCACTCAACTACAGACCTGTGTCTCTGACATGTATTGTGTGCAAAGTCATGGAGAAGATTATCAGGAGGAGAGTGGTCGAACACCTGGAAAGGAACAAGATTATAAATGAAACCAGCATGGGTTCATGGAAGGCAAATCTTGTATCACAAACCTTCTGGAGTTTTATAACAAGGTAACAGAAGTAAGACACGAGAGAGAGTGGTGGGTAGATTGCGTTTTCCTAGACTGCAGGAAGGCCTTTGACACAGTTCCCCACAAGAGATTAGTGCAGAAGCTGGAGGATCAGGCGCATGTAAAAGGGAGGGCACTGCAATGGATAAGGGAATACCTGACAGGGAGGCAGCAACGAGTCATGGTACGTGAAGAGGTATCAGAGTGGGCGCCTGTTACGAGCGGGGTCCCACAGGGGTCAGTTCTAGGACCAGTGCTATTTTTGATATATGTGAACGACATGATGGAAGGAATAGACTCTGAAGTGTCCCTGTTCGCAGATGATGTGAAGTTGATGAGAAGAATTAAATCGGACGAGGATGAGGCATGACTGCAAAGAGACCTGGACAGGCTGGACATGTTGTCTAGTAACTGGCTTCTCGAATTCAATCCAGCCAAATGCAAAGTCATGAAGATTGGGGAGGGGCAAAGAAGACCGCAGACAGAGTATAGGCTAGGTGGACAAAGACTACAGACTTCACTCAGGGAGAAAGACCTTGGGGTGACCATAACACCGAGCACATCACCGGAGGCACACATCAACCAAATAATCGCTGCAGCATATGGGCGCCTGGCAAACCTGAGAATAGCGTTCCGATACCTTAATAAGGAACCGTTCAAGACACTGTACACTGTGTATGTTAGGCCCATACTGGAGTATGCAGCACCAGTCTGGAACCCACACCTGGTCAAGCACGTCAAAAAGTTAGAGAAAGTGCAAAGGTTTGCAACAAGGCTAGTCCCAGAGCTCAAGGGAATGTCGTACGAGGAAAGGTTAAGGGAAATCGGACTGACGACACTGGAGGACAGAAGGGTCAGGGGAGACATGATAACGACATACAAGATACTGCGGGGAATAGACAAAGTGGACAGAGATAGGATGTTCCAGAGAGGGGACACAGGGACAAGGGGTCACAACTGGAAGCTGAAGACTCAGACGAGTCACAGGGACGTTAGAAAGTATTTCTTCAGTCATAGAGTCGTCATCAAGTGGAATAGCCTAGCAAGTGAAGTAGTGGAGGCAGGAGCCATACATAGTTTTAAGAAGAGGTATGACAAAGCTCAGGAAGCAGAGAGAGAGAGGACCCAGTAGCGATCAGTGAAGAGGCGGGGCCAGGAGCTGAGTCTCGACCCCTGCAACCACAATTAGGTGAGTACAATTAGGTGAGTACACTCACACACAGACGCGTGGGTCCGTGGGGTGCAGACGTGGGTAACAAGGCTTCGAGAACCATAGCGTTGTAAGGCGTGCAATAACAGCTAGCGGTAATCAGTGGTAGTGGAACGTCAGTGAACAATACTAGAGTGATAATTAAAGTTATTAGTTAAAAAAAGTGAGAGGAAAGCCGAAATCAAAATATTTCAAAGCGCAAACCGTTGGGGTAGGCCTGAAGAAGTGATGTCACGACAAGTTGTGTGCCATTATACATATAAAGTGAAGTGTATATAATGTGAAGTGTATACTAACATCAGTGAAGAGTGAAATCGCGTGAGGAAGCGGGATGTATGAGAATATATTGTTATAAACAACACGGGTGAAGGATCTCCAAAATAGGGATTTAAGGCCTACGTACGACGACTTCGTCATCAGTAGCTGGCAACTTGTCACCACACCATTGAGTGCAAGTTTCATTCGCCTATTTGTGGTTTGCATGTTGAAGGCCCTGGCTGGCCTTGCATACTGTTTGATACTGGTCACTCACTCCTGCAAGCTATTACCAGAATTAGAATAGAAATAACATAGATATAGTGAATATAGTGTTGACGAGTGTGAGAAGGTAGAGTCCAGCGAGGAGTAGAGTAGTATTAATTCCAGAAGTTATTAGCAGTAAGAATACTTAGGAAGCTAGGAAGTCCTCTCCCAATGTGAACATGGAACAGCATAATAACCAGCAATAATTGATACTTAAATCCAGACACACACACACACAAGGCGAGTATTACTATAAGCTAGGTGGCGGGACAAGCTTTTAAGGGCAACATTGTAAGACAGTGTGAGGGTCAAGTCCCAGGAGGGTTGTGGTCAGGTCACAAGACATCAACACACACAACACACACACACACACACAGACACACATCACACACACAACACACACATAACACACACACAGACAACACACACACAACACACACACACACACACACACACACACACACACACACACACACACACACAACATACACACACACAACACACACACACACACACACACGCACATTGCCAGACTCACAAATACACTCTCTGCTCCCCCACCGACATCTCACTCCTTCACCTGATCCCTCCCCTCCCTCTTTCACCCTCCCCCTCCCCTCCTCTCCCTCCTTCCCCCTCTCCCTCTCACACTCACCCACTTGCTTCTCCCTTCTTCCCACTGCCCCTCCCCACTACTCTCCCATATAGCCACAGTTCCTCCTCTACCTCCCCCCCCACACTCTGACATATACAATACTAACCTAACATATAGAATTACATAGGTTTCCCACTCTGAGGCAATCAGGATAAAACAAAAATGGGTTGCCAGAGAGCAACAAGAAAAACCAAGTGACAGGAGGAGGAAACTGCAAAGGAAGATTGGGCAGCAGAGCTCACAAAAAGGGAACTTGAATGGGAAAAGAAACTAGAAGAACTTAGCATGAGAATGGAAGAGAGGATAGACATGGAAAGCAGGAAGTAAGAGGTGCAAGTCAAAGCAGCAGAGGCCAGGATACAGAGTTTAGAAGAGAAACTGAAAAATCTGAAACAGCCTAAAGAACTAAAGAACATTTTGGGATTGACAACAGAGACTGCTACCTCAGTCACAAATAAGGGGACTGTAGGGAAAGAAGGAGCAAAACTGCATGTAGAAGCTCAATCAGTGGAGACTGTAGAAAATGATAGAGCTAAGCTATATGTGGAGGCCCTAACAGACCACAGCAGAGCCCAGGGAATGCCAAGAAGGGAAAATGACAGGCCACTGAGCCAAAGTACATTAGCTAGTGAAACTAAAGGAAGGAAAGCTGAAATGGAGGAAATCAAATTGAATGAGGGGATACACAGGGATGTGCAGTGGAAGAATGAAAGGGTGAGGTCAGTCTTTGTGTATGGGCTCCAGAAAGTTGAAGGGGAAACATATGAAGCAAGAAAACAAGGGGAAAAAAAGCAATTGAAAGCATCATGAAAGCAATAGGAGAAGACGACATGACCCAGCTGGAAAATTTTCGGAGAATAGGGGGGTTTGTAAAAAAAAGAACCCGGCCAGTGAAAGTGACCTTCAAGGCAGAATCGACTCAGAACAGGATCCTGCAGGAGAAAGCACGATTAAGGGACATGCCGGCATACAGGAAGGTGTATCTCGACCGCGACAGAACACAAGCAGAAGGGCAGAAACTGAGAGAGATGGTACAAAGGCGAAAGGAGGAAAGAGAGGGATGGAGAAGACAGACAGGAGATCCAAGACACAGGAAGATCAAATACAGCCTCCCTCACAACTTCCTATAGAAGCCTCCCAACCAGGTCAACCCCAGTGCAACCAAATACTCTAAACCAAAACTCCCATGCCACATCCAATGCCCCCACCCACTGCATTACAAACTCCACCCCCACAGCAACCACCCATAATTCCTTATCAGGTCTCCCACTTCCCCAACCCCACTACCCCTCCCAGACCACAATCTTAGAAAAGAAGTTGAAGGTGTGGTATACAAATGCAGATGGAATAACAAATAAGTATGAGGAGTGGCATGAAAGAATCAAGGAGACATCCCCAGACATAATACCACTCACAGAAACAAAACTCACCAGAATAATAACAGATTCAATCTTTCCATCCGGATATCAAATCCTCAGGACAGACAGAGGGAGGAGAGGGGGAGGAGGAGTTGCACTGCTCATTAAAAATCAGTGGGGGTTTGAGAAAATGCAAGGAATGGACGGCACGGGCGAAAGGGACTACTTAGTAGGAACAATCCAGTCTGAGGGACATAAGGTGATAATTGCAGTAATGTACAACCCACCACAGAACTGCAGGAGGCCAAGAGAAGAATACGATGAGAGCAACAGAGCAATGGTCGACACACTAGCCGAGGTGGCCAAGAGAGCACACATGGAAGGAGCAAAGTTACTAGTTATGGGTGATTTCAATCACAAGGAGATTGACTGGGAAAACCTGGAGCCCCATGGGGGTCCCGAAACATGGAGAGCCAAGACGATGGATGTGGTACTGGAAAACCTCATGCATCAACATGTTAGAGACACTACCAGAGAGAGAGGAGAGGATGAATCAGCAAGACTGGACCTTGTATTCACCTTGAGTAGTTCTGACATCGAGGATATCATGTATGAAAGGTCCCTGGGAGCTAGTGATCATGTGCTTCTGGAGAGAGCAGCAGGAATGGGGTGGGAAAAACCAAATTACAAAAGGGGGAACTACTCAGGCTTGAGGAACTTCTTTCAAGACATTCAGTGGGAGAGGGTACTGACAGGAAAACCAGTACAAGAAATGATGGACTATGTCGCAACAAAATGCAAGGAGGCAGAGGAGAGGTTTGTTCCCAAGGGAAACAGAAATAATGGGAAGAACAACGAGTCCTTGGTTCACCCAAAGGTGTAGGGAGGCAAAAACTAGGTGTACTAGAGAATGGAAAAGGTACAGAAGACAGAGAAACCATGAAAATAAAGAGATTAGCCGAAGAGCCAGAAACGAATATGCACAGATAAGAAGGGAGGCTCAGCGGCAATACAAAAATGACATAGCTTCGAAAGTCAAGACTTACCCGAAGCTGTTGTACAGCCACATCACGAGGAAAACAACAGTCAAGGATCAGGTAATCAGACTGAGGAAGGGTGATGGGGAATTAACAAGAAACGACCGGGAGGTATGTCAGGAGCTCAACACGAGATTTGAAGAAGTATTTACAGAGGAAACCAGTAGGACTCCAGGAAATCAGAGCAGGGGGGTGCACCAGCAAGTGCTGGATGAGGTACATATAACCAAGGAGGAGGTGAAGAAGCTGCTATGCGAGCTTGACACCTCAAAGGCGGTGGGACCAGACAACATCTCTCCGTGGGTCCTTAAAGAGGGAGCAGAGATATTGTGTGTACCATTAACAAAGATCTTCAACACATCATTTGAAACTGGGCAACTCCCTGAGGTATGGAAGATGGCAAATGTAGTCCCAATTTTTAAAAAGGGAGACAGACATGAGGCACTAAACTACATACCTGTATCACTAACGTGTATAGTATGCAAAGTCATGGAGAAGATCATCAGGAGGAGAGTGGTGGAGCACCTGGAAAGAAACAAGTGTATAATTGACAACCAGCATGGTTTCAGGGAGGGAAAATCCTGTGTCACAAACCTACTAGAGTTTTATGACAAGGTGACAGAAGTAAGACAAGAGAGAGAGGGGTGGATCGACTGCATTTTTTTGGACTGCAAGAAGGCCTTCGACACAGTTCCTCACAAGAGGTTACTGCAAAAGCTAGAGGATCAGGCACACATAACAGGAAAGGCACTGCAATGGATCAGAGAATACCTGACAGGGAGGCAACAACGAGTCATGATACGTGACGAGGTGTCAGAGTGGGCGCCTGTGACAAGCGGGGTTCCACAGGGGTCAGTCCTAGGACCTGTGCTGTTCTTGGTATATGTGAATGACATAACGGAAGGGATAGACTCAGAAGTGTCCTTGTTTGCGGATGATGTGAAGTTAATGAAAAGAATCAAATCGGATGAGGATCAGGCAGGACTACAAAGAGACCTGGACAGGCTACACGCCTGGTCCAGCAACTGGCTCCTTGAGTTTAACCCTGCCAAATGCAAAGTCATGAAGACTGGGGAAGGGCAAAGAAGACCGCAAACACAATATAGTTTAGATGGCCAAAATCTGCAAACCTCACTCAAGGAAAAAGATCTGGGGGTGAGTATAACACCGAGCATATCTCCTGAGGCGCACATCAATCAGATAACTGCTGCAGCATACGGGCGCCTGGCAAACCTACGGATAGCGTTCCGATACCTCAGTAAGGATTCGTTCAAGACTCTGTATACCATTTACGTCAGGCCCATACTGGAGTATGCAGCACCAGTTTGGAATCCACACCTAGTCAAGCACGTCAAGAAATTAGAGAAAGTGCAAAGGTTTGCAACAAGACTAGTCCCAGAGCTACGGGAATTGTCCTACAAAGAAAGGTTGAGGGAAATCGGCCTGACGACATTGGAGGCCAGGAGTGTCAGGGGAGACATGATAACGACATATAAAATACTGCGCGGAATAGACGAGGTGGACAAAGACGGGATGTTCCAGAGATGGGACACAGACACAAGAGGGCACAATTGGAAGTTGAAGACACAGATGAATCAAAGGGATGTTAGGAAGTATTTCTTCAGTCATAGAGTAGTCAGGCCGTGGAATAGCCTAAAAAGTGACGTAGTGGAGACGGGAACCATACATAGTTTTAAGGCGAGGTATGATAAAGCTCGTGGGGCAGGGAGAGAGATGACCTAGTAGCAATCAGCGAAGAGGCGAGGCCAGAAGCTATGAATCGACCCCTGGAACCACAAATAGGTGAGTACACACACACTCACACACACACACACACACACACACACACACACACACACACACACACACACACACACACACACACACACACACACACACACACACACACTCACACACACTCACACACACACACGCACACACACACACACACACATACACACGCGCGCGCGTTCTCTTGCAGACAACACAATGTTATCAACACAAAATGTGCCCCCCATTCCTTCCCATACACCTGTCCCTCACCATTTTCATGTACATGTCCTTCTTCCACCCCCGTACACCTGTCCCTGCCCTTCACACCACAGAGCTCACGTGTGGCTCCTCTAGGGAAATCATGTGCCAGAGAGTGTGAGAGGTGGAAGTCACGGAGATGGGGATTAACAAGCCTCCTGCTATAGCTGCCTTCCCGTCCCATGGAGGTAGGGAGGGTGAAAGCTGGGGTGGGGGAAGTAAGGAGGGAGAGATGTAAGGAATGAGGAGGGTGAAGATGGGTGGGGAAGAAGGAAGCAAGGAAAAGAATGAGGGAGGTTTGAATTATAGGAGGGAAGGAAGATTGCACGGTTCTCTGTCTGTCTGTCTGTCTCTCACTCTGTCTCTCTCTCTTTCTCTCCTCATTCTCTCTCTCATTCTCCTCATCCCCTCTCACATTACCGATGAAAAGGAAGATGCAGCAAATATGTGTGCAGTGAATGATGAGTAATGGGATGGAGATGGAATGGTTGATGGGGAGAGTGATGAGGTGGGTTATGGGTTGAGTGACGGGATAAAACAGAAAAACAGCGATGGAAAATTATCTCTAGTTATTGTAATCATAGGGAAGCGCTCAATCGGAAGCGTTAATGGCATGGTAGTCAAGGAAATAAAACATGACAAGAACAACTCCGATTTCTTGCAAGAAGAGATCTTCACGAGCATAAATATACGGCAGATGATGCGAGGCATAGATGTGATGATGTGTGTGAGTCAAGGCATGTGTGAGATGTGAGGTGAGGTATGTGGGGGTTGTGTGTAAGATGAAGTATATGTTAGGTTTTATGAGGTGAGGTATGTTTGAGTTGTGTGTAATGAGATGTGTAGTAACTGAAAGCGCTCAGCTTGTAAGCACAGGGAGAGGCCTGGAAAGGTGTATGGGGGATATCAACATGTGGGGGATGGGATCTTACCATGTGGAGGATCACCAGTAGAGCAAGCAGTTACTTGCAACTGCTACCCTTATTGGTTTAGCACTTCCAATAAAATATATAATTAAAATAATAATAATAATAATTGTAAATATTATGATTATTATTATTATTATTATTCTTATTATTATTAACTTTGATATTATTGAGAGACAGCTACTGTGCTGAATTAGGCTGAGTAAATTTTCACTGCTAGACATAATAGACATTCCAAGCACTGCAATAAAATTTAGAGAGCGAAACGGAGAGGTAGGCTCGTCTAGACTGACCTGATTTTGTTTTGAGTTGTACTACCTATGTCTGCCAAAGCACAAAACCTGACTTAAATATAAGCATGGAAATTAGTAGTTCAGTGACAGCTTTCGAATAAAAAATGGAGGACTCGGAATCGATTTCAGAGTATAACAGGACATATCAACATATCTCCTTACACCTGCTGCCCAAGTTATCTAGTTTTTAGTCAGCTGTTGTGTTTGTGTGGCACAATGCCTTAGACAGAGCTGGGCTTTGAGATAAGCAGAGGTAGGATACGCGATCTTAGCCTACAATTTGTGAGATGTAAAGAAAATGTTAACTGTTATGCGTTGTAATGATTACGCAGGGCTATGCAGAGGAGAGGAAGAGGTTGACTAAGACCAGGTTTTCCCTTGAAGAAGGTACAGTATGCAGAGAACGCTAACTGATGAAGCTGATCAGAGGATAGTAATATAAGAGGAGTGACAGAAAAGGTAGATAGACAAGAGGTGAGGGAGAAAAAACAAGAAGTAAATAGGCAATGGAAGAGAAAGGACACCTGAAAAATGGTGGTGGAAGACATGGAAGAATGAAGAGGAGTAGAGCCAAAGAAGCAGAGACAGATGACGGTCAAGACAGCAAGGACGAGTTAACTTAGGGAACGATGGCTCAAGCCAGGTGATTTTCACTATCACAAAATATCTAAAGGGCCTTGGAACGTGGTCCTCCTCCATCAGAAACAGACTAAGGAAACACAAGTCGTGGTCAGAGTCCTGACGAGGGGTGCTCTTCGAGGGTTAGAATTATTAAGCTGCTTGTGGGCAATCCCGTGAAGCAAGAGGTCACAATGACTCATCGGACCAATGCTCTCTCTCTCTCTCTCTCTCTCTCTCTCTCTCTCGTCTCGGTGGGAGACGGCCGACTTTTTGAAAAAAAAAAAAAAAATTATATATATATATATATATATATATATATATATATATATATATATATATATATATATATATATATATATATATATATATATATATATATATATATATATATATATATATATATATATATATATATATATATATATATATATATATACAATATATATATATATATATATATATATATATATATATATATATATATATATATATATATATATATATATATATATATATATATATATATATATATATATATATATATATATATATATATATATATATATATATATATATATATATATATATATAATGGTGTTATTATTCCAAGCGCTTTCGTGATCTTTCTCATTGCTTAATAATGTGAGAGATAATACTGATTTTCACTGTGAATGTAGGTATACATATAAGAGAGGGAGAGTGAGAGAGAGAGAGAGAGAGAGAGAGAGAGAGAGAGAGAGAGAGAGAGAGAGAGAGAGAGAGAGAGAGAGAGAGAGAGAGAGAGAGAGAGAGAGAGAGAGAACACATTCCTCACCGGCAATATGTGACAAAGCCTACAGATCAGCCTTGGCTTTCTTTCGTTAGAGAGAGGCTGCTACTGCTAAGTACAAAGCATGGCGAAGGTATAAGAGAGACATCCTATCACCTATAACAGGAACTTGCACATGCAAGCCTGTAGGCATATGGGTGGGTGATGTTCAAAAGTGGGCCATTGCTAAATGGGAGGTGGACACTAAAAGAAAGTTAGCATCAGGTAGGGTAGGCTCCAAAACCTGGTGGTCCCTGGTCAATGGACAGACAAGGTTATCTGCCTGATGAACTTATTCCACCTCTAAATCGACAGGATGGGACCACCTCTACTAGTAGTCAAGAGAAGGCGGACCTCTTTGCTGAACACTTTGCTACCAAAATGCAAGTTCCTGATCCAGCGGAAGGACCCTCCTTGGCTAGCTGCAAGAACTGTGTCAAAACTGTCAGTGGTGACAATAAGGCAGGAGGAGGTGCATTCCCTTCTTAAATCACTTGACCTGAAACAAGAAAAGGCTGTGGGCCCAGACAAGTTGAGCCCAAGATTGTTGAGAAGATGTGCAGACCAGCTAGCAGCACCTCTAACTCGCATCTTTCAGCACTGCCTAGTACAGTGTAAATGGCCCTCTCTATGGAAAGAGGCAAATGTAGTCCCTGTTCACAAAAAGAAGAGCAGAGCAGAAATCAGCAACTACAGACCAGTGTCACTCCTGTCAATCACTGGTAAGATCCTTGAGACAATAATCTCAAGACAAATGACGTCAATATGGCTTCAGGAAAGGTTACTCTGCTGCTGATCTGTTGTTAAACCTCTCCACTAAGTGGCACCAGTCACTGGATGAATCCAAAGTCAGCTGTGTGGTAGCACTGGACATTGCTGGCGCTTTCGACCGGGTGTGGCACCAGGGCCTCATAGCAAAACTCCAAGCACTGGGAATTGCAGGCTCTACGCTTTGTCTCCTCAGTGATTACCTTCATGGAAGATCTCTAAGTGTAGTCCTCAATGGAACGGAATCAGCAAGGCATCCTATTGGGGCAAGCGTTCCACAAGGAAGCGCGCTGGGTCCATTGTTATGGAATGTCTACTTCAACGACCTTCTTCATCTCATCCCAGAATCACATGCATATGCAGATGACTGTAAACTGACATTCACTTATCCAAGAGAAGAAATGCAAGCTGCTCTAAGCTACATCAATCACCAGCTGAGAGCTATATCAGCTTGGGGAAATAGATGGCAAGTAACATTTGCACCTGAGAAAACGCAAATGATGATCGTCTCTAGGCACCATGATGGTAATGCTGGTGCAGTAGTAAAGATGAATGGGAGGATGTTGGCACCTGGAGAAGAAGTTGATATCCTTGGGGTGAAATATGACTCCAAACTAACCATGAAGAACCATGTTGTAAATCTTGCAAACAAGGCAGCCAGGAAGCTTACAGCACTTCGCCGTATCTCCCATCTGCTTGACAGTAGGGGTTGCAAGATCCTGTACGAGGCACAAGTACGCTCACACCTTGAGTATGCTCCACTTTCTTGGTTTGCCTGCCCCCTCTCATCTGCGACTGCTTGACGAGTAGAGAACAGAGCAAGACGTCTCATCTCTCGCCTGGACCCATCCTAGATAGATCTGTCATTTCAGCAGAGCCTTCAACATAGGAGGTAGGGGATGTGGGTGGCCTTACTGTTATCGTACAAGGCCATTATTGTCAAAATACCACACTTGGATCCACTTCGAGGACAGCGTGAAACAAGCTTTTATGCCACAAGACGGGCAGAAAGCAGCAACTTCACTCTGGCTGTACCCTTCTCCAGAACATCACTCCATCTGAGATCATACATACCCAGGATGACTCGAGTATGGAACACATTCGTACAGCATAATGATGTCAACGAGATAAAGTCAGTTGATCAAATGAAAATGCTGGCCCACAGATGGCTCCAACTTCATCCTGTTCCCTACTTGTATGTCTCATAACAATAAAAATGCTTTCAAATGAGCTGATGTAGGTAACAGCTCTTAACTTGCCAATAAAGTTAGGAATCCTTAACCTGTAATATAGCTGTCAATAAAGCTAGGGAGTGAGTGAGTGAGTGAGAGAGAGAGAGAGAGAGAGAGAGAGAGAGAGAGAGAGAGAGACAGAGAGACAGAGACAGAGAGAGAGAGAGAGACAGAGAGAGAGAGAGAGACAGAGAGACAGAGAGACAGAGAGAGAGAGAGAGAGAGACAGAGACAGAGACAGATAGACAGACAGACAGAGACAGAGAGAGAAGAGAGAGAGTTCCTGGGATGATGCGTGTCGGAATATGTTCCTTCAACATAATGACATCAACGAAACCCACTACAGGAAGACTGGCAAGGTTCCCAAGTGACGTTCTTCACCACTCGGCCACAATTACCTCAAAAGTTGTGCAGTCTAGTTCACAAGCCATGTTTCTTTCCCAGCCCGGGCACGTCAGTGAGGCTCAGTCATGGTTTCAAGCTGTTTCAATCTCCTCCTGTATGTTCTGACCTCACAAGCGATTTTTATACCAATGCACCACGCAGACACGAGCGGGTATATATAGAGAAAGATCCTAGTCAGGAAGATTCGAACCCACTACAGTAAGAGGGGCAAGGATGTGCCCGAACTGGGAAGGAATATGGCTTATAAACCAGGCTGCCTAGCATTTGAGGCATTTGTGGCTGAGTGGGTGTTACGCTTTTTACTGCGTAATGTAAATAATAATCGTGACTCCAAAACGGAAAGCAACTTGTTAGGTCTAAGGGCATTTATATTATTTCAAATTAAAAAAGAAACCACTCTAGGGCTAGCATGTACATTCATACAAATTATGAAGCATAAATTGAAATGTATTATGAGGAAGGCCACAGAAACTCACCTATACAAAAATATAAATATATATTAAAAGTAAAGCAATATATACAACCTACAATTTACTCTACCACAGCCAACGTCACTAGACTCCAGTTTAACTTTACCCAGTACTCACATTAGCTTACTAGCACACTTTAACTAGTGAGCAGAAAACAAATATTTATAAACAGAGAGGCTCCGTAACCCCCCCCCCCATCCCTTCTGCAGGCTGTACCAGTACTCTTCCAAAACTTATGCAGACCTCTGCACACTAGGGCCTTACAGGTAAACATGAGAGCACTTACACCAATAAACAAACCTATGGTATAAACTTACCCAAAAAAAATGAAATCCCTACATAACTAACTTTGACATCTTAGGACATCTTGCTGTAGGTGCTGCGCTCTACGTACTGCCCAGGAATAATACGCGACCGGTTTCAGTACAAATCCCGGAAAATGACATTATATATTGGAGCTTATTTTTTATATAAAATATTCTCTACAATATACTGTGTAATACCTCCTACCCTAGACCACAGGTCTCACTCAGCTAGCTGGAACCAGTCGGATACAGCTAGTCAAGGAAAAAAATGAGAAATTAAACTTAGGTCTGGGGAAACACAAAATTCTCCAGAAATAAGAAAACTGCATCAAGCACAAATTACCTATACATAGAAAGACACAACAAACATTTGTCACCTTAAAACTTATCTCTACAATGAGCACTGCTAATCCGCAGACGCGTGAAACTCATTTGATGTGAAAGTAATCAGGTTTTATCCCAAATGAGCCAGTCATGCTTCGCAGCTGTTCTGTTAAACATAAAAAGGAAAATACGCCATTACAACTCCGTTTTGGCCAGACACCTACGTTGATGCTTTTTCTATACATGGCATAAAATTAAAGAGCTGACTGGATTACCACTGTATATATCAATTACATAAAAAGTATACACAATAATTATATACAAGTTAAAGTATTATAAATTGAGAAAATATCTTTTTAAACAGCATAAGTCCATTACAAAACAACAGACATTTTATATAAACAGTCTCTCCACATTAATGACATAATTATTCTAAATTTAGAAACTCTATAAACAGCATTAGCGTCCATTATCGCACATCTCTGCTTTCAAATGTGAAATAAGCACTTCATAAAAAAATATATAAACAAAGTCTCCAGAAACAGTGCAAAAAATTAGTGTACATAGACTAAAATTACATTATCAACCCTACGTCTCACAGGAATGTGCAACAAGCAAAACTGGCTATGCAAAATACACCACTGGGAGAAATTGGAGAGCACGGGAGGGAAAATTACCAGACTTCAAAACTGGGTAGTTAGTCACATATAAAATTTGTCTGTGGGACTGTGGCCTTGAAAAACACACTGAAGTCTCACCACTGAGCCCTCGAAAGGCGGGTTTCCCAGGGCTGGAGTCACCCCTCATGGTGATCCCCCCCCCCAAAAAAAAAAAGCAAGTGGGCCATGGAGAAACAACACACAAAACACACTGGATCACTATTCATGACCCACAAATGGTGAGGCATCCGCCAACAGTCCATACACCAACATCACACAAGTGATGGTATCACCGCCCACACCGTATGTTAGCATACCTTACCTAGGCGTTACTACCACCAAAAACACACACACTCTTGGGAAATCTAATATCCTCCTCCACCAGCTCACCGAGCTTCAGTCCACCTACAACATCCACTTCAAAACGAAAACAGACACGAGAAAATTAATGAACAACGGCAATCTCTGTTCCCTTCACATAACGAATCACCAAAGTGAGCATTTGAGTGTTGTTCCTCGGTACATGGAGGAAATGTAGGACAGTGATCACGTAGCACCACCTCTTGGTCCCACGTCATCCTGCTCAGACTGCCAGGCTGGCTCATTGGTGTCATCCACTTCATCTTAGCAAGTCTCTTTAACTGAGAAAAAACACCGAGGGGAAAGCTTCACCATTCTCACCTAGCCCATGACTTAATGATTTAGAGTGCTTCCCCGCTCGGCAATTAAAAGAAGGGGTATAACCCTCACTCCAGTCCATCTGGTACTAAGTACAACAAACACGCATCGTCCTGAGAGACAGGTCAAACCACTCTACTTGACTCTATGAGTGACGGACATTGGCATACTGTTTCTTATTTACGTCTCTCAAAACTACATGACATTTTATAAAATTTGACTTCTGGTTGGCTTGTGCAAATCCCAACTGACAAAATTTCACCAGAAATCTAAAAGCCACACACAGAAAATTATTATGAAGGGGCAGGAACTCTGGTAACCTGGTAAAAAGATAAGTGATTGGTAATCATTTATAATCCAGCTCTCCCTTCTCAATACTGAAATATCCTCCATTGGGAATCTGTAAAAAATTCAGCTCTGATACAACTGCTTGGTCACATACTCTGTAAAACAAACATTTATTAAATTTGCTAATCACTTCCTCTGTAACAACTGGCAACTGAATAGCCTTTAGGGACTCACCACTTCCATGGACCTCAACCAGCTGCTTCAGAGTCAGGTATATATATATATATATATATATATATATATATATATATATATATATATATATATATATATATATATATATATATATATATATATATATATATATATATATATGTATATATATATATATATATATATATATATATATATATATATATATATATATATATATATATATATATATATATATATATATATATATATATATATATATGTCGTGCCGAATAGGCAGAACTTGCGATCTTGGCTTAAATAGCAACGCTCATATTGCCATACAGGACAAGTGAAAATTTGTGTATGCAATAATTTCGCCAAATTCATTCTGAACCTAACGAAAAAAATATATTTTATTGTGTTTGTTTAGTACTAAATTATTGTAAACGCATTTAAAATATATTTAGCTGGGTTAGGCTAAAATAAATTGCTGTTGTTATAATAAGGTTAGGTAAGTTTTCTAAGAATCTTTTGGTGCAAAATTAAATTTTTTACATTAACACTAATGAAAAATATATATCTTTAAACGTATAAGAGAAAATTTTAGAAAGGACTTAATTTTAAATGAGTTCTTGCTAATTGACCAGTTTTACATATTCGGCACGACATATATATATATATATATATATATATATATATATATATATATATATATATATATATATATATATATATATATATATATATATGTATATATATATATATATGTATGGATTTGTCAGTTAAAAATAGGAGAGGAGAGTTATTAAATGGAGAGTTAGAGGTATTGGGAAGATGGAAGGAATATTTTGAGGAATTGTTAAATGTTGATGAAGATAGGGAAGCTGTGATTTCGTGTATAGGGCAAGGAGGAATAACATCTTGTAGGAGTGAGGAAGAGCCAGTTGTGAGTGTGGGGGAAGTTCGTGAGGCAGTAGGTAAAATGAAAGGGGGTAAGGCAGCCGGGATTGATGGGATAAAGATAGAAATGTTAAAAGCAGGTGGGGATATAGTTTTGGAGTGGTTGGTGCAATTATTTAATAAATGTATGGAAGAGGGTAAGGTACCTAGGGATTGGCAGAGAGCATGCATAGTTCCTTTGTATAAAGGCAAAGGGGATAAAAGAGAGTGCAAAAATTATAGGGGGATAAGTCTGTTGAGTGTACCTGGTAAAGTGTATGGTAGAGTTATAATTGAAAGAATTAAGAGTAAGACGGAGAATAGGATAGCAGATGATCAAGGAGGCTTTAGGAAAGGTAGGGGGTGTGTGGACCAGGTGTTTACAGTGAAACATATAAGTGAACAGTATTTAGATAAGGCTAAAGAGGTCTTTGTGGCATTTATGGATTTGGAAAAGGCGTATGACAGGGTGGATAGGGGGGCAATGTGGCAGATGTTGCAAGTGTATGGTGTAGGAGGTAGGTTACTGAAAGCAGTGAAGAGTTTTTACGAGGATAGTGAGGCTCAAGTTAGAGTACGTAGGAAAGAGGGAAATTTTTTCCCAGTAAAAGTAGGCCTTAGACAAGGATGTGTGATGTCACCGTGGTTGTTTAATATATTTATAGATGGGGTTGTAAGAGAAGTAAATGCGAGGGTTTTGGCAAGAGGCGTGGAGTTAAAAGATAAAGAATCACACACAAAGTGGGAGTTGTCACAGCTGCTCTTTGCTGATGACACTGTGCTCTTGGGAGATTCTGAAGAGAAGTTGCAGAGATTGGTGGATGAATTTGGTAGGGTGTGCAAAAGAAGAAAATTAAAGGTGAATACAGGAAAGAGTAAGGTTATGAGGATAACAAAAAGATTAGGTGATGAAAGATTGAATATCAGATTGGAGGGAGAGAGTATGGAGGAGGTGAACGTATTCAGATATTTGGGAGTGGACGTGTCGGCGGATGGGTCTATGAAAGATGAGGTGAATCATAGAATTGATGAGGGAAAAAGAGTGAGTGGTGCACTTAGGAGTCTGTGGAGACAAAGAACTTTGTCCTTGGAGGCAAAGAGGGGAATGTATGAGAGTATAGTTTTACCAACGCTCTTATATGGGTGTGAAGCGTGGGTGATGAATGTTGCAGCGAGGAGAAGGCTGGAGGCAGTGGAGATGTCATGTCTGAGGGCAATGTGTGGTGTGAATATAATGCAGAGAATTCGTAGTTTGAAAGTTAGGAGGAGGTGCGGGATTACCAAAACTGTTGTCCAGAGGGCTGAGGAAGGGTTGTTGAGGTGGTTCGGACATGTAGAGAGAATGGAGCGAAACAGAATGACTTCAAGAGTGTATCAGTCTGTAGTGGAAGGAAGGCGGGGTAGGGGTCGGCCTTTTTAAGGGTTGGAGGGAGGGGGTAAAGGAGGTTTTGTGTGCGAGGGGCTTGGACTTCCAGCAGGCATGCGTGAGCGTGTTTGATAGGAGTGAATGGAGACAAATGGTTTTTAATACTTGACGTGCTGTTGGAGTGTGAGCAAAGTAACATTTATGAAGGGATTCAGGGAAACCGGCAGGCCGGACTTGAGTCCTGGAGATGGGAAGTACAGTGCCTGCACTCTGAAGGAGGGGTGTTAATGTTGCAGTTTAAAAACTGTAGTGTAAAGCACCCTTCTGGCAAGACAGTGATGGAGTGAATGATGGTGAAAGTTTTTCTTTTCGGGCCACCCTGCCTTGGTGGGAATCGGCCGGTGTGATAAAAAATATATATATATATATATATATATATATATATATATATGTGTGTGTGTGTGTGTGTGTGTGTGTGTGTGTGTGTGTGTGTGTGTGTGTGTGTGTGTGTGTGTGTGTATGTGTGTGTGTGTGTGTGTGTGTGTTAGCTTTATTAATAGACAGAATACATTCATAAAAAACACAAACATGAATACATTGGTACAATATATCAAAGGTTATGAATCTCTTCCAGCTCCTCCGAAGCTGGACGCGAGCCAAGTATGCAGCATGCATTTCCCCTCTTGAAGGCCACGCTGAGGCGCTGGAACATGAAAGTAGCTGCCCTTGGGTCCCTTGTGGTGTCGATGAGTCTAGAACCCAGTTCTTTATATATATATATATCTATATATATATATATATATATATATATATATATATATATATATATATATATATATATATATATATGTATACATATATATATATATATATATATATATATATATATATATATATATATATATATACATACATATATATATATATATACATATATATATAAATATATATATATATATATATATATATATATATATTTTTATATATATATGTATATATATATATATTTTTATATTTATATATATATATATATATGTATATATATATATATATATATATATATATATGTATATCTATATATATATATATATATATGTATATATTATATGTATATGTATATATTATATATATATATATATATATATATATATATATATATATATATATATATATTATATATATATATATATATATATATATATATATATATAACACGCAAAAAGGGTACCGAAATAGCGTAGATTCCATTATCATATTTTTCATTTTATTGTCGTTAATTCTTTCCTATCTCCTCAGTGTAAATATTTATCTCCGGCACCTGAAATTGGCAAGAAAGTATTTATTCTCTCCATAAGTATTGGAAATCCGAGGAGGAGGATTGTGGGTAATGCTTCTGCTGTTTTTCGTCCAGAATTTGGTGCCCTCTATCTCATTTTTCTTAAGTCTGGAGTGGATAGCGAGAGAGAGAGAGAGAGAGAGAGAGAGAGAGAGAGAACATCTTTCTTATCACAGACGTAGTTTCGGGTCTGCTCTTGGTCTGTATCTCCTTGTGTTTCCTATCTCTGTGTGTCTTTTGTCTCCTTGTGTCTCCTAACTCTGTGTCTCTTATCTCCGTGTGATTCTACATCATTCTGTATCTTTATCTTTTTCTGCCGCATTCTCTGTCTCAGCTTCTATCTATTTTTCTTTTCCAAACTCTTTCTGTACCTCGTCGCCATCAGTTTATTTGTGTGTGTGTGTATGTGTGTGTGTGTGTGTGCATGTGTGTGTGTGTGTGTGTGTGTGTGTGTGTGTGTGTGTGTGTGTGTGTGTATGTATGTGTGTGTGTTTGTGTGTGTGTGAGTGTGTGTGTGTGTGTGTGTGTGTGTGTGTGTGTGTGTCTGTGTGTGTGTGTGTGTGCGTACTGACCTAATTGTACCCACCTAATTGTAGTTGCAGAGCTGTGTGTGTGTGTGTATGCATGTATGTATGTGTGTGTGTGTGTGTGTGTGTGTGTGTGTGTGTGTGTGTGTGTGTGTGTGTGTGTGTGTGTGTGTGTGTGTATGTGTGTGTATGTGTTTGTGTGTGTGTGTATGTGCGTGAGTGTGTGTATGTGTGTATGTGTGTGTGTGTGTGTGTGTGTGTGTGTGTGTGTGTACTCACCTATATGTGGTTGCAGGGGTCGAGTCATAGCTCCTAGCCCCGTCTCTTCACTGGTCGATACTAATTCACTCTCTCCCTGCTCCATGATATTTGTCATACCTCTTCTTAAAGTTATTTATGGAACTTGCTTCCACTACTTCACTCTCCAGATTATTCCAGTTCCTGACAACTCTAAGACTAAAGAAATACTTCCTAACATCCCTATGACTTATCTGGGTTTTCAGTTTCCAATCGTGTCCCCGTGTTTCTGAATCCCATCTCTGAAACATTCGATCCTTGTCCACCTTGTCAATGCCTCTTAGTATCTTATACGTTGTTATTATGTCCCCTCTATCCCTCCTATCCTCTAGTGTCATCAGGTTGAGTTCCCTTAACCTCTCCTCATAAGATATACCCGTCAGTTCCGGAACTAATCGTGTTGCAAATTTTTGCACTTTCTCCAATTTCTTGACGTGTTTGACTAAGTGAGGGTTCCATAATGGCGCTGCATATTCCA
>NC_091294.1:35413769-35432415 GCF_038502225.1 Cherax quadricarinatus | reverse complement strand
TCCTCACTGCTATAACTCTAGTTGCATTCCTGCAATCAATTTATTGCAGACATAACCACCCTTTCCCTAAACCAAAAAGTGATACCAATGTTGCCTAAGTAAAGAGCAGCAGTGTATGGGTCACAACGCTTAGCCATAACGAAGAAGAATGGTCTGAAGGCTCGGCTGATGCGCCCCCATGCTAATTTATCCTATTTACTCATGTTGACAGTTATTTGCAAGAGGAAAATAAACGGGATAGGGAGAGAGAGAAATTACTTACTGTAGTTTTAATCGAGTGCGACAGTTTTATTGTATTCATTGTTATTTGATAACATGTATTATTAAACCAGATAAAGTTGTGACAATAATTTATAAATAAAGATTAATGCAAATTCTGGCAATAAAATCATAAATGTTTAATAATATTATTTTATGCCGAGATGAGGCTTTAGCTTTCAACAGTGTCGCCTGACTGTTTTTAGTTTAGCTTAACCCAACACAGTTGTTATAATAAGAAACCTTTTTAAAGCTAAAATATACTTGACAATAATATTTCTGGAAGAGACTGAGTAGGCGTACCAAGTATGAAAACAAAAGAACTACTGTAAGATATTCAGTCACTATTGATTTTGAGCCTAATCATTTTTGTTTAAAATCCAGTTCTTAATGCTTATTATCCAATCATTATCATTATTATTTCATATATAATTCTTATTGTATAACTTCAAATCTTTATTGTTTATGATTCAGTCAATATTTTTTGACATATAAGTGAATAAATATTTTGAATATTTAGCAATTATTCTCTGAATTAGGTGATAAGATTAAATAAAATAGTATTAAAAACAGTAGAAATAAACAAATTCCAAACTTTAGTGTCACTAAAGTCTGGAATGTGATGAATTCTGGAGTGGCAGAAGCAAGAGGGAGTTCTAAATTCCTGAAAAATTATATCAACCAAATTGTTCTTCACTAAATACGTAAGAAAAGTTTTTGAATGTGCAACACGAGCGTGCAGTCCACATTTATTAAAGAACAAACACAGTCGAAAAAATACAAAATACTCGCCCAAAGACTGATGCTGGAAATTAAAAACATCTACGGCGTTTAACTACACGATTTGGACACTGGAAGGACAGCGAAATGGAGAGATATGATGAGGATATATATAGTACTCCGATATGTTCATAAGAGGAACCAAATAATTTGCAGAGAAACCAGGAAACATGTTGATAAAGTCAGATAAATATACATTTACGACATACTGGAAAATAACATAAAGTAATGAAGTGTAAGCAGTTCGCTAATGTATTAACAGATACAATACAGAGTTCACGGCAGACAGCAGAGATCGATACCATGCCTAACCCTTCTAGGGTAGGGTAGGTGCCTGAGCCCGAGCCTTTAGCTCATAAGACTGTCATTCCCATTTACCCCCTTGGGGCGGGGATGGCAGACCAGAGAGGCCTAGCTTGTGGCTAGGCCTGGGGACAGTTGGTCCCAAAGATGAGGAGGTACTTGTGCCTCCTCCCATGGGAGACTTAGGTCTCAGACACTCCCTAATAAGGGAGCCAAGGCCGGGCCACCACTTGGAAAAGTCCCGAGCCGGGAGAATACCGGCTAATCTTTAATAATAATAATAATAATAATAATAATAATAATAATAATAATAATAATAAGACAGCAGAGATACATGGAAGGTTCACAAAGTGGAGCTTAACCCAGTAAATTAGATAAATAATTACGCAGGTGAATATTTTAAGTCATTTAATAAACTTTTCAGCAAAGGTAATTAAAAGATCTTTGACTGATAAAGAATTTATCAACAAAAGACAAGAAAGATAAAAGCAAGCGTTGAAATAATAATATGAACCAAGAGCTAATTTTAAGACAGCATTGAAAATAAGTAGATGGAAACATTTAGATCTACAACGTTTATTCTGTTGTCTTGTGGTTTCCAGCTATAAAGAAGATTTAGAACTTTTATGATACTGCTGTGAAATTTTTTTACATAATTTTCTAAATGTAGAACATATAAATGAATAATATAATAATTGGATATTAAAATGTGATGCTATATGGACCCTTCGAGAAATTTCGAGTGAGGGGGGAGGCAGAACAGCCGGGGGAGTGATACGGTAGAGGGACGCCATATTGAATTTAATGTGTGAACACTAGTCTAAATTGTGCAATGTAATCGGGCGTTCTCGAAGGTTAATTGGTGCATATCGGCCTCAATCCGTAATTTAGAAATTTCTGACACGTTCCTACTGAAGAATTAGGATAGTGTGGAAAACCCTTATAATTCGCCAACAAGGACAGAAAAATAGAGAACGCTATTTGTAATTTGTGAACGCCGGTTGTCGTGGGAATTCTCCTAATAATCCAGCGTCTTCAGAGCCAAACTAGGGGGTTTCGGCCATAATTTGCAAACAGGAGCCCGCGTTAATATCCCCTACTGAAGAATTGGGATAGGAAATTTGCGGGATCTCAAGAATTACGTGTGTATGGCAGAAGGGATACGACCATCATTCACAGGGAAGTGTGCCATTAGTCCTTACATTTAGACCTCTAACTGGCCAGTGTAGGGTCTAGGTGTTAGGCAGGTGTTGTGGTGTGATCCAACTATAGTAATTAATGGTAAATGGCATTACGAATTTCTTTTTGCATACTCCGCAAACCTAATCATATACAGTCCACATTATTTTATAATTTACCATTATTGGTATTGATTTTTAATACTGTAATTGTTAATTTAATGTCAGGTCTAGCTTTTTGTAAGAGTTGTGAAGAAATGAGCATCGAGGGAGTTACAGTTCAACGACTTGCTGTGACTTAAGTCCCGCTTATCTCACCCAAATTACTTACATGTAATAATTCAGGAATACTCTGTAAACCTCCTGCAGGTAATTTGCTCACATAATAATAATAATAATAATAATAATAATAATAATAATAATAATAATAATAATAATAATAATAATAATAATAATAATAATTCATAATAACTGGCGTTTGGTTCCCAGTATAAAGACACACATATATAACCCCAAATACTATTAGTTCAGGTACTAAGTATAATGAACTAATTATTATTATTATTATTATAATCAAGGGGAAGCGCTAAACCCGTAGGATTATACAGCGCCTGGGGGGGATGTGGAAGGCTTTCAGGCTTAATTCGGGGAACTGGAGCACAGATCCAATTCTCTAAATCAAGAGCCCCTCCCCAACATCAAGGAACCTTCCCTGAGGGGCCTATAATGAACTAAGAACAAAATATGAAAGCACTCTTGTTCTATGAGGAACTAGATCATCAAAAGAAAGACATATTTTAGTGTGTAATAACCAGCTCTCTTCCTCTCTTTTTCTACATGAAGATTGTAAGAAAATCTTGGAGGGGAAAATTTTAGAGGGGGGGGAGGATCCCCTTCTAATGATTTATCTCAAACATACCAGGTAAATTAGCACAAATCTATTACCGTAAAAATGATTTTATTAATAATTCTTACAAAAGTAAATATCGATAATTGGACATCCACATGCGTTAAAATGGGTCAAAATATATTGGACATTTACGTGAATGATAGGTTTGCGTGATCAATTAATTAGAAGCAAGCGCAAGAGCGCAACACAGAGAGCGACGAGTAATGAGACTATCAATAATATTTATAACTCAAAATGAGGCGTATAATGTGTGTTGAGAAATTACCTAATTACCTTATGTGAAAATGTCGACATCAGTAATTTGTATACGCTGTGATATGTAGGTGGGTAAACGAGGGAGAGAGAGAGAGAGAGAGAGAGAGAGAGAGAGAGAGAGAGAGAGAGAGAGAGAGAGAGAGAGAGAGAGAGAGAGAGAGACAGAGAGACAGAGAGAGAGAGAGAGAGAGAGAGGCAGACAGACAGAGAGAGAGAGAGAGAGAGAGAGAGAGAGAGAGAGAGAGAGAGAGAGAGAGAGAGAGAGAGAGAGAGAGAGAGAGGAGAGAGAGACAGAGAACAAGAACACATTCCTCACCGGCAATATGTGACGAAGCCTACAGATCAGCCTTGGTTTGGCTTTCGTTGTAGAGAGGCTGCTACTGCTAAGTACAAAGCATGGCGAAGGTATAAGAGACATCCTACCACCTATAACAGGAACTTGCACATGCAAGCCTGTAGGCATATGGGTGATGTTCAAAAGTGGGCCATTGCTAAATGGGAGGTGGACACTAAAAGAAAGTTAGCATCAGGTAGGGTAGGCTCCAAAACCTGGTGGTCCCTGGTCAAAGACAGACAAGGTTATCTGCCTGATGAACGTATTCCACCTCTAAATCGACAGGATGGGACCACCTCTACTAGTAGTCAAGAGAAGGCGGACCTCTTTGCTGAAAACTTTGCTACCAAAATGCAAGTTCCTGATCCAGCAAGGGACCCTCCTTGGCTAGCTGCAAGAACTGTGTCAAAACTGTCAGTGGTGACAATAAGGCAGGAGGAGGTGCATTTCCTACTTAAATCGCTTGACCAAGAAAAGGCTGTGGGCCCAGACAAGTTAAGCCCAAGATTGTTGAGAAGATGTGCAGATCAGCTAGCAGCACCTCTAACTCGCATCTTTCAGCACAGCCTAGTACAGTGTAAATGGCCCTCTCTATGGAAAGAGGCAAATGTAGTCCCTGTTCACAAAAAGAAGAGCAGAGCAGAAATCAGCAACTACAGACCAGTGTCACTCCTGTCAATCACTGGTAAGATCCTTGAGACAATAATCTCAAGACAAATGACAGAGTTTTTTGACTACCACTCACTACTTTGTGATCGTCAATATGGCTTCAGGAAAGGTTACTCTGCTGCTGATCTGTTGTTAAACCTCTCCACTAAGTGGCACCAGTCACTGGATGAATCCAAAGTCAGCTGTGTGGTAGCACTGGACATTGCTGGCGCTTTCGACCGGGTGTGGCACCAGGGCCTCTTAGCAAAACTTCAAGCACTGGGAATTGCAGGCTCTACGCTATGTCTCCTCAGTGATTACCTTCATGGTAGATCTCTAAGTGTAGTTCTCAATGGAATGGAATCAGCAAGACATCCTATTGGGGCAAGTGTTCCACAAGGAAGCGTGCTGGGTCCATTGTTATGGAATGTCTACTTCAACGACCTTCTTCATCTCATCCCAGAATCACATGCATATGCAGACGACTGTACACTGACATTCACTTATCCAAGAGAAGAAATGCCAGCTGCTCTAAGCTACATCAATCACCAGCTGAGAGCTATATCAGCTTGGGGAAATAGATGGCAAGTAACATTTGCACCTGAGAAAACGCAAATGATGATCGTCTCTAGGCACCATGATGGTAATGCTGGTGCAGTAGTAAGGATGAATGGGAGGATGTTGGCACCTGGAGAAGAAGTTGATATCCTTGGGGTGAAATTTGACTCCAAACTAACCATGAAGAACCACGTTGTAAATCTTGCAAACAAGGCAGCCAGGAAGCTTACAGCACTTCGCCGTATCTCCCATCTGCTTGACAGTAGGGGTTGCAAGATCCTGTACGAGGCACAAGTACGCTCACACCTTGAGTATGCTCCACTTTCTTGGTTTGCCTGCCCCCTCTCATCTGCGACTGCTTGACAGAGTAGAGAACAGAGCAAGACGTCTCATCTCTCGCCTGGACCCATCCTGGATAGATCTGTTATTTCAGCAGAGCCTTCAACATAGGAGGGATGTGGGTGGCCTTACTGTTATGTACAAGGCCAATATTGTCAAAATACCACACTTGGATCCACTTCGAGGACAGCGTGAAACAAGCTTTTATGCCACAAGACGGGCAGAAAGCAGCAACTTCACTCTGGCTGTACCCTTCTCCAGAACATCACTCCATCTGAGATCATACATACCCAGGATGACTCGAGTATGGAACACATTCGTACAGCATAATGATGTCAACGAGATAAAGTCAGTTGATCAAATGAAAATGCTGGCCCACAGATGGCTCCAACTTCATCCTGTTCCCTACTTGTATGTCTCATAACAATAAAAATGCTTTCAAATGAGCTGATGTAGGTAACAGCTCTTAGCTTTCCAATAAAGTTAGGAATCCTTAACCTGTAAGTAGCTGTCAATAAAGCTAGGGATGCTTAACCTTGTCAAACCCTGTGTAAAAAAAAAAAAAAAAAAAAAAAAAAAAAAAAAAAAAAAAAAAAAAAAAAAGAAATATAGAGAGAGAGAGAGAGAGAGAGAGAGAGAGAGAGAGAGAGAGAGAGAGAGAGAGAGAGAGAGAGAGAGAGAGAAATGGCCATATGCAAATAAACATCGTTAAATCATAAAAGCAAACACATATTTCACCAACCCATTCACTCACCTAAATGAAACCCAACTAGTGAGAGAAATATTTTACAAAGGAGAAAATTTCTACTGACTCACCTTGAGGGTGCCATCATTATAATCATTACATAACGTAGGGCTAGGCTATTATAATGGGCTAGGCTATTAAATGTGGCTAGGCTATTAAATGGGCAAGGCTATTAAATAGGGTTAAGGGCTAGGCAATTAAATGGAGCTAGGCTATTAAATGAGGCTAGGCTATTAAAAGGGGACTAGGCTATTACATGGGCTAGGCTATTTAGCCTTCCTGTCGGGTCCACAGGAGTAGGGTGATGCAATTCATTTATTGGCTCAGAGTCACACTTGTCTGTCTTCGATCAAAAGAACTGTTTTTTGTTCAACGATGTTCTTTTCGGTTAGTCATTCTTTTTATTCAAATTTTATGACAGTCACGTCACGCTGCATGTGTTCTTACAACTTATCTCTCCTGCAGTCCTATTTTGGTGCGCTAATAGATGGTGCTGCTATTTTGTTCGCTTTAGTAACTTTTGTGTCCCATGCTATCGAGAACACTTTCTTGGCAAGTTTATAAAATTAATTCAGCAGTCTTTCATAGCCATTGGGTTATTACTAGGGATTCTTTTGGCTTCCTCGCTGTGCTTAATTCAGCACACTGTCTCAAGTACCTCCGCTGCCGAAGGATAAAAGCCGGGATAATAATGAAGCCGTGGATGGCGGTACAGCGTTCCGCTTCCACAGTTTTATTCGTGACCTAGCTAACAAACAGTATCAGTTATTACACAAATAACCCGCACATAGGAGAGAGAAGCTTACGACGACGTTTCGCTCCGGCTTTGTGGATGGGCCAAGTCGGACCAAAACATCGCTGTAAGCGTCTCTCTCCTATATGCGGGATATTTGTGTTTTGTTCCAGTCACAGTATTGTGACTTCTTCCTCAGTATCAGTTATTACTTTATCAGATGTTACGCCTGAGGTTAATTGGACTTTTCTCTCCCCTAGCCCCTCGCAGCCCATCCGTTCCTCTTCCCCTCCAGCAGGGCATGAATACTAAACTATCCATTCATTGATGCGTCGCTCCAGAGGGAGGTATTACTGTTCTCCCCTTTCTCAGGGTTCATATATGTTATTACTCAGGGTCTAATCTTAGGCGTTCCATCTTGGTCACGTTCAGGCCACTAAACACTTCCCATTTTAGTAACGTCGAGGCCACTAAACACTTCCCATTTTAGTAACGTCGAGGCCACTAAACGCTTCCCATTTTAGTAACGTCAAGACCACCAAACACCTCCAATTTTAGTAACTTCGAGGCCACTAAAGATTTCGCATTTTAGTAACATTCAAGACCATTAAACACTTTTTCCATATTAGTAACGTCGACGCCACTAAACACTTCACATTTTAGTAACCTTGAGGCTACTGAACACTTAATTATTAGCACCACTCTCTTTATATATGTATATATATATATATATATATATATATTTATATATATATATATATATATATATATATATATATATATATATATATATATATATATATATATATATATATATATATATATATATATATATATATATATATATATATATATATATATATATATATATATATATATATATATATATATATATATATATATATATATATATATATATATATATATATATATATATATATATATATATATATATATATATATATATATATGTCGTGCCTAATAGGTAAAACTTCCGATTTTGGCTTAAATATTAACGCTCTTCTTGCCGAATAAGGCAAGCTAAAATTTATGTATGCAATAATTTCGAAAAAATCATTCTGAACCTAACGAGAAAAATATATTTCATTTTGTTTGTTTATTAAATTATTGTCAACATATATTAAATACATTTAGCTGGATTAAGCTAAATAAAGTTGGGCTTGTTATAATAAGGTTAGGTAAATTTTCTAAGGTTCTTTGGGTACAAAGTTATTAATTTTTACACTAGCATAAATGAAAAAACATGTATCTTCAAACGTATAAGAGAAAATATTAGAAAGGACTTAATTTTAGATGAATTTTTGCCAACTGACCACATTTTACCTATTCGGCAGAGAGAGAGAGAGGAAGAAAGGAGAGGGGAGAGAGGGCAGACAGAATTACAATATATATGTATATATATATATATATATATATATATATATATATATATATATCTATCTATATATATATATATATATATATATATATATATATTATATATATATTAATTTGTTGATTATGGGCGCACTTTATTAAACATTTGCTGTTAAAAACTGACCCGCTGTAGGGTAGGTTACATCCTAACACCCCATGTCCACAGTATCAATTTAGTATTCACCCCTTGAACCAATTAATATTCTCACTACAGGCACCATCCAGCAATGTGTTTTGGGAATAATGTAGAATAATAATAAGGATATTTCCAACCCTGTGAAAATATTAGCAGACTTACAAGAGGATGGTACTGAGGTGTGAGCATCGGCGGTAGCAGTTGTTGTGTACTAGGTCGCAGCACTATCTCTTTCCGAAAACAAATGTTTAGTTTCCGTAATGAGTTTGATGACGTATAACTGACGAATGGTAATTCGGCGAGAAAAGCACACTCTGACTGCAGAACGAGATTTACAAGGATCGCGTAAGACTCACTTTAAATTTATCCTCTGTTTAGCTTCTCCCATTCTAATGGGCTTTATTACAAGAAGTACATTGAGAAAAGAATCTTTCATAATTATGAAAATTATTAATCAATGCCTCAAGCCACGAGGGTTACTTTTAATTGGTTTTAAAGCTTATCGACTACACAAGAGTCAGGCTCCACATCACCTGCTCACCCCCCCCCCCACCCATTCAAGATTACTTTAATCCTTGTTAAAAAGAACTTAAAGTACGCATAGTGTATATACACGAGACATACATCTCTCGGTGTATAATGTGTATCACTGTGACTTCACAGTTCATCTGTAGTTGCCACAAGCCTCATTAGTGCTTGACTGAGGCAGAGTTTAGGGAGCACATTTACTTGTCTGATATATTGCAAGTCATCCTTATTGCATATCTTACTCAGCGAAATTACAGTGCTTAGTCTAATTTATTGAAGGAACTTATGTATAATGTATTTTTATTTTTGTTATTTATGTTCGTCTTCTTCTTCTTCTTCTTCTTCTTCTTCTTATTATTATTATTATTATTATTATTATTATTATTATTATTATTATTATTATTATTATTATCAAGCAAATTTCTTGACAAGGAGTAAAAATGTTGCCTCCGAGCACATTTTTATGTTGGTTTACGAGTTTCAAGATAAACCCCGCAGTTTTACACCCTTGGTTTCAATGATTCACTGTGTACAGTGTCGTTTAGCACTCTTGGTTTCCAGGATTCACTGTATAAGAAGCAGTTTCACATTTATAGTAGGCAGTTGAGTATTTTAACAGTGTGCAGTTAATATAAATTGTTCTTCCACTGATAAGGTAGTCATAACCGGAGAGTCAGTTAATTTCCTTATACCATGATCCCTTTACTAGTATCAAAGAAAACAGTGGTAGTGGGTCTTGGAGCTCAGGCACGGGCTTTAAGGTCACAAGGTCGGGCTCAATCCCTGAAAAAAACTCAAGAGAAATATTGAGAGGCGAGTGCTGAATAGATATAAAAGCCGTGACCAGAACCAGTGGCCGGGAGAATCAGATATAAAAAAGTGGTTTATAGGTGGTGAGTTCGTCCGGAATTCAGGAAATGTCTGTTGTCGTGGATGTTCGTCAGATGATGACTTGTTCAGTGATCAGGTGATGAGTATCAGTGATTAGGTAACCACTGCAGAACCAGTGATGATTATCATTGATTAAACAACCACTGTAGAACCATTGATGGGTATCATTGATTAAATAACCACTGTAGAATCATTGTTGGGTATCATTGACTGAACAACCAATGTAGAATCATTGCTGGGTATCAATGAATAAACAACCAATGTAGAACCAGTGCTGAACGTAAGAATGGAGGAATACTGCAGGCGGCTTACTGGCCCATACACTGACTGTCGGTTCTTCTCCAATCCAAACTCTCTAAATACCTTAGTTAGAAGGTTTAGATTTGAGAAGGACTCGTCTGGTTTAAGTTTTAGGGCCTACTACAGTGTTCCTCCATTCTTATGGAGGAACACAGTTCTTAAGTTGAGAGAGATGTGTAGAAAGCGACTTACTGTCTTGCACCTTTTCTGTTCTTCCTCTCTCTCTCTCTCTCTCTCTCTCTCTCTCTCTCCCTCTCTCTCTCTCTCTCTCTCTCTCTCTCTCTCTCTCTCTCTCTCTCTCTCTCTCTCTCTCTCTATCTCTATCTCTCACTCACACACACACACACACACACAAGACACGTCACTACTGACAGTGGCCAATCAAGGCATTATAATTCCATTGCATCGTAACTTCCTAGCCAATAAACTGACTTTAACATCTACCGACTAATTGTACTTGAATCAGTCCACTTCACAAACATCTTAACAACGTGCTGCACACATTCCCTACCTACCAACATTAAAATCGGATGAAGTATTTAACATTACATAATGTGTATGCTTATTATTTATAATATATATATATATATATATATATATATATATATATATATATATATATATATATATATATATATATATATATATATATATATATATATATATATATATATATATATATATACATATAATTCCGGCACTCCAAAAAAATAATAATAAACAATTCACAACAGTAAATTCCTCCAGCAGTATGTGAAGAAAAAAATCCGATCTTACTAAGGTTGTATCCAACGGGGACAGAAAAAAAAGAGAAAGTTAAAAAAAAAAATCCGTATACTGGTACCAACATTTTTGAAGCAGTCAAGCACTGGGACTCTAAAGGCGTTTACAAAAGCCGAAATGTTTCAGCTCATTGCTTTCAGAACCTTTGTTGTTGCATTCACGAGACAATGTCATCGCAATAATGGCCAGAAGAATCTTGCCCCTGTTTCCAGGAAAATTCTAATTGCACACGTGTTGCACTCTTCTTTTCCTGCTTTAAAGATAGGAGATGCAACGTTTAATTAATATACATTTTTCAACGTCAGCTAAAAAGCTGAGCGAAGTTTTCTGCTTTTTTTACTGAGTTTCTGCGTTTTTTATTTTGCAACGAAGGAACTTCTCTCCTGCCTCATCTCATTTCAAAGCTGGCCTCTAGCAGTGACTGAGAAATCGTAATGGCAGGATTGTAAACAACCCACGGAACGGCTGATTCGAATCCGTGGCAAGCTAGTCCTAAAAGGAGCAGGCCAGTGCATTGTCCACCCTATCTATCCACATGAGCCTGCCTATCAGGATGTTACAGTAAATAGCTCACTGGCCTGCTAGTTTAAGGACTTGCTTGTCATTGGTTCGAACATTCTGTTCGGAAAGCTGGCCCTTGCAATATGTCCAAAGTATGTTGCGCCAAATCTGAGGACATATCCACAACAGTTGAATCTGAACGTCTAGGACTAGTGTACAAGGGGGTAGTGGGTGCAAAGAGTCTTTCTAAATTACTCGCTTCGCTCAAGATTCGAACCTTTTTCTGTTGGGAGACGAATCCTGTGGCCTCTGGACTACGGGAAGTCTAAGGTTAAGGGATTAACAAGTTAGGTGCTTGGGAAGTCAAGAAACGCGATAATAATTGCTGCATGATGGAGGTGTGGGTTACAAACATGAAGTGACGTTCTTTCTAGGGCAACATGATCTGTAGCTTGGCCAGGACTTGATCATGTGTTCCCATGCCCAGCACTGTGTGAACTGAGGAAAGTACGCATCACTCTATCCATTGGACCAGGCGCCCAGCAGTAATGAAATTAGTCTCAGAGGCATCAGGATAACACACTCAGTACTACTGGGCACCTGGTGTTTAAGGATGGTGGTCCAGGGCTGGGTATGTGAACGCAGGATCGAGTCTTGGCCAAGCCGCAGTTCTGTTAATGATTCAGAATCACTTGTTTCGTGATTGCCCGTTCAACACAACCTTACTAAGATCGGATTTTTTTCTTCACATACTGCTGGAGGAATTTACTGTTGTGAATTGTTTAGTATTTTTTTTTTTTGGAGTGCCGGAATTATGTTCGCTCACACACACACGCGCGTGCGCACACACACACACACACACACACACACACACACACACACACACACACACACACACACACACACACACACACACACACACACACACACAGGAGCCACACACACAGGGGCCAGGAGCTGAGTCTCGACCCCTACAACTACAATTAGGTGAGTACACACACACACACACCCAAAGGTTTCCAACAAGGCTAGTTCCAGAGCTAAGGGGAATGTCTTATGAAGAAAGGTTAAGGGAAATCGGTCTGACAACACTGGAGGACAGGAGGGTCAGGAGAGACATGATAACGACATACAAAATACTGCGTGGAATAGACAAGGTGGACAGAGACAGGATGTTCCAGAGATGGGACACAGAAACAAGGGGTCACAATTGGAAGCTGAAGACTCAGATGAGTCAAAGGGATGTTAGGAAGTATTTCTTCAGTCATAGAGTAGTTAGGAAGTGGAATAGTCTGGCAAGCGATGTAGTGGAGGCAGGAACTATACATAGTTTTAAGACGAGGTATGATAAAGCTCATGGAGCAGGAGGAGAGAGGACCTAGTAGCGGTCGGTGAAGAGGCGGGGCCAGGAGCTGAGTCTCGACCCCTGCAACCACAATTAGGTGAGTACAATTAGGTGAGTACACACACACTCAGACACTCACATACACACACACACACACACACACACACACACACACACACACACACACACACACACACACACACACACACACACACTCAGACACTCATGTACACACGCACACACACACATACACACCACACACACACTCAGACACTCATACACACACACATACACACACACTCACACACACACACACACACACACACACACACACACACACACAGGAAAAAGATCAAATACAGCCTCCCTCACAACTTCCTATAGAAGCCTCCCAACCAGGTCTACCCCAGTGCAACCAAACACTCTAAACCAAAACACCCATGCCACATCCAATGCCCCCACCCACTGCATTACAAACTCCACCCCCACAGCAACCACCCATAGTTCCTTATCAGGTCTCCCACTTCCCCAACCCCAATACACCTCCCAGACCACAGTCTTAGAAAAGAAGTTGAAGGTGTGGTATACAAATGCAGATGGAATAACAAATAAGTATGAGGAGTGGCACGAAAGAATCAAAGAGACATCCCCAGACATAATAGCACTCACAGAAACAAAACTCACCAGAATAATAACAGATTCAATCTTTCCATCCGTATATCAAATCCTCAGGAAAGACAGAGGGAGGAGAGGGGGAGGAGGAGTTGCACTGCTCATTAAAAACCAGTTGGGTTTTGGGAAAATGGAAGGAATGGATGGCACGGGCGAAAGGGACTACTTAGTAGGAACAATCCAGTCTGAGGGACATAAGGTGATAATTGCAGTAATGTACAACCCACCACAGAACTGCAGGAGGCCAAGAGAAGAATACGATGAGAGCAACAGAGCAATGGTCGACACACTAGCTGAGGTGGCCAGGAGAGCACACATGGGGGGAGCAAAGTTACTAGTTATGGATGATTTCAATCACAAGGAGATTGACTTGGAAAACCTGGAGCCCCATGGGGGATCCCGAAACATGGAGAGCCAAGATGATGGATGTGGTACTGGAAAACCTCATGCATCAACATGTTAGAGACACTACCAGAGAGAGAGAAGAGAGGATGAACCAGCAAGACTGGACCTTGTATTCACCATGAGTAGTTCGGACATCGAGGATATCATGTATGAAAGGCCCCTGGGAGCTAGTGATCATGTGGTTCTGTGCTTCGACTACAAAGTTGAACTCTAAGTGGAGAGAGTAGCAGGAATAGGGTGGGAAAAGCCAAATTACAAACGGAGGAACTATTCAGGCATGAGCAACTTCCTTCAAGACATTCAGTGGGAGAGGGAACTGACAGGAAAACCAGTACAAGAAATAATGGACTATGTGGCAACAAAATGCAAGGAGGCAGAGGAGAGGTTTGTTCCCAAGGGAAACAGAAATAATGAGAAGAACAACGAGTCCTTGGTTCACCCAAAGGTGTAGGGAGGCAAAAACTAGGTGTACTAGAGAATGGAAAAGGTACAGAAGATAGAGAACTCAGGAAAATAAAGAGATTAGCCGAAGAGCCAGAAACGAATATGCACAGATAAGAAGGGAGGCTCAGCAACAATATGAAAATGACATAGCATCGAAAGTCAAGACTGACCCGAAGCTGTTGTACAGCCACATCAGGAGGAAAACAACAGTCAATGATCAGGTAATCAGACTGAGGAAGGGTGATGGGGAATTCACAAGAAACGACCAAGAGGTATGTCAGGAGCTCAACACAAGATTTAAAGAAGTATTGACAGTGGAAGCCAGTAGGACTCCAGAAAATCAGAGCAGGGGGGTGCACCAGCAAATGCTGGATGAGGTACATATAACCAAGGAGGAGGTGAAGAAGCTGCTATGCGAACTTGACACCTCAAAGGTGGTGGGACCAGACAACATCTCTCCGTGGGTCCTTAAAGAGGGAGCAGAGACATTGTGTGTACCATTAACGAAGATCTTCAACACATCATTTGAAACTGGGCAACTCCCCGAGGTATGGAAGATGGCAAATGTAGTCCCAATTTTTAAAAAGGGAGACAGACATGAGGCACTAAACTACAGACCTGTATAACTAACGTGTATAGTATGCAAGGTCATGGAGAAGATCATCAGGAGGAGAGTGGTGGAGCACCTGGAAAGAAACAAGTGTATAATTGACAACCAGCATGGTTTCAGGGAGGGAAAATCCTGTGTCACAAACCTATTAGAGTTTTATGACAAAGTGAGAGAAGTAAGACAAGAGAGAGAGGGGTGGATCGACTGCATTTTTTTGGACTGCAAGAAGGCCTTCGACACAGTTCCTCACAAGAGGTTACTGCAAAAGCTAGAGGATCAGGCACACATAACAGGAAAGGCACTGCAATGGATAAGAGAATACCTTACAGGGAGGCAACAACGAGTCATGGTACGTGATGAGGTGTCAAAGTGGGCGCCTGTGACAAGCGGGGTTCCACAGGGGTCAGTCCTAGGACCTGTGCTGTTCTTGGTATATGTGAATGACATAACGGAAGGGATAGACTCAGAAGTGTCCTTGTTTGCGGACGATGTGAAGTTAATGAGAAGAATCAAATCGGATGAGGATCAGGCAGGACTACAAAGAGACCTGGACAGGCTACAAGCCTGGTCCAGCAACTGGCTCCTTGAGTTTAACCCCGCCAAATGCAAAGTCATGAAGATTGGGGAAGGGCAAAGAAGATCGCAGACACAATATAGTTTAGATGGCCAAAGTCTGCAAACCTCACTCAAGGAAAAAGATCTGGGGGTGAGTGTAACACCGAGCATATCTCCTGAGGTGCACATCAATCAGATAACTGCTGCAGCATACGGGCGCTTGGCAAACCTATGGATAGCGTTCCGATACCTCAGTAAGGAGTCGTTCAAGACTCTGTATACCATTTACGTCAGGCCCATACTGGAGTATGCAGCACCAGTTTGGAATCCACACCTAGTCAAGCACGTCAAGAAATTAGAGAAAGTGCAAAGGTTTGCAACAAGACTAGTCCCAGAGCTACGGGGATTGTCCTACGGAGAAAGGTTGAGGGAAATCGGCCTGACGACACTGGAGGCCAGGAGGGTCAGGGGAGACATGATAACGACATATAAAATACTGCGCGGAATAGACGAGGTGGACAAAGACGGGATGTTCCAGAGATGGGACACAGACACAAGAGGTCACAATTGGAAGTTGAAGACTCAGATGAATCAAAGGGATGTTAGGAAGTATTTCTTCAGTCATAGAGTAGTCAAGCCGTGGAATAGCCTAGAAAGTGAAGTAGTGGAGGCGGGAACCATACATAGTTTTAAGGCGAGGTATGATAAAGCTCATGGAGCAGGGAGAGAGAGGACCTAGTAGCAATCAGTGAAGAGGCGGGGCCAGGAGCTATGACTCGACCCCTGCAATCACAAATAGGTGAGTACACGGAGCCAGGAGCTAAGACTCGACCCCTGCAACCACAAATAGGTGGGTACACACACACACACACACACTCACACACACACAAACACACACACACACACACACACACACACACACACACACACACACACACACACACACACACACACACACACACACACACACACACACAGGAGCTAGGACTCGACCCCTGCAACCACAAATAGGTGAGTACACAGGAGCTCGGACTCGACCCCCGCAACCTCAACTAGGTGAGTACATACACACACTGCGAAAACTGACCGGGCACACCCTCCTTTCCCTCTTTGTCCCTCTATCCCCCCCCCAGTTCCCTCTCTGCCCTTCTCTCCCTCTCTCCCTCTTCCTTTCTCTCTCTCTCTCCCTTTCTCTCTCGCTTTCTCTCTTTTTTCTTTTTTTTTTTTTACCCAGGGTTTGACAAGGTTAGGTTAAGGATCCCTAGCTTTATTGACAAGCTATTTACAGGTTAAGAATTCCTAACTTTATTGACAAGCTATTTACAGGTTAAGAATTCCTAACTTCATTGGCAAGCTAAGAGCTGTTACCTACATCAGCTCATTTGAAAGCATTTTTATTGTTATGAGACATACAAATAGGGAACAGGATGAAGTTGGAGCCATCTGTGGGCCAGCATTTCCATTTAATCAACTGACTTTATCTCGTTGACATCATTATGCTGTACGAATGTGTTCCATACTCGAGTCATCCTGGGTATATATGATCTCAGATGGAGTGATGTTCTGGAGAAGGGTACAGCCAGAGTGAAGCTGCTGCTTTCTGCCCGTCTTGTGGTATAAAAGCTTGTTTCACGCTGTCCTCGAAATGGATCCAAGTGTGGTACTTTGACAACATTTGTCTTGTACAAAACAGTAAGGCCACCCACATCCCTCCTGTGTTGAAGGCTCTGCTAAAATGACAGATCTATCCAGGATGGGTCCAGGCGAGAGATGAGACGTCTTGCTCTGTTCTCTACTCTGTCAAGCAGTCGCAGATGAGAGGGGGGGCAGGCAAACCAAGAAAGTGGAGCATACTCTCTCTCTCTCCCTATCCACCTTTCTCCCTCTTTACCTTTCTCTCTCCCTCTATCCATCTCTCTCACTCCCTCTCCTCTCTCTCTCTCTCTTTCTCTCTTTCTATCTTTCTCCTCCTCTCGTTCTCTCTAGCTCTCTCCCCCCTCACACACACCTTCCATTCATCTTCCTTTTCCTCCTATCCCCTTCCCCCTGGCTTCCCCTCTCTTCCCTTTCATTATCCCTAGCCTTCTCCCTATCATTCTCTCCCCCTCTCTCTCTCTCACACACAAGCCCCCTTCTGTGGTAAAAAAAAATAAATAAATAAAAAACTGGGGAACCCAAGAGGGCGGAGACCCAAGGGTCTGAAGGTCGAACCAAGGAGGGAGGAACCTTGGAGGGAAGATTGGGAGTTAGAGCTCAAAAAAATGGAGGGAGAGTGGGGAAGGAAGCTAGCAGAGCTCGGCAGGGAAATGGAGGACAAGATAGCCGAAGAGAGCAGGAAGTGGGGACTACAAGTCTTAGCAGCAGAGGACAAGATAAAGTGCTTAGAAGAGGAGCTAAAAAACCTGAAACAGGCTAGAGAGACAAATGACAGTACAGACATGACATCAGGAGCTTCCATACCAGTCACAGACGAGGGGGCTGTAGGGATTCAGGAAAAGAAGAGTACAGGAAGATCAAATGAGAAGCCTGAAGACAATGAAGAAGACATGCCATATGCAGAGACTCTAGCAGTCAACTACATTGGCAGGGAACAGCTGAGCAGGGAAGGCAGTCCACTCAGCATAGGGGCTACAGCAAGTGCAGGAATTGAAGGCAGGAACATTTTCATGGAAGGAACTAAAACACCTCAGAGGATGCAAAGAGAGACTCAGTGGGAGGAGGAGAGGGAGAGGTCAGTGTTTGTCTACGGGCTCCAAGAAGTCGAAGGGGAAACCTACGATGAAAGAAACCAGGGGGAAAAGAAGGCGATCGATCGAAGGTATCATAAAAGTAGTAGGCGAGGGAGACATGACACAGGTGGCAAATTTTCGGAGAATTGGGTGGTTTACAAGGGGAAGGAAACGGCTTGTCAAAGTAATCTTCAAGACAGAATCAGCTCGTACAAGGGTCCTGCAGGAGAAAGCACGACTGAGGGACAAACCAGAGTACTGGAGAGTGT
>NC_091294.1:35303769-35408769 GCF_038502225.1 Cherax quadricarinatus | reverse complement strand
GTGAACACACTTGCTGAGGTGGCAAGAAGAGCTCATTCCAACAGAGCAAAGTTGCTGGTTATGGGGGATTTCAACCACAGGGAGATCGATTGGGAAAACCTGGAGCCACATGGGGGTCCCGAAACATGGAGAGCCAGGTTGTTGGACGTGGTGCTGGAAAACCTCATGCACCAACATGTTAAGGACACTACCAGAGTGAGAGGGGAGAATGAACCAGCAAGATTGGACCTTGTGTTCACCCTGGGCAGTTCAGACATTGAGGACATCAAGTATGAGAGTCCCCTAGGAGCTAGCGACCACGTGGTTCTGTGCTTTGAATACAAAGTAGAGCTGCAAGTGGAGAGAATAACAGGAGTTGGATGGGAAAAGCCTGACTATAAAAGAGGGGACTACAGAGGGTTGAAGAACTTCCTGCGGGAGGTCCAGTGGGACAGAGAACTGGCAGGAAAGCCAGTAAATGAAATGATGGAATATGTAACAACAAAATGTAAGGAGGCAGTGGAAAAGTTTATTCCCAAGGGCAACAGTAACAACGGGAAGACCGGAACGAGCCCCTGGTTTACCCGACGGTGTAAGGAGGCAAAAACAAAGTGCAATAGAGAATGGAAAAAGTACAGAAGGCAGCGAACACACGAAAATAGGAAGATCAGTCGCAGAGCCAGGAATGAGTATGCACAGATAAGGAGGGAGGCCCAGCGACAGTATGAAAATGACATAGCATCGAGAATCAAGACTGACCCGAAACTGTTGTATAGCCACATCAGGAGGAAGACAACAGTCAAAGACCAGGTGATCAGATTAAGGACAGAAGGTGGAGAACTCACAAGAAATGATCAGGAGGTATGTGAGGAGCTGAACAGGAGATTTAAGGAAGTTTTTACAGTAGAGACAGGAAGGGCTGTGGGAAGACAGCACAGATGAGAACATCAAGAGGGAATATACCAACAATTGTTGGATGACATACGAACAACTGAGTAGGAGGTGAAGAAGCTCTTAAGTGACCTTGACACCTCAAAGGCGATGGGACCGAACAACATCTCCCCATGGGTCCTTAGAGAAGGAGCAGAGATGCTGTGCATGCCTCTAACCACAATCTTCAACACATCCCTTGAAACTGGGCAACTACCTGAAAAATGGAAGACAGCTAATGTAGTCCCCATATTTAAGAAAGGAAACAGAAACGAGGCACTAAACTACAGACCTGTGTCTCTGACATGTATTGTGTGCAAAGTCATGGAGAAGATTATCAGGAGGAGAGTGGTCGAACACCTGGAAAGGAACAAGATTATAAATGAAAACCAGCATGGGTTCATGGAAGGCAAATCCTGTATCACAAACCTCCTGGAGTTTTATGACAAGGCAACAGAAGTAAAACACGAGAGAGAAGGGTGGGTAGATTGCGTTTTCTTAGACTGCAGGAAGGCCATTGACACAGTTCCCCACAAGAGATTAGTGCAGAAGCTGGAGGATCAGGCGCATGTAAAAGGGAGTGCACTGCAATGGATAAGGGAATACCTGACAGGGAGGCAGCAACGAGTCATGGTACGTGAAGAGGTATCACAGTGGGCGCCTGTTACGAGCGGGGTCCCACAGGGGTCAGTTCTAGGACCAGTGCTATTTTTGATATATGTGAACGACATGATGGAACGGATAGACTCTGAAGTGTCCCTGTTCGCAGATGATGTGAAGTTGATGAGAAGAATTAAATCGGACGAGGATGAGGCAGGACTGCAAAGAGACCTGGACAGGCTGGACATGTGGTCCAGTAACTGGCTTCTCGAATTCAATCCAGCCAAATGCAAAGTCATGAAGATTGGGGAGGGGCAAAGAAGACCGCAGACAGAGTATAGGCTAGGTGGACAAAGACTACAGACCTCACTCAGGGAGAAAGACCTTGGGGTGACCATAACACCGAGCACATCACCGGAGGCACACATCAACCAAATAACTGCTGCAGCATACCGGCGCCTGGCAAACCTGAGAATAGCGTTCCGATACCTTAATAAGGAATCGTTCAAGACACTGTACACTGTGTATGTTAGGCCCATACTGGAGTATGCAGCACCAGTCTGGAACCCACACCTGGTCAAGCACGTCAAGAAGTTAGAGAAAGTACAAAGGTTTGCAACAAGGCTAGTCCCAGACCTCAAGGGAATGTCGTACGAGGAAAGGTTAAGGGAAATCGGACTGACGACACTGGAGGACAGAAGGGTCAGGAGAGACATGATAACGACATACAAGATACTGCGGGGAATAGGGAAGGTGGACAGAGATAGTGTGTTCCAGAGAGGGGACACAGGGACAAGGGGTCACAACTGGAAGCTGAAGACTCAGACGAGTCACAGGGACGTTAGGAAGTATTTCTTCAGTCATAGAGTTGTCAGCAAGTGGAATAGCCTAGCAAGTGAAGTAGTGGAGGCAGGAACCATACATAGTTTTAAGAAGAGGTATGACAAAGCTCAGGAAGCAGAGAGAGAGAGGACCCAGTAGCGATAAGTGAAGAGGCGGGGCCAGGAGCTGAGTCTCGACCCCTGCAACCACAATTAGGTGAGTACACACACGCACACACACACACACACACACACGCGCGCACACACACACACACACACACACACACACACACACACACACACACACACACACACACACACACACACACACACATACACATGAAGAGGCAGGGCCAGGAGCTGAGTCTCGACCCCTGCAACCACAATTAGGTGAGTACAATTAGGTGAGTACACACACACACACACACACACACACAAACACACACACACACACACACACACACACACACACACACACACACAGGCGAATTCCACCACAGGGAGATTGAATGGGAAAACCTGTAGCCACATGGGATCCCAAAACAGGGAGAGCCAAAATGATGGATATGGTACTGTAAAACCTCATGTACCAACATGTTAGGGACACTACCAAAGAATAAGGGGAGGATGAACCAGTAAGACTGGACCTCGTTTTCACCCTGAGCACCTCGGACATTGAGGAAATCACATATTAGAGGCCCCTTGGAGCTAGTGATCGTGTGGTTCTGAGGTATGAGGAACTTCCTGCAGGAGGTTCAGTGTGACAGAGAACTGGTATAAGTAAACGAAATGATGGAATACATAACAACAAAATGAAAGGAGGAAAAGTTTGTTCCCAAGTACTTTTACAATTCTCAGCGCATCATCAAGAGCTAAGCAATGTTACAAGGCAGCAACTGAAGTATTGAGGGGAAGTTTTTTCTCAGAGTAACACAGCGTAGCTTGACACCAGCCACTAACTAGAGAGACTGTGGCTGCTGACAATTTACGCTGTGCTACTCTGAAAAAAAAACTTCCCCTCAATCCTTAAGTTGCTGTCTTGCAACATTGCATAGCTTCTGATGATGCACTGAAAAGTGTGAAAGTACTTGAGCTAAAGACTTCCACCCCTTTCCCCGAGACTTCTCTTGCATCGTTAAGATCACTTGTCTGCGATTGTTTGCATATGTGTGTGTGTGTGTGTGTGTGTGTGTGTGTGTGTGTGTGTACTCACCTAGTTGTACTCACCTAGTTGAGGTTGCAAGGGTCCAGTCAAAGCTCCTGGCCCCGCCTTTTCACTGGTAGCTACTAGGTCACTCTCCCTGAACCGTGAGCTTTATCATACCTCTGCTTAAAGCTGTGTATGGATCCTGCCTCCACTACATCGCTTCCCAAACTATTCCACTTCCTGACTACTCTGTGGCTGAAGAAATACTTCCTAACATCCCTATGATTCACCTGTGTCTTCAACTTCCAACTTTGTCCCCTTGTTACTGTGTCCAATCTCTGGAACATCCTGTTTTTGTCCACCTTGTCAATTCCTCTCAGTATTTCGTATGTCGTTATCATGTCCCCCCTATCTCTCCTGTCCTCCAGTGTCGTCAGGTTGATTTCCTTTAACCTTTCCTCGTAGGGCATACCTCTTAGCTCTGGGACTAGTCTTGTTGCGAGCCTTTGCACTTTCTCTAGTTTCTTTTCGTGCTTTGCTAGGTGTGGGTTCCAAACTGGTGCCGCATACTCCAATATGGGCCTAACGTACACGATGTACAGGGTCCTGACCGATTCGTTATTAAGATGTCGGAATGCTGTTCTGAGGTTTGCTGCGCGCCCGTATGCTGCAGCAGTTATTTGGTTGATATTCGCTTCAGGAGAAGTGCCTGGTGTTATACTCACCCCAAGATCTTTTTCCTTGAGTGAGGTTTGTAGTCCCTGACCCCCTAGACTGTACTCAGTCTGCGGCCTTCTTTGCCCTTCCCCAATCTTCATGACTTTGCACTTGGTGGGATTGAACTCCAGGAGCCAATTGCTGGACCAGGTCTGCAGCCTGTCCAGATCCCTTTGTAGTTCTGCCTGGTCTTCGATCGAGTGAATTCTTCTCATCAACTTCACGTCTTCTGCAAACAGGGACACCTCAGAGTCTATTCCTTCCGTCATGTCGTTCACAAATACCAGAAACAGCACTGGTCCTAGGACTGACCCCTGCGGGACCCCGCTGGTCACAGGTGCCCACTCTGACACCTCGCCACGTACCATGACTCGCTGCTGTCTTCCTGACAAGTATTCCCTGATCCATTGTAGTGCCTTCCCTGTTATTCCTGCTTGGTCCTCCAGTTTTAGCACCAATCTCTTGTGTGGAACTGTGTCAAACGCCTTCTTGCAGTCCAAGAAAATGCAATCCACCCTCCCCTCTCTCTCTTGTCTTACTGCTGTCACCATGTCATAGAACTCCAGTAGGTTTGTGACACAGGATTTCCCGTCCCTGAAACCATGTTGGCTGCTGTTGATGAGATCGTTCCTTTCTAGGTGTTCCACCACTCTTCTCCTGATAATCTCCATGATTTTGCATACTATACATGTCAGTGACACTGGTCTGTAGTTTAATGCTTCATGTCTGTCTCCTTTTTTAAAGATTGGGACTACATTTGCTGTCTTCCATGCCTCAGCCAATCTCCCTGTTTCGATAGATGTATTGAATATTGTTGTTAGGGGTACACATAGCGCCTCTGCTCCCTCTCTCAATACCCATGGGGAGATGTTATCTGGCCCCATTGCCTTTGAGGTATCTAGCTCACTCAGAAGCCTCTTCACTTCTACCTCGGTTGTGTGCACTGTGTCCAGCACTTGGTTGTGTGCCCCACCTCTCCGTCTTTCTGGAGTCCCTTCTGTCTCCTCTGTGAACACTTCTTTGAATCTCTTGTTGAGTTCTTCACATACTTCACGGTCATTTCTTGTTGTCTCTCCTCCTTCCTTCCTTAGCCTGATTACCTGGTCCTTGACTGTTGTTTTCCTCCTGATGTGGCTGTACAACAGTTTCGGGTCAGATTTGGCTTTCGCTGCTATGTCATTTTCATATTGTCTTTGGGCCTCCCTTCTTATCTGTGCATATTCGTTTCTGGCTCTACGACTGTTCTCCTTATTCTCCTGGGTCCTTTGCCTTCTATATTTCTTCCATTCCCTAGCACACTTGGTTTTTGCCTCCCTGCACCCTTGGGTAAACCATGGGCTCATCCTGGCTTTTTCATTATTCCTGTTACCCTTGGGTACAAACCTCTCCTCAGCCTCCTTGCATTTTGTTGCTACATATTCCATCATCTCATTAACTGGCTTCCCTGCCAGTTCTCTGTCCCACTGAACCCCGTTCAGGTAGTTCCTCATTCCTGTGTAGTCCCCTTTCTTGTAGTTTGGCTTCATTCGTCCTGGCCTTCCTGCTTCTCCCTCCACTTGTAGCTCTACTGTGTATTCGAAGCTTAAAACCACATGGTCACTGGCCCCAAGGGGTCTTTCATATGTGATGTCCTCGATATCTGCACTACTCAAGGTGAATACTAAGTCCAGCCTTGCTGGTTCATCCTCTCCTCTCTCTCTTGTAGTGTCCCTTACGTGTTGGCACATGAAGTTTTCCAGTACCACCTCCATCATCTTAGCCCTCCATGTATCTTGGCCCCCATGTGGGTCCAAGTTCTCCCAATCGATCTCCTTGTGGTTAAAGTCACCCATGTGTGTGTATGTGTGTGTGTGTGTGTGTGTGTGTGTATGTGTGTGTGTGTGTGTGTGTGTGTGTGTGTGTGTGTGTGTGTGTGTCTGTGTGTGTGTGTGTGTGTGTGTAATTATGTGTCGAATTATGTGTGGGTTTATTATGTGTCTGAAAAGTAGGTGGTTTGTGCTTGGAGTGTAATGTGGATTCTCAGTTGTCGCTTTGTCCACAACCTCTTGTGACCTGACTCCACCCTCCTGAGACTTACGCTCACCTACTTACAATGTTGCCTATCTTGACCTGCTTATAGCAAGTTAATCGCCTTGTTCAATGGATTACCATTTGCTATTCCTTATTGAATACTTGAGTGCCTATTCTTTATCGTGCTATGAGAGTTAGACCATTCACATTCAGCTTGGCGGTTAATTGAACCTGGAACCCAACACCCAAACAACCACTCATAGGTGATACAGTACTTGTAGTGCAGCTGTAGCACTGTAGATTGTCCAGCTCGATGTGACGTCCTGGCGTAGATCCAGCTCGATGTACGTCCTGGCGTAGATCCACCTCAATTTCTTCTCGTTAATAATGTACCCTATTCACTGTATTTCTTTCACTGGTCACACGATTGTTTCACTTTATTATCTTTCATGGGTGACACTTGACAACGTCGCCTTACACTACTAGCCTGCCCACTCTGCGCCACAACGTTTTTATTTTCTAGATCACTTACAAAATTGTGGCTCTCCCCACACTTATGTGGCTCAGGCAGATTAAAAATCACTTCTAGGATTGTTCACTACCCTGACACACTTAGCAACCCTTGCAGAACACTTGCATAGCCCTCAAAAACACTTATATTCCCGGAGCACGGAAGGCGTGTGTCTGTGTGCGCGCGCGCGCGTGCATATGTGTGTGTGTGTGTGTGTGTGTGTGTGTGTGTGTGTGTGTGTGTGTGTGTGTACTCATCTAATTGCGGTTGCAAGGGTCGAGTCACAGCTCCTGGTCCCGCCTCTTCACTGATCACTACTAGTTCACTCTTTCTGCTCCATGAGCTTTATCATACCTTTTCCTAAAGTTATGTATGGCTCCTGCCTCCACTTCATAACTTTCCAGACTATTCCACTTTCTGATAACTCTGTGACTGAAGAAATACTTCCTAACATCCCTGTGACTTACATGAGTCTTCAACTTTAAATCATGACCCAGTGTTGCTGTGTCCCATCTATCGAACATTCTGTCTCTGTCCAACTTGTTAATTTCTCTCAGTATTTTACATCTCGTTATCATATCCCCACTATCTCTCCTGTCTTCCAGTGTCATCAGGTCGATTTTCCTTAACGTCTCCTCGTAGAACACACCCCTTAGCTCCGAGACTAGTCTTGTTGCAAACCTTTGCAACTTTTCTAGTTTCCTTACATGCATGGCTAGGGGTGGGTTCCAAATTGGTGTTGCATATGTGTGTGTACTCACCTACTTGTGGTTGCTGGGGTCGAGACATAGTGTGTGTGTGTGTGTGTGTGTGTGTGTGTGTGTGTGTACTCACCTAATTGTACTCACCTAATTGTGGTTGCAGGGGTCGAGACTCAGCTCCTGGCCCCGCCTCTTCACTGATCGCTACTGGATCCTCTCTCTCTCTGCTTCCTGAGCTTTGTCATACCTCTTCTTAAAACTATGTATGGTTCCTGCCTCCACTACTTCATTGCTAGGCTATTCCACTTGCTGACAACTCTATGACTGAAGAAATACTTCCTAACGTCCCTGTGACTCGTCTGAGTCTTCAGCTTCCAGTTGTGACCCCTTGTCCCTGTGTCCCCTCTCTGGAACATCCTATCTCTGTCCACCTTGTCTATTCCCCGCAGTATCTTGTATGTCGTTATCATGTCTCCCCTGACCCTTCTGTCCTGCAGTGTCGTCAGTCCGATTTCCCTTAACCTTTCCTCGTACGACATTCCGTTGAGCTCTGGGACTAGCCTTGTTGCAAACCTTTGTACTTTCTCTAACTTCTTGACGTGCTTGACCAGGTGTGGGTTCCAGACTAGTGCTGCATACTCCAGTATGGGCCTAACATACACAGTGTACAGTGTCTTGAACGATTCCTTATTAAGGTATCGGAACGCTATTCTCAGGTTTGCCAGGCGCCCGTATGCTGCAGCGGTTATTTGGTTGATGTGTGCCTCCGGTGATGTGCTCGGTGTTATGGTCACCCCAAGGTCTTTCTCCCTGAGTGAGGTCTGTAGTCTTTGTCCACCTAGCCTATACTCTGTCTGCGGTCTTCTTTGCCCCTCCCCAATCTTCATGACTTTGCATTTGGCTGGATTGAATTCGAGAAGCCAGTTACTGGACCACATGTCCAGCTTCTCCAGGTCTCTTTGCAGTCCTGCCTCATCCTCGTCCTATTTAATTCTTCTCATCAACTTCACGTCATCTGCGAACAGGGACACTTCAGAGTCTATTCCTTCCATCATGTCGTTCACATATATCAAAAATAGCACTGGTCCTAGAACTGACCCCTGTGGGACCCCGCTCGTAACAGGCGGCCACTGTAATACCTCTTCACGTACCATGACTCGTTGCTGCCTCCCTGTCAGGTATTCCCTTATCCATTGCAGTGCCCTTCCTTTTACGTGTGCCTGATCCTCCAGCTTCTGCACTAATCTCTTGTGGGGAACTGTGTCAAAGGCCTTCCTGCAGTCTAGGAAAACGCAATCTACCCAACCCTCTCTCTCGTGTCTTACTTCTGTTACCTTGTCATAAAACTCCAGGAGGTTTGTGATACAAGATTTGCCTTCCATGAACCCATGCTGGTTTTCATTTATAATCTTGTTCCTTTCCAGGTGTTCGACCACTCTCCTCCTGATAATCTTCTCCATGACTTTGCACACAATACATGTCAGAGACACAGGTCTGTCGTTTAGTGCCTCGTTTCTGTTTCCTTTCTTAAATATGGGGACTACATTAGCTGTCTTCCATTTCTCAGGTAGTTGCCCAGTTTCAAGGGATGTGTTGAAGATTGTGGTTAGAGGCACACACAGCATCTCTGCTCCTTCTCTAAGGACCCATGGGGAGATGTTGTCCGGTCCCATCGCCTTTGAGGTGTCAAGGTCATTTAAGAGCTTCTTCACCTCCTCCTCAGTTGTTCGTATGTCATCCAACACTTGTTGGTATATTCCCTCTTGATGTTCCCTTCTGTGCTGTCTTCCCACAGCCCTTCCTGTCTCTACTGTAAAAACTTCCTTAAATCTCGTGTTCAGCTCCTCACATACCTCCTGATCATTTCTTGTGAGTTCTCCACCTTCTGTCCTTAATCTGATCACCTGGTCTTTGACTGTTGTCTTCCTCCTGATGTGGCTATACAACAGTTTCGGGTCTGTCTTGATTCTCGATGCTATGTCATTTTCATACTGTCGCTGGGCCTCCCTCCTTACCTGTGCGTACTCATTCCTGGCTCTGCGACTGATCTCCCTATTTTCGTGTGTTCTCTGCCTTCTGTACTTTTTCCATTCTCTATTGCACTTTGTTTTTGCCTCCTTACACCGTCGGGTAAACCAGGGGCTTGTTCTGGTCTTCCCGTTGTTACTGTTGCCCTTGGGAATGAACCTTTCCACTGCCTCCTTGCATTTTGTTGCTACATATTCCATCATGTGTGTGTGTGTGTGTGTGTGTGTGTGTGTGTGTGTGTGTGTGTGTGTGTGTGTGTGTGTGTGTGTGTGTGTGTGTGTGTGTGTGTGTGTGTATGTGTGTGTGTGTGTGTGTGTGTGTGTGTGTGTGTGTGTGTGTGTGTGTGTGGTGTGTGTGTGTGTGTGTGTACATATCTTCACATATGTGAGCACGAGTATTAATGCATTTACACGTTAAAATATTCTTCTATGTACAAATGTATCTATCATTCTCGTGTAGAATTAGGCAGCAGCGCTGCAGCTCCATTTTTCAGTACGATACTTTTTCCCTTGCACTTCCTCTCGCTTTCTTGTTACTTCCCCCTCTCTCATTTGATTCTTGCTATCCTTCTCATTTTATTCTTGTTATCCCTCTCACTTCTGGTTTTCCTCTCATCTCTCATTCCACAATTTCTGTTTTACCCTCTCCCTCTTCACTTTTTCCCTCTCTTATCTCGCTCACTTTCCCCTGCTACCCTCTCATCCCCGTCACTTTTAACCCCCCTCCCCTCATTCCCCTCCCCTCTTCACTTTTTCCCTCTCTTATCTCGCTCACTTTGCTACCCTGCTACCCCCCCCTCTCATTCCCCGCTCACTTTTGCTACCCTCTCATCCCCCCCCCCCCCCTCCCCTCATTCCCCTCCCCTCTTCACTTTTTCCCTCTCTTATCTCGCTCACTTTCCCCTGCTACCCTCTCATCCCCGTCACTTTTAACCCCCCTCCCCTCATTCCCCTCCCCTCAATCCCCTCCCCTCACTTCCCCCGTACCCGCCTTACCCTCGTTGTGCGTAATTTATAACATTATTTTCCACTATATTCTACTTTTTTTTCCACCAACCTCTCAAAATTTTCATATTTTTATACGTATTTAAAACTTTATTCTCGATGGAAATTTACCAAAAGTTTAAAAGAAATAATAATATATAATTTTTGTTAAATACAGTGACTTTTACCCACCTAAGCAGGGTGATTCAAAGAAGAAAATGCATTCAAAAATCTCTCGCTAAACCAGACGTGTGTCCAAAATAGAGCAGATATTAAGATCAGTGATCCTCCGAACAGCATTATTCCCTCCCAGCTGTACTTCACCTGCTACAAAATACAAGTGTGGCTTGATGGGTTTTCCTGAGTACCTTCGTAGAGTGTACGATGTTTTCACTCGGCAGAACGTTCAGTTTTAAAGCTCACTATGATCTAACACCGTCATAGATGAAAAAGTGATGAAAAAAGAAAAAAACACTGAAGAGAAAAAATATATGAGGTAAAAAGAGGTCTGTAGAGTTCACTTTCAATCACATCGACTTTAGCCTCTTTCGTTTTTCTGTCCAAGGGATTTTTAGTTTTTTTTTCGATCAGTGTTCATGACACAAATACAAGCAGCATCAAACATGCTACATGGATACTCAGTTCCTCCTCTCATTACCTTTTGCACGTCCTCTTTCCATCAATTCCTCGTTCCTCGCTGTACCACATTCCATCCGTTCAAGTCCAGGTTTATACGTAGTCTTAAGGTTTTTTTTTTTTTTTGATCCAGCCTTTTATATTACCAGACCCTCTCGTCTCTCTTTTCCGCTCTTTCACTATTAACTTTTATATTATGTTACTATTTTTTTCAATTTCTTCAATCCACATTGTTTGGAAAATACTCAGGGCACATGTTGATAACAGACACGACATCTTCCCTACTTCCAGTCTCCTCTATGCTACGACAACTTCCCTACTTCCAGCCTCCTCTCTGCTACGACAACTTCCCTACTTCCAGCCTCCTCTTTGCTACGACAACTTCCCTACTTCCAGTCTCCTCTTTGCTACGACAACTTCCCTACTTCCAGCCTCCTCTCTGCTACGACAACTTCCCTACTTCCAGCCTCCTCTCTGCTACGACAACTTCCCTACTTCCAGCCTCCTCTCTGCTACGACAACTTCCCTACTTCCAGCCTCCTCTCTGCTACGACAGTTTCCCTACTTCCAGCCTCCTCTCTGCTACGACAGCTTCCCTACTTCCAGCCTCCTCTCTGCTACGACAGCTTCCCTACTTCCAGCCTCCTCTTTGCTACGACAACTTCCCTACTTCCAGCCTCCTCTCTGCTACGACAGCTTCCCTACTTCCAGCCTCCTCTTTGCTACGACAACTTCCCTACTTCCAGCCTCCTCTATGCTACGATAGCTTCCCTACTTCCAGTCTCCTCTCTGCTACGACAGCTTCCCTACTTCCAACCTCCTCTCTGCTACGACAGCTTCCCTACTTCCAGTCTCCTCTATACTACGATAGCTTCCCTACTTCCAGTCTCCTCTTTGCTACGACAACTTCCCTATTTCCAGCCTCCTCTTCGTTACATCTTCCCTACTTCCAGCCTCCTCTCTGTTACGACAGCTTCCCTACTTCTGCTACGACAGCTACTTCCAGACACAGCTTCCCTACTTCCAGCTACTTCCCTACTTCTGATAGCTTCCCTACTTCCAGTCTCCTCTTTGCTACACAACTTCCCTATTTCCAGCCTACATTTCCCTACTTCCAGCCTCCTCTCTGTTACGCAGCTACGCCTCCTCTCTGCTACGACAACTTACCTACTTCCAGTCTCCTCTTTGCTACGACAACTTCCCTATTTGCAGTCTCCTCTTTGCTACGACAACTTCCCTATTTCTAGCCTCCTCTTCGTTACATATTCCCTACTTACAGCTTCCACTCTGCTACGACAGCTTCCCTACTTCCAGCCTCCCCTTCGCTACGACATAAAAAAATGCTTTATTTCCTCACCAAATCGTCGATAACTCTGTTCTTTGATATACTCTCGCGCGTGTATCTGCTGAAGAGGGTCCCAGAAGGGGTCGAAATATACAGATCAATTAATCTCCTAAGTTTCTGTCTCTATGTGGGTTATTATTGACCATACTCTCATTTATTTATACGTGGCAAATTTCCTTACACGGAACATTCTACTAGCTAATATGATTCTTTTTGTTATCTATTCTTGAATAGATGCATCCACTCCATTGTATCTAAATTCAATAATAATTCCTTCCTTCTTTCCTGCAGTCTTTTATTTCTATATATCTGTTAATTTCATTAATTTTTTTTCTTTTCTGCCTTAACTTCAATTTTTGCACATTCTTGCAAACCAGTGACTCAGCTGCGTAAGTAATTTTAGCAACTGTACTTGACTTTTTTGTAATATCTTCTATAAACTATTTGGACGATTGACGGAGCTCTTGGTTGATGAAATTTGAGCAACCCCTCTCACTCCTTTGGTCATTTCCTACATTACGCTGATTACAATCACTCATTCCCCATTTTCTCATTCCCATTTCTTATTAAGAGATCTTCCTATAGGCTCATTACAGTTTCCTATTCCACAGGAAATGTATATCCTCAGCGCTTCAAGAAATACAATCCACCAGATTACCTTTACACGCGCGCGCACACACACACACACACACACACACACACACACACACACACACACTTTGCCAAATGCAAAGTCATGAAGATGGGGGAGGGGCACAGAAGACCACAGACAGAGTATAGGCTAGGTGGCCAAAGACTGCAAACCTCACTCAAGGAGAAAGATCTTGGGGTGAGTATAACACCGAGCATGTCTCCGGAAGCACACATCAATCAGATAACTGCTGCAGCATATGGGAGCCTGGCAAACCTGAGAACAGCATTCCGATACCTTAGTAAGGAATCATTCAAGACACTGTACACCGTGTATGTCAGGCCCATACTGGAGTATGCAGCACCTGTTTGGAACCCGCACTTGATAAAGCACGTCAAGAAACTAGAGAAAGTACAAAGGTTTGCGACAAGGTTAGTTCCAGAGCTAAGGGGAATATCCTATGAGGAAAGATTAAGGGAAATCGGCCTGATCACACTGGAGGACAGGAGGGTCAGGGGAGACATGATAACGACATATAAAATACTGCGTGGAATAGACAAGGTGGACAAAGACAGGATGTTCCAGGGAGGGGACACAGAAACAATAGGCCACAATTGGAAGTTGAAGACACAAATGAGTCAGAGAGATAGTAGGAAGTATTTCTTCAGTCATAGAGTTGTAAGGCAGTGGAATAGCCTAGAAAATGACGTAGTGGAGGCAGGAACCATACACAGTTTTAAGACGAGGTTTGATAAAGCTCATGGAGCGGGGAGAGAGAGGGCCTAGTAGCAACCGGTGAAGAGGCGGGGCCAGGAGCTAGGACTCGACCCCTGCAACCACAAATAGGTGAGTACAAATAGGTGAGTACACACACACACACGCAAGCACACACAGACCTGAGAATAGCGTTCCGGTACCTCCGTAAGGAATCATGCAAGACTTTATACACTGTGTACGTCAGGCCCATACTGGAGTATGCAGCACCAGTTTGGAGCCCACACCTGGTCAAACACGTCAAGAAATTAGAGAAAGTGCTAAGGTTTGCAACAAGGCTAGTTCTAGAGCAAAGGGGAATGTCCTATAAAGAAAGGTTAAGGGAAATCGGTCTGACAACACTGGAGGACAGGAGGGTCAGGGGAGACATGATAACGACATACAAAATACTGCGTGGAATAGACAAGGTGGAGAGAGACAGGATGTTTCAGAGATGGGACACAGAAACAAGGGGTCACAATTGGAAGCTGAAGACTTAGATGATTCAAAGGGATGTTAGGAAGTATTTTTTCAGTCATAGAGTAGTTAGGAAGTGGAATAGTCTGGCAAGCGATGTAGTGGAGGCAGGAACTATACATAGTTTTAAGACGAGGTATGATAAAGCTCATGGAGCAGGGGGAGAGAGGACCTAGTAGCGGTCGGTGAAGAGGCGGGGCCAGGAGCTGAGTATCGACCCCTGCAACCACAATTAGGTGAGTACAATTAGGTGAGTACAGAACCACCCTCAGAACCCCACAGCCAAATACGTTATCCCTACACAACCCACAATCCAAACTTACAGCTCCCACCTCTCACTATGCTGCAGAATTCCACAACACACTGCTAGGTCCAACACCCCCACAGATCCTCCAGAACACAGTATTGGAGAGGAAACTGAAGGTATGGTACACCAACGCTGATGGAATAACGAATAAGTGGGAGGAGTGCCACGAAAGAATCAAAGAGGCATCACCAGGCATCATAGCTCTCACAAAAAAAATCTCACAGGAATGATAAAAGATCCCAGCTTTCCAACGGGATATCAGATCCTGAGGAAAGACTGAGGGAACAGAGGGAGTAGAGGAGTAGCATTGCTCATCAAAAACCATTGGGATTTTGATGAGCTAGAGAGAGGAGACAGAGGAGAAGCAAAAGACTACATAATAGGAACACTTCAGTCTGGTGGTACCAAGGTGTAGTTGCAGTGATGTATAACCCGCCACAGAACAGCATGAGGCCAAGGCAAGAGTATGATGAGAGTAACAGAGTGATGGTTGACACACTAGCTGAAGTGGCCAGAAAGGCTCGTGCGAGCAGGGCAAACCTGTTGATTGTGGATGACTTGAATCATAAGGAAATTGACTGGGAGAACGTGGAGCCACATGGGGGCCCAGAAACGTGGAGGGCTAAGATGATGGAGATGGTACTGGAAAACCTCATGTACCAACACGCAAGGGACACTACCAGAGAGAGAGAGGAGAGGATGAAGACATCACATATGAAAGACCCATCGAGGCCAGTGACCACGTAGTTCTGAGCCTCAAATACATAGTAGAGTTACAAATGGAAAAAGAAGCAGGAAGGGCAGGACGAATGAAGCCAAACTACAAGAGAGGGGACTACAGGACTACAGAGGCATGAAGAATTTCCTTCACGGGGTTCAATGGGACAGAGAACTGGCAGGGAAGACAGTAAATCAGATGATGGAATATGTGACAACAATATGCAACGAAGCAGAGGAGAGCTTGGTACCCAAGAGTGACAGAAATAACAAGAAAGCCAGGATGAACCCTTTGTTCACCCAAAGGTGAAGAGAGGCAAAAACCAAATGCTAGAGAATGGAAGAAGTATAGAAGGCAAAGAACCCAGGGGAGCAGTCGTAGAGCCAGAAATGAATATGCACAGGTAAGAAGGGAGGCAAAACAATAATACGAAAATGACATAACAGCGAAAGCCATATCTGACCCGAAGCTGCTGTAAAGCCACATCAGGAGGAAAACATTCAAGGACCAGGTAATCAAGCTAAGGAAGGAAGGAGAGGAGATCACAAGAAACGACCGAGAAGTATGGGAGGAGTTCAACATGAGATTCAAAGAAGTGCTCACTGAGGAGACAGAAGGGACTCCAGAAAGACGGAGAAGTGGGGTACACTTTCAAGTGCTGGACGCAATAAATACAACCGAGGAAGAAGTGAAGAGGCTGCTAAGCGAGCTGGATACCTCAAAGGCGATGGGGCCGGATAACATCTCTCCATGGGTCCTGAGAGAGGGAGCAGAGGCGTTATGTGTACCACTAACAACAATCTTCAACGTATCTATCAAAACAGGGCAACAACCTGAGGTAAGGAAAACAGCAAATGTAGTCCCAATTTTTAAAAAGAGAGTCATGGAGAAGATTATCAGGGAAAGCGTAGTGTCACAGACCTACTGAAGTTCTATGACAGGGTGACAGCAGTAAGACAAAAGACAAAGGGGTGAGTAGATTGCGTTTTCTTCGTCAGTATGAAGGTGTTTGACACAGTTCCACACAAGAGATTAGTGCAAAAGCTAGAGGGCCAGGTAGGAATAACAGGGAAGGCACTGCAATGGATCAGGGAATACATATCGGGAAGACTACAGGGAGTCATGGTACGTGGTACGTGACGAGGTGTCAGAGTGGGCGCCTGTGACGAGCGGGGTTCCACAGGTGTCAGTCCTTGGACCAGTGCTGTTTCTGATATATGTGTGAACGACATGACGGAAGGAATTGACGCAGAAGTGTCCCTGTTTGCAGATGATGTGAAGTGGATGAGAAGAATTCAATCGGACGAGGACCAGGAAGAACTTCAAAGGGATCTGACAGCCTTCAGGCCTGGTCCAGCAATTGGCTCCTGGAGTTCAACCCCACCAAGTGCAAAGTCATGAAGATTGGGGAAGGGCAAAGAAGACCTCAGACTGAGTACAGTCTATGGGACCAGAGACTACAAACCTCACTCAAGGAAAAGGATCTTGGGGTGAGTATAACACAGGGCACATCTCCTGAGAAGAACATCAACCAAATAACTGTTGCAGCATATGGGCGCCTAGCAATTCGAACATCTCAATAAGGAATAGTTCAGGACCCTGTACACCGTATACGTTAGGCCTATATTACAGTATGCTGCACCAGTTTGGAATCCACATCTAGCCAACCACTTAAGAAAAATGAAGAAAGTGCAAAGGTTTGCAACAAGACTGGTCCCGGGACTAAGGAAAGAGGTTAAGGGAAATGGACCTGACGACACTGGAGGACAGGAGAGATAGGGGGGATATGATAACGACATATAAAATACTGAGAGGAATTGACAAGGTGGATAGGGACATTATCTTCCAGAGATGGGACACAGCAACAAGGGGTCACAGTTGGAAGTTGAAGACTCAGATGAATCACAGGGATGTTAGGAAGTATTTCTTCAGTTGCAAAGTTGTCAGGAAGTGGAACAATCTGGGAAATGATGTAGTGGAGGCCAAATCCATTCATAGCTTTAATTAAGAAGGGGTAAGATAAATCTCATGGAGCAGGAATAGTGACCTAGTAGCGGCTAGTGAATAGGAGGGGCCAAGAGCTGCAACCTCAACTAGGTGAGTACACACACACACACACACACACACACACACACACACACACACACACACACACACACACACACACACACACACACACACACACACACACACACACACACACACACGCACACACACATACACACACACACACACACACACACACACACACACACACACACACACACACACACACACACACACACACACACACACACACACACACACACACACACACACACACACACACACACACACACACACACACACACACACACACACACACACACACTAACAAACATACACGCACATGTGTACACACACGCACTCACAAACACAGTCACATCCTGATAATAGGTCAAGGCCAACTATAATGCTAATTCAAACATGTCAAATAACATGAACTGGCCTCCGAATGTCACGTACACGCGTACTTTGTGATCTGTTTTCCAAATGCATTTTGGGGGGAGGGGTTTCAAACAGAAAAAAAATGCTTTTACAAACTCTCTCTCACCCCCCCCCCAAAAAAAAAATTACAACCTAACTTGTGCTCAATTTATGTCGTAACCTAGATATAAAAACAATATTTTTTTCATTATGTTAATTTTCCATTTCATTATTTTAACATACAAAATCAATATATATCATTCATAAAAAAATAAAAACCTTTCTAATTCAAAATATTTCAAGATTTTACCTTTTCGAAAACCATTTTTGACGAAACTGCCTTTTTTAAACTTTAAGAGCCATATTTCAGAATATGACCGCCCATATAACATCATCATAATGATGATGATGAGCTTAATAATAATATTTATGATGATGAAGTTCAAATTCAAATTCAAAGTTTATTCTCTATAAAGATTACGATGTTGAATTTACAGAATTTGGTTGTTGTGTGGTTTACATGTAGTTAAATAATGATTACAGAGTGTACCACTAGAACGCCTAGCATGGCTAGGCATTTCGGGCAGACTTAGTTTAATTTTTTATTTTAAAATATTACAAATTATGAGGTAAGTTGGTATTATGGCTAAGTGACTAAATACTAGTTTGTGAGTTTAGCAATGTGAATGCTTTTTGTTTTGGCACAGTACATAGTTTCAGTATTGGAGTATCATAGGATTCATTATTTTAAGATTGAGATTAATATTTCTGTTCATGGTCAAATGGGTGAGTGAGTGTAAGTGTGAACCACCAGGTGGTATTCGTGTAGTTAGTTGATGGGGTGTATCAGGGAGATAAGATGTTTTCTAATGGTAGTTTTGAAGGTGATGAATGTGTCTGCAGTTCTAGAGTTCTCAGGTAGGGTGTTCCAGATTTTAGGGCCTTTGACATACATTGAATTTTTGTAAAGGTTTAGTCGGACACGGGGAATGTCGTAGAGATGTTTGTGTCTGGTGTTATGCCTGTGGGTTCTGTCACAACTATCAAGAAAGCGTTTTAGGTCAAGGTTGATATTGGAGTTTAAGGTCCTGTAGATGTAGATTGCACAGTAGTAAGTGTGGATGTACTGAACAGGGAGTAAGTTTACATCTATGAAGAGTGAGGGGGGGTGTTGCCAGGGATGGGATTTAGTGATTATTCTTACTGCAGCTTTTTGTTCGATTATTATTGGCTTTAGGTGTGTTGCTGCAGTTGATCCCCAAGCACAAATAGCATAGGTGAGGTATGGATATATAAGTGAATGGTATAGTGTGATAAGGGCAGTTTGCGGCACGTAGTATCGTATCTTTGAGAGGATCCCAACCGTTTTGGATACTTTTTTGGTTATGTGTTGGATATGGGTGCGGAAATTCAGGTTGTTGTCAAGGTATAGGCCTAGGAATTTGCCCTCATTATGTCTGGTAATTAGAGTGTTGTCAATCTTAATGTTAATTTGTGCATCTCCTGCTCTGCTACCAAACATAATATAGTAGGTTTTGTCATTGTTAAGCGTAAGTTTATTGGCTGTCATCCAAGTCGATATTTTGATCAGCTCCTCGTTAACAATGGTGTTGAGGGTGGCAAGATTAGGGTGAGAGATGACATAAGTCGTGTCGTCAGCAAAGAGAATGGGTTTCAGGTGTTGGGATACGTTTGGAAGATCCTTGATGTATATGAGGAAGAGCAGGGGACCAAGGACACTTCCCTGCGGAACTCCAGTATCAAGTGGCCGTGTTGTTGATGCTGTGTCTTTAATGGTGACATACTGATACCTATTAGTAAGGTAAGATTTGAAATAAGCAAGCGCATGGCCTCTTATACCGTAATGGTCAAGTTTGTGGAGTAGGATGTCGTGGTCTACTGTGTCAAAAGCTTTTCTTAGGTCAATAAAATTCCTAGTGGATATTCCTTATTTTCCAATGCTGTGTAAAGCAGATCTAGCATTTTTATGATTGCATCATTAGTGCTTTTATTTTTCCTGAATCCAAATTGGCAGGGGTTGAGTATGTTTTGTGTTGTTATAAATGAATATAGTCTCCTGTGCACGAGTTTCTCAAAGATTTTGGATAGCAATGGTAAGTTTGATATTGACCTATAGTTGCTTAAGTCTGTAGTTACACCACCTTTATGTATTGGTGTAACCCTTGCCATCTTGAGTAGTTTCGGAAAGGTGCTAGTTTCTAGTGACTTGTTAAAAAGTAATGAAATAGCATGCGAAAGGATATGGGCCGCTCGCTTGTACAGTAATGGTGGGACATTAGACAGATTCCCTGAGTTGGTTTTAAGTGACTTTATAATCTCGGTGACTTCCGAGGGCTCAGTTGGTGCAAGATAGAAGGAATTTGGGAAATTCCCATCTAGGTAGTCCCCGGCATGGGCATTGGTATGTGGGATTTTATTGGCGAGATTAGATCCTATGGTTGAGAAGAAGTCGTTTATCTTGTTAGCTGTGTCAGTGGGATGTAGTGGTGTTTCATTAGGTTTAGTTAGGACAATATTCTTGGTTTTTTTCAGTTTGTGGGTCCCTAGAATCTGAGAGAGTGTTTTCCAGGTCTTTTTTATATCTCCTCTAGTGTCTGTGAATCTACTGGAGTAGTATAGTTGTTTGGCTTTCTTTATTACTTTGGTGAGAACTGATGAATAGTGTTTAAGAATATCTTTGTGTATTAAGCCCTGTCTATATTGCTTTTCATATTGGTGTTTCTTGTCAATGGATTTCAGAATGGTGCTGGTTAGCCATGGGCAACCAAGCCGTTTATTTGTGATCTGTTTCGTTTTTATAGGACAATGTTTGTTGTATAGTCTAAGTAATTTGTTAAGAAAAATGTCTGTCCAGTCATCAATACCATTGGCCTTGGAGAATTCTGTAGGCCAGTCAACAATCTCTAGGTCAGCTGTGAACTTCCTTATTGAGGCCTCGTCATGGAGTCTAAATGAGACTTTGTTGAATTCAAGTGGTGGTTTACTAATGTTTGTCAGGAGGAAGGTAGGGTAGTGGTCTGTAGTGCTATCTGTGATTATCCCTGATTTAAGGGGGACTAGTATATTGGTCCATATGTGGTCTATTATGGTTGCACTTGTCTCAGTGAGCCTGGTTGGTTTAGTTATTGTTGGTATGAGAAGTGTGTTGTTCATATTGTTGATGAAATCAGTTACAGGCTGATCATCTAGTAAGCCAAGGTTGATGTTGAAGTCTCCAGCTAAGAGAAGGTGGTGCTTATTCATTTGTCTGTTTGTTATTAGTGACTTTAATTTCTCACTGAAATTTGGGATGTTTGTGTGAGGCATCCGGTAAATGGCACCGATTGTTATAGGTGTCTTAAGGTTTTTTACAGTAAAATTAGCAAAAATGTATTCCCCATATTCATCACTAAAGCAAGTTGTGCTAATACAAGATAATTGGTTAGAGTAATAGATTGCAGTACCACCCCCAACTTGGTTTGGTCTGCAGTTGTGAATTGCTGTGTATCCTGGTAGAGGGTAGATATCTATTGTCTCCTGCTTAAGCCAGGTCTCAGTAAGAATAATGCAGGAGAAGGGTGTCTTTAGTGATTCAAGGAGTGCCAGGAGGTCATCATATTGTTTGCTTAAGGACCTGATGTTGTACTTAAGTACTGATAGACTTTTAGCATTGTTTAGGATAGTGCTGGCTTGTGTTGCTGTGTAATAAAGGCAGTTACTTTCCAATAGGTTTTGATTGGGTGTCAGATTATGGAGGTTTAGATCAGGGTCAACGTGATCAATCATCTTCTAGGTTTAAATTATGGTTATTTATATCCTTAGTTGTGTGTTGAGTTCTAGTACTGATATCTGTAGTGGTGGGAAGTTTGGACAAGTATATAGCTAGAGTATTTTGGTCATATAGAGTATAGTCACTACTACACATAATGAAGTTGATGTTGTCTATGTGTTGTGCTGGAATGAACTAAAGTACAACTAGGTATAAACTAGTAATATAAAAATACAAATTTAAAATAGAACAAGACTCTCACTTGTAATTGCACTAAGGCCTAACATAATGACTTTTGTGGAGTCTATGTTTTGAGCTAGAATGAGCTATAGTACAACTAGATTTAATTTAATAATATAAAAATACAAATTAAAAATAGCACCAGTCTCTCACTAGTAATTGCACTATGGTCTAATATAATGAATTTGGTATTGACTATAGTACAACTGTGTTTAATCTAATAATATAAAAAAGGCACAAGACTCTCAATTGTAATTGCACTAAGGTCTTATATAAGTTGTTTACAAGAATTAGAGTATAACTAGATTTAAATTGACAGGATAAAATACACAAGTTAAGGTAGTAAAAGAATAATAATAAAAAAAAATGATAAAAATAAAAATGGCAATGACTTGGTTATAATATGCTAGTAAGATGGTAGACAGGATAATATAAAAGTTGTAGTTGAAAATACTAGTTTAAAAAAGTATATAATAAGATGGTCAATAAAAGAAGTTTACAATAAGTTTGATCAATATAGTTTAAAGCAAAATTGGGCAATAATAGGGATTTTAGAATAAAATTGGGCAATTGAGTATTTCTTAAAGTGAGGTAGAATTATTGAGGACAAGTTATGGCTAGTTTATAATAAAATAAGATGGAACAGTGATGAGGTAAGTTGTAAAAAAAGGAAATAGATTCTGTAGATATTAAACAAATTAAGACTATGAGGTAGAATGGTCGTTGAATACAACAATGACAATCAAAAGTAGTTGGGGTATTAGAATTTTAGGGGGGCACAAATTTATGACAATATAACACTAACTGTGGACTGTGGGTATTATCTGCACTTTACTCTGATTCTGTTAGTCCAGCCTCACTTAGGAATGTTTTAAGGTCATGTTCTGTAGAGATAAGTATCTCTTCCCAGTGGGCTGTTTCCTAACTGCGATTTTTCCATCCCTCACAAAGCACTGGTGGATTTTTTGGGCATAGCGTAATTTTCTTAGCCGATAAAGAAGGTTTTGTCTTGTTTTGGTAAGGCACTCATTGACGTAAACATCAGTTTTCAAGTTAATAATGAATATACATAAATACGGTGTATTAACTAAAAAAAACCATAGTATGCATGGTTAATCTTCCACAGTCACAAAAAGTATATTGATCTTCGAGAAGCTTCTTTTGCTGCAGCCTGTGTGCACTGTAATTGCCAGGTTAGAAATGAGGCTTCACATGTGTCCTGTGTGTCATACTCCGTCACGGGTGAGGCTTCACATGTGTCCTGCGTGTCATACTCCGTCACAGGTGAGGCTTTGTTACAAAAAAACGCGATATCTATGAAACATAGCCATCTCCAGTGAATACTAGAAAGGATTGCCCTTCTAGCATTCAACCTGTTACTGGGTTTTTGTAACTAGTAGTCAGTATCCTGGTCCAATTATCCAGTAGAATGTAATAGTGAAGTTCAATTGTTCTTCAGGATTACAAGTGGTAGGTAACTAAAGAAATAAAATTTAAGAAGTTTATTAATAAAGATAAAGTTGTCTAGGTGGACAATATCAAAGTAAATCAAAGTAAATTAATTTAATATAATATAGGATATAAGTTGCGACAATTCTCTCGTGTACAGTATTATTGTGCTGAAGGCACATATCTTGATGGCTCTTAAGTACCGTCTGGTACATTGTCAGCATTTAAGAACATAGTACTAATATATACAAGTATGTATGTATATAGGTATGTATTTATGTAGGTATGTAGATATGTAAGTATGTGCTCTAAGTAGTTCGCTATGTCTCAAGACTAGATTCGACTTAACAAATGACCAACTAAATGTCCTCACATAAACTATCTTCCTGACAAACCTGACAATCAGAACAGCTTGCTTGAACAGTAAGACAACCGATTCGCCGAACAACAATGTAAGAAGCAGCAGCAACGCAGAGTCAGAAACAAGATCACATAACGACTCTAAGTGGGGACTACTTGCAGACCCTCCACAAAAGTCACAAAACTCCCTTAATACTGAATCTAAGTTCAGCATAACAAAATCCCCGACTGTGACGGTGCACAGATACAAGAACAAATTAGGTCAGAAGCTACAGCTCAGGACCTGAGATATCTTAGTGTCAGTGAGATACAACCTCAGTAAAACGTCGAAAATCACTAAGTCAAGGCTATGCTCTGTGAACAGAGTTACACCGAGTTGCGAGAAGTATGTTTCGTCTCACTACCGAAAACATACTCTACCAGAGTCTAATCCACGAACTAACAACAAGAGAGCGACAGAGATGTTCCAACAAGGGCCAGCAAGGGAGAGCTGGAGAGGGAGGTGTTGTTGGAACCAGCACCAGCCAATGAGAGAGAGAGGAAGGCAAGGTTTAGCGCTCCCCCATGATTATAATAATAATAATAATAATGCTCAATACTCTCGAACAATGAACACAGAATAAGGTGTAAATGTTACATCCTAAGTCAAATAATAATATAAAGCAATATATTTACGATTTAGCTAATATCACAAATATCAGCAACATAAAATTATATGAACAGGTAATATACATTAAAATTGAGATATATACATGTACATACATTGTGACCCATTCATGGGTCGCAATAGGCTTCTCGAGTGTCCTGTGTGTCATTCTCCGTCACAGGTGAGGCTTCACACATATCCAGCGTTTCATGCTCCGTCACAATTGAGGCTTCACACGTGTTCTGCTTGTCATGCTCCGTCAATCCTAGAGAAGGAAAAAACTCACGCAAACGACCTTCAATAGCATTAGTGGACAAGAAAAAAGCAGGAATTATGGAGCAATTACGAAGAGGTCAAGGGTGTGGGGGATGGAAGAAGGATGCTATGGAAAGAGAGAGAGAATGTGTGTGTGTGTGTGAGAGAGAGAGAGAGAGAGAGAGAGAGAGAGAGAGAGAGCGAGAGTTGGAGGAAAAGCAAGAGAACAAGGTACTTTCACAATATTTCCAACTTTGCGCTTGACTGCTCTGACTACATTGTTTCTTGAGCTCTTCAGGAGACAAAAAAAGGTTTACAAAGCCTCAAACGCCTTTATATATAGTTGACCTTATCATGCCAATCGAAACTGCTACACAGCCTTATCAGAAGCAAGACGACAGGGAAAAACATAGCAAGAGAATCAATAAAGGAGAAAAAAGGAACTCATAATAAACGTTAAGTTCTGTGAAATAAAGAGAGATACTTAAGTGAACAAAGAGGCAGGGAAGCAGTATTGATGCTTCAGCGACTTGAAATCGGGATATTAAAGAACAATGAATAATATCCCACATATTATTACATTGTTGAATTTAAAAGCTAGGAGCTCTTGTGCTAGATCATTTCAAAGGCCGGTCCTGTGTAACACATATTATAGGACTGCCTCAAGCACGTCATTTAAAGCAGTCGGCTAACACCCAAGTAGCTATTTACTGTTAGGTGAATGTGGGCAACAGGCACAAGGAAACATTCCTCATGTCTCCACCTGTCGAGGAATCAAACGCGAGTCAAAAACAACTCCTTCAGCGTAGCTTTTCCACCATATAAAATATGTACACACACACACACACACACACACACACACACACACACACACACACACACACATACACATACACAAAAAAAAAGAAACACTAGCGAATCTTACATACAGTACACTCGCATATTTACATCCATGCTAAAACTTGGATATCATTTGACACCTGCGCAAAGCATTCATACATAAATACATAGCTAAATATAATAAAACAGGAGCACATGAATAAAGCAGAATAGACATTTAACATCTGTCGTCATTCCCAAATTAGTGAGGAAATTGCATTCATAGCGGAATATATAACTTTAAATTAAAGAGAGGAATTTTTATATATTCTCTTGAGCTGCTTTACGCATGGTAGTCAAAGTATGCTAGAGTAATGAATAAAATTATTATTTACATTTTAGCAATATATTATATATACACACATATTAATATATATATATATATATATATATATATATATTTTTTTTTTTTTTTTTTTTTTTTTTTTTTTTTCAACAAGTCGGCCGTCTCCCACCGAGGCAGGGTGACCCAAAAAAGAAAGAAAATCCCCAAAAAGAAAATACTTTCATCATCATTCAACACTTTCACCACACTCGCACATTATCACTGTTTTTGCAGAGGTGCTCAGAATACAACAGTCTATAAGCATAAACATATATATATATATATATATATATAGAGAGAGAGAGAGAGAGAGAGAGAACATTAAAATGGTATAAAATACCGACAGGTTGTTAGGTAAGACACATATGCAACAGTTAGGTATCTTTATTATGAAACGTTTCGCCTACACAGTAGGCTTCTTCAGTCAAGTACAGAAAAGTTGATAGAAGCAGAAGATACTTGAAGACGATGTAATCAGTCCATCACCCTTAAAGTTTTGAGGTGGTCAGTCCCTCAGTCTGGAGAAGAGCATCGTTCCATAGTATGAAACAATATGGAGATGAAGTGACAGGATGGAGCTTTTTATAGCGCCAAGAGGTGAGACGTAAGCCACTAGGAGAGGTATATATATATATATATACATATATATTTGCCACTGTACTATAATAAAACAGTATGTTTGGGTCTTCAAGTCGTGCCTGTAGGCTACCCTAAAAGTTTCTTACTTCAGTTTTTTATAGCTAAATATTGTCTATATACGGACCAAGAGATAGATCACCCACACAGTCGTTTTGAAAAATAGCAATTAACGATTAGCATTTTAAGTCAATGTCTTGGAGGTGAGTGAACCTAAGGCCAAGTGTACGCTGTTATTAACATCACTGTGCAATGATGGCTACCAGTTATAATAATAATAATAATAATAATAATAATAATAATAATAATAATAATAATAATAATAATAATAATAATAATAATAATAATAATAATGATAATAATAATTAAAGTGAAAATAATAATAATGATAAGAGAGACAGAGAGAGAGAGAGAGAAATATCATTAGGCAGATGGGTTGGCCTGTTATTTCTGCGCTTCGTTCCCTTTATGCGTCGGGAGTGGGATAAGGGATAGTAATTTAAGCCAGTTTACCTATCCGCTTATATCCCTCTTCTGGAGTGTGTGTGAGTGTGTGTGTGTGAGTGTGTGTGTGTGTGTGTGTGTGTGTGTGTGTGTGTGTGTGTGTGTGTGTGTGTGTGTGTGTGTGTGTGTGTGTGTGTGTGTGTGTGTGTGTGATTGCAAGGATAGATTCAAGGATCCTGGCCCCGCATCTTCTCTGATCGCTACTAGGTCCTCTGTCTCCCTGCTCCATGAGCTTTATCAAACTTCGTCTCAGAACTATATATGGTTCTTGCCACCACTACGTTACTTACCAGACTATTCCACTTCCTGACAACTCTATGACTGAAGAAATACTTCCTAACATCAATTTGACTTGTAGGAGTCGTCAGCTTCCAACTGTGACCCCTTATTTCTGTGTCCCATCTCTGGAACATCTTGTCTTTGTCCACCTTGTCAATTCCTCGAGTATTTTATATGCTGTTATCATGTCTCCCCTAGCCCTCCTATCCTCCAATGTCGTCAGGCCGATTTCCCTTAACCTTTCTTCGCAGGACATTCCCTTAGCTTTGGGACTAGTTTTATTGCAAACCTTTGCACTTTCTCTAATTTCTTGACGTGCTTAACCAGGTGTGGGCTCCAAACTGGTGCTGCATACTCCAAGATGGGACTGACGTACACGGTAGATCCAGGTGTGTACTCACCTAGTTGTACTCACCTAGATGAGGTAGCGGGGGTCGAGTCCTAGCTCCTGGCCCCGCCTCTTCACTGATCGCTACTTGATCACTCTCCCTGAACAGTGAGCTTTATCATACCTCTGCTTAAAGCTATGTATGGATCCTGCCTCCACTACATCGCTTCCCAAACTACTCCACTTCCTGACTACTCTGTGGCTGAAGAAATACTTCCTAACACCCCTGTGATTCATCTGTGTATTCAACTTCCAACTGTGTCCCCTTATTGCTGTGTCCCATCTCTGGAACATCCTGTCTTTGTCCACCTTGTCAATTCCTCTCAGTATTTTGTATGTCGTTATCATGTGTTCCCTATCTCTCCTGTCCTCCAGTGTCGTCAGGTGGATTTTCCTTAACCTCTCCTCGTAGGACATACCCCTTAGCTCTTGTTGCAAACCTTTGCACTTTCTCTAGTTTCTTTACGTGCTTGGCTAGGTGTGGGTTCCAAACTGGTGCCGCATACTCCAATATGGGCCTAACGTACACGATGTACAGGGTCCTGAACGATTCCTTATTAAGATGTCGGAATGCTGTTCTGAGGTTTGCTAGGCGCCCATATGCTGCAGCAGTTATTTGGTTGATGTGCGCTTCAGGAGATGTGCCTGGTGTTATACTCACCCCAAGATCTTTTTCCTTGAGTGAGGTTTGTAGTCTCTGACCCCCTAGACTGTACTCCGTCTGCGATGTGTGTGTGTGTGTGTGTGTGTGTGTGTGTGTGTGTGTGTGTGTGTGTGTGTGTGTGTGTGTGTGTGTGTGTGTGTGTGTGTGTGTGTTATTTTTAAGAAAAAGATCAACTCCTGTAGGGGTGTGGAAGTGTTCCTAGGAAAAGCGATGTTGTAAGATTTACATAAGAACATAAGAAAGAAGGAACACTGCAGGAAGCCTTCTGGTCCATGCTAGGCAAGTCCAAGTGACGCCCACTCAAGAAGAAAAGAGCACTGCTGCAGACCTACTTGCCCAAGCTTTGGTTCCAGGAAGGACTTCTGACCTCCACTTAGTGTCGTAGTTCATTCCATTTGTCCACTCGTATTATTCAATTCAATTCAATTCAAGTTTATTCTCTATAATGGTTACAATGTGGGGTTTACAGGTTTTGGGTATTTTGTGGTTTACATGTTATAAAATACTAATTACAGAGGGGGCCACTAGAATACCTAGCATGGCTAGGCATTTCGAGCAGACTTAGATTAATTCTTAACATTAAATCCTTACAGATTATGGTATTAAGGCTAAGTGACTACATCATAATTTGTGAGTTTAACAATGTGAATGCTTTTGTTTTGGCACAATACAAGGTGTCTATATTTGAGTAACATAGGCAAACTTATGACTAGTTAGGATTTATTATTTTAAGATTAGGATTATTATTTCTGGGTTTATAGTCAGTGGGTGAGTGAGTGTAATTTTGAACCACCAGGTGGTTATCATGTAGTCAGTTGTCGGGGTGGATCAGGGAGATAAGATGTTTTCTAACTGTAGTTTTGAAAGTGATGAATGTGTCTGCAGTTCTAGAGTTTTCAGGTAGGGTGTTCCAGATTTTAGGTCCTTTGAAATACATTGAATTTTTGTAAAGGTGTAGTCGAACACGGCGAATGTCATAGAGATGTTTGTGTCTGGTGTTATGCCTGTGGATCCTGTCACAACTATCAAGAAAGCGTCTTAGGTCAAGGTTAATATTGGAATTTAAGGTTCTGTAGATATAGATTGCACAGTAGTAAGTGTGGATGTTCTGAACAGGGAGTAAGTATAGATCTATGAAGAGTGGGGGGGGGGGGTGTTGCCAGGGATGGGATTTAGTGATTATTCTTACTGCGGCTTTTTGTTGGGTTATTATTGGCTTTAGGTGTGTTGCTGCAGTTGAACCCCAAGCACAGATAGCATAGGTTAGGTATGGATATGTAAATGAATGGTAAAGTGTGAGAAGGGCAGTTTGCGGTACGTAGTATCGTATCTTGGAGAGGATCCCCACCGCTTTGCATACTTTTTTTGTTGTGTTGGATACGGGTGCTGAAATTTAGGTTGTTGTCGAGGTATAGGCCAAGGAATTTGCCCTCATTATGTCTGGCAATTAGAGTGTTGTCGATCTTAATGTTAAGTTGCGCAACACCTGCTCTGCTACCAAACATAATGTAGTAGGATTTGCCAGTGTTAAGTGTAAGTTTATTGGCTGTCACCCAAGTCGATATTTTGAGCAGCTCCTCGTTAACAATGGAGTTGAGGGTGGCAAGATTAGGGTGGGAGATAACGTAAGTCGTGTCGTCAGCAAAGAGAATGGGTTTCAGGTGTTGGGATATGTTTGGAAGATCATTGATGTAAATGAGGAAGAGCAAGGGTCCAAGGACACTTCCCTGCGGAACTCCAGTATCAAGTGGCCGTATTGATGAGGCTGTGTCTTTAATGGTTACATACTGATACCTATTAGAAAGGTAGGATTTAAAATATGCAAGCGCATGGCCTCTTATACCATAGTGGTCAAATTTGTGGAGTAGGATGCCGTAGTCTGCTGTGTCAAACGCTTTTCTTAGGTCAATAAAAAATCCTAGAGAATATTCCTTATTTTCCAATGCTGTGTAAAGCAGGTCTAGCATTTTTATAATTGCATTATTAGTGCTTTTATTTTTCCTGAATCCAAATTGGCAGGGGTTGAGTATGTTTTGTGACGTTGTAAATGAATATAGTTCCTTGCCTTCGTGATGATTAGAGTCTCTCTACACAAGGAGCTGCAATCTACATCAAATCATGAAAAAAAATAAAAAAGTGAAAATTTTTGCGATATGTCAAAGTTTTCCTATCATGCAAAACAATTAAGATTTTACCCAATTTTCCCCTTAAATCTCGGTTTGGAGAGCAAATATCGTATGAAATAATAGAAATTTAAGTGTTGCCCATTTCCAACGCGCTGTTTGGGGCTAAAAGCTCTAGTGTTTCCTCATGAATATAATAAAAATAATCTTTGGATCACTGGGCGTTCATCAGTGATCTTTGCCACTCTGTCTAGTCACTTCAGTGTCAGGACGACCTGACGTACTGCTGACAGGCACAACCACAAGTGGATTACCTCTCACTCTACGTAGAACTTAATAGTAACTTGATACAACTCTGCAGTGACAGAAACCTTGTCCAAATAAAAACTATTTCTGTGACTTTTATTTGTGTCATGACATTCCCAAATCACTCACCATTTTGCCGTTGTTGAGTATCTTTCACACTATCATCAGATTCAGGAAGGATATAGGAAAGAACTGGTTTGGTAATAGAGTTGTGGATGAGTGGCTAAAACGTTGTGTAGTTTTAAAAATAGGTTAGATAAATACATGAGTGGGTGTGGGTGGGTGTGAGTTGGACCCGATTACCTTGTGCTACTAGGTCTGATATCATGCTCCTTCCTTAAGTGGAAGTGACCTGACTAGGCTGGTCATTGGGCTAATCCGGAAGGGAAGGGGGATTCCACGGATCTGCTTCGCATTGGTCAGTAGGCCTCCTGTAGTGTTCCTTCTTTCTTATGTTCTCATGTTCTTATCTTTCCTCACCAATTAAAATTAGTATACATGTATTGTTCCAGTCACGGTAATGTTCTTTTTTTTCTCTTTAGCATACTTGGGGTAACTACTGTAATACAGTAAGGAAACAGAGGTAGGTAGCCAGCTGTATTGCACATATGGAGCATCTACTGCTTGCGTTGAATAACTCATACGGGTTTAGCTTCTCTCAAAAAACTGAGATTGTTTTTTACCCTTTACTTCTGTAGTGATGTGAGATTCGAATCAGTAAGCGTTTTCTGGCCGCTCATTCCTCTCCTACTTGGGAAATCTGTTGTGCTAAACCATTGAGATTTCTTGATAATATCGGTTCAGAGAGATAAAAGACAAATGTATTCACTCTTGATGTATTCACTATTGATAGGCGTTTAGGTCCTTGAATCATGATCACTTAAAGTACATTTAATGCCTCTTAAATGATCAAGGTACCAGGACCAATTATTCGTCATCAATAAAGGTGTCCATTTCACTCTACGTCGTCAACTATGACTGCCTTTTTTTCTTACCTATTCTTAGTTTACTTGACAAGGAATTGGCTGTGTTCAGGCAGAGCGTATTTTAGGATTTTCTTGGCTGTATAATTCTTTGATTGATGGTGAGTATTGAAGACAATCATGATAGGCAGACACTCATGACAGAACAAACTTTAATTATGAACTTGATAAAGCTCCAGCTTTATCAAGTCGTAAAAGATTGCTTGGAACACCGAGGCTCTTTCTACCACGGTTCCTGAAGGCACCTCCTACCTTTATTATACACAGGTATTCCTCCTTGTTTTGCATGTAAACCTCAGTTCCAAAAAATTAATGCAGAGAATAATGAGAGAAGCATAGGAATGATCAGAGCTGATCCTCACATCACTAGAGCAGAGCTGATCCTCACATCACTAGAGCAGAGCTGATCCTCACATCACTAGAGCAGAGATGATCCACACATCTCTAAAGCAAAGCTCATCTCACACCTCTAAAGCAAAGCTCATCCTTACATCTTTAAAACAAAGCTCATTCTCACATTTCTAAAGTAAGACTCATCCTCACATCATTATATCAAAGCTTATCATCCTGTCACTAGATTATCAAAGGGCCAGGAGATAATGTGAACATATTTTTTTACAAGAGCTTAACCCGTGAGGGTTATTCAGCACAGCTAGTGAAAGCTCGATGCCCGTTCCGCAACAAGATAGGTGAAGGGGGTGGAGGTGGTTGCCATCAAGACATAATGGGCTGCCTCGTTCATGCATAATGGGTTTAGAATACTTCACTAGACAGCCGAATGAGGTGCGAGAGGAGGCAGTATACATTACATAGAAATGAGGAGGCTGTATCTATTACACGAAGGAGGGAGGGAGTATGCATTACTTGAAATGAAAGGAGGCGTATACATAACATATATAGGCCGTTGAATCCAATATATATTAGCTGTAGGAAGTGGGGATATTTACGTGAAAAGGGAAGATGCGTAGGGAAGCGGAAGAAGATAATATCTGCCGACATTGTAAGATAGATCTTATCCCGGACAAGACTTCAGTAACTTTAGCCATTTCATTTTATGATAGAATAATTTGCATATATAATATGTTCAAAGATATTCTATCAGATGACGGACCTCAGTATAAAAAGCAGCATCTCATAGCAACTTTTTCTTAACATTATAAAAAAAGTGGATTCCCTTGGCACTGTGTTTATAAAAACAGTTAAAACGTAGTTTGCCAGAGAGCTGGTACCTGGTAAGTTGAAGGACGTGCTGCCCACAGCAATGAAGACAAAGACAAGTAAGCAGGAGTTGTTACTGGGACAACATTTTACTCTGAAGAGGCTTGAAAAAGCTCTCCTTAAAGCGAACCGTTGTCCCAGTGAAGAGTGGTTCCGTTACTTGCGTCATCTTAAAAAAATGACGGGCTGTCAGCAGCGACTTTTCCTCCTGAAATCTCACAACTTCACTGACTAGTAATGTAATTAAAACATCAGCCTCCATCATCGTCACCCTTCAGTATCATCTGTTAACAATTAGAGTCTAAATCCTACACAGTTTTCCAGTCAGCGATAAATTCAATTAGAAACAACCGAAAGCATTATTAAGGCACACTTTGCGCAAAAAGTTGATTTTATACAGTCATGTTCTCCTCTAAGTGTCTTTGCAATACCTGTATTTGGCGTCACTCTGTCTTCCAACAATTCTGTATGAAAACAATCGGAAATAATGATAGTCTTTGAAGGTTATAAAAAGGGGAAAAAAGAATAGTTATCCCAGATTTGCTTCTAACATTTAAAAAAAAAGAGTGGTAATTTGTAAATGATATATACCCAAACATTTTCTTTTCGGGCCCATTTCCAAGGCATTTTGTTTCCACTTGCTCTTGCGCTACCGTCCTCAAGACGGATGTGTGATATACAACTATCTGCTTAAAGTCTACAAGATGAAAACGGAGTGCACAAACTAATCCCTACTACCCACTGAATGGCTATGACGCGCACAACAATCTAGTCGCTACCGCCAGCAGGATGGAGAAGGGAAATGCACAATAAATTAGCCGCTAGTTTCGAAGGGGACATAAGGAGTGCACAACAGACCAGATGCTGCCGTTCCCAGGATGAATGGCAGGTGCAGAAAAAACTCGTCGCTGCCCTCCACAAGGTAGGTGTGAGGTACACCGTAAATAAACCGCTGTCTTGTAAAGTAAAAGGACACAAGTGCAACTAATGTATCCTACCTATGTATCCTATCTTCCATAGGATACATACAAGATACATAGTAAACTGTCCACTACAATATGCAAATATTGTTAGCTATAAACTACCCGCTACCGTCCACAGGATAGGGAGCACTAAACCCATTTGGTGCCTTTTAATGGGAGGCAATCAAGGTTTGTTCCGAGGAAGGGGAGATTAGCTTTCACTGAATGGAAACTAATTACCAGCATCGAATTGAAAAGACAACACTGATAGTAAAAACATCCTAATTATAAAGTTATACATAGCCGTTCACTTATGATAGACCCCTAGAGCAAGTCTCTCTCTCTCTCACTCTCTCTCTTAAATCTCTCTCTGTCCCCAATCTCTCCCTCTCTCTCTCTCTTAAATCTCTCTCTGTCCCCAATCTCTCTCTCTCTCTCTCTCTCTCTCTCTCTTAAATCTCTCTCTGTCCCCAATCTCTCTCTCTCTCTTAAATCTCTCTCTGTCCCCAATCTCTCTCTCTCTTAAATCTCTCTCTGTCCCCAATCTCTCTCTCTCTCTTAAATCTCTCTCTGTCCCCAATCTCTCTCTCTCTCTCTCTCTTTCTCTCTCTCTCTCTCTCTCTCTCTCTCTCTCTCTCTCTCTCTCTCTCTCTCTCTCTCTCTCTCTCTCTCTCTCTCTCTCTCTCTCTCTCTCTTTCTCTCTCTCTCTCTCTCTCTCAACAATCTGCGTGAGATTACCTAGCCTAGCGGCATTTATCACTTGTCAACACAACAAATTGCCTTATCATGAAAAAATACGACAAAACTGTCATATTTCGTTTTCTTTTCCTCAGCTTTCTTTCTTTCGGATTTAAAGTTTTTATTCATTCTTGTCTTGTGTTCTTTTTTTTCTCTTTAATATTTTCTATTTTTGCCTTCTTCCTCAGAATCAGTTCGTTCCTTCTCTTTTTATCTCGTTTAAGAATATCACGCTTCCAGCGAGGAACAGAGCGGTACATATAAAGAAAATTTCTTTGTGCAACTTGCTTGTGAGAATTCTGAGAAGCTGTGAGAAGTTTGAGACGAAGGTTGTGAGTTTTGGAGAAGGTTGAAGGAAGGTTATTAAAAGGCTGTTTGAAGGATGTAAGAAGGTTGTTAAAAGGCTTTGACAAAGTTTGAATTTTAGATACTAGTAAAATAGGAGAGAGAGAGAGAGAGAAATAAAATAGGATAATGAGAGGGACTACTGTGTACCACATTTTCTTCTTCATTTTTCACCAATATCCTGCTTTAATATACACAAACGAATAGTATAGCTTTTGCAGTAGCTTCTGAGAAATGTATCTGTACATATCACTGGTGACGCGACTAAGCGCTGATGGATCGAAGTGAAACTTCCCTTGCATCTTGGGACAGCACGTCCCTGTCTTATTCTACTGGAGTCTTTCCACGACTTCTGCCTTAAAGTTAACGTAATGTGATTGTCTGTCTGCTGTGTTCTTAGATGTGCTACCTGCCTTGGCCGACCATGGTCACTCTCTCTCTCTCTCTCTCTCTCTCTCTCTCTCTCTCTCTCTCTCTCTCTCGCTCTCTCTCTCTCTCTCTCTCTCTCTCTCACACACACACACACACACAATCTCTACTTTTCTTATACTTTCTTTTATTTTAATTTTTTGGAAGGAGTATAGGATAGTGAAAAAATGACTCACGTAATCGTAAATAACAGAACCGGCTCTAACTCCACCAGTTACGTTATTAGATAAGTTGATAAATCCTTATTTTACCTCGTTAATAATTTAATTAGTACCAAGTTTAAACTTTCTGTAAAGTGGTATTTTATTTTAAGTTTAGCCTAATTTAGAAAATTTACATATATTTTCTCTACTTTGCAAAACCACAACTGATACAAATTGAACCAGTTAAATAATGAAAAGAGAGAGATATATCTTTCTAGCCCGCCAAGTCTGTGATAGTGAGTCCAGATCCGTATCGAAAAAATATTCTGTCCCTGGATATCAGGGGAACAAGTAAACCCTTCAACCCTTCCTTGTGATCTAGTGCGAAAAGTTATGATTTGTAACATTATCTATATATAACACCTTGTCTTCCGTTTTATGTTTCATTGTAAATATATATAAGGATTATATGTATGCATATATTTCATTGGTCAATGCACGAGGGAGAGAAGACATAAAAAAAACTAATCACCGGCCGTGTGCTAGATGCTCTGGAACAAATGCATAGCTTGGCTGAGCGCTAAAGTATTGTCTGGTCTGGCATGGTGTGTATAGTACTGAGTACTTTGTCCCAAAGTTCGTAGGTTCAAGTCTCCTGCGGGCTGAGACAAAATAAGAGATTTCGATTTAGCAATAAATTAAGAAAATTAAATAAATGCATAAAATAACTAAAGTGACAACTCAACATAGGAGTAAAAAGAAGCAATGCACGAAAGCTATAGTTATTGAGAGTGCGTGAGTGAAATGTAAAGCAAAATGGAGGAAAGCTAACGAAACAGAGATGGGAACGATTACCTTAAAATTAGAGAATGGCAAAGATATGATAGAAAAACAAAGAGGATAAGCATCATACCAAACTAATAAATAGTCTTATCATTGGAAACTATCGCAAAACAAAGTAATCTGATAGACAAGTAAACTGACAAACAAGTAAACCGACCGACAAGTAGACTGAGACACGTAAACTAATAGACAAGAAGACATTAAGAAAAATTGCTAACAGTAAACTCATCACAATGTATATCTTTTGAATGTTAAGAAAGAACTAACCAGGATATCACAAACAATTTTTTTAATAATTACTCAGGGGTTGATGTGGTATATTACTCGCCTGGCTCTTGGAAAGGTTAAAAGACTTAATCGAGCGGTGACCTTAAGGAAAGGTTAAGACAAAAATAGTAGACATTGAGTTTTTATAGTGCTTCAAGGTTATCATACTCAGGGTCGGGACCCTGGCTACACATCTGTCTCTAATAACCTACGTTACAGGTGTTCTAGCATTTAAGAACGTCGTAACAGGATTAATAAATACACACACACACACGCACACACACACACCCACACACACACACACACACACACACACACACACACACACACACACACACACACACACAAAGGTGCAGGAAGGCAAAAACTAAGTGCATTAGAGAATTGAAGAGGTATGGAAGGCAAAGGACACAGGAAAACAAGGAGATCAGTCGAAGAGCCAGAAACGAACATACACAGATAAGGAGGGAGGCCAAGCGACAGTACGAAAATGGCATAGCATCGAAAGCCAAGTCTGACCCGAAGCTGCTGTTTAGCCACATTAGGAGAAAGACGACAGTCAAAGACTAGGTGATCAGGCTGAGGAAAGAAGGTGGGGAACTCACAAGAAACGATCAAGAGGCATGCAAGGAGTTCAACAGGAGATTTAAGGAAGTATTCACAGTGGAGACAGGAAGGACTCTGGGAAGACAGGACAGAGGGGGACACCAACAGGGAACAGATCAACAGGTGCTGGACGATATGCACACAACTGAGGAGGAGGTGAAGAAGCTGCTAAGTGACCTTGATACATCAAAGGCAATGGGACCGGACAACATCTCCCCGTGGGTCCTCAGGGAGGGAGCAGATATACTGTGTGCTGTGTGTGCCATTAACCACAGTCTTCAGCACATCCCTTGAAACTGGGCAACTACCTGAGGTATGGAAGACCGCAAATGTAGTTCCCATTTTTAAAAAAGGAGACAGAAAAGAGGCACTAAATTACAGACCAGTGTCACTAACCTGTATAGTATGCAAAGTCATGGAGAAGATTATCAGGAGGAGAGTAGTGGAGCACCTGGAACGGAGTAAGATTATAAACGACAACCAGCACGGATTCATGGAAGGCAAATCCTGTGTCACAAACCTTCTGGAGTTCTATGACAAAGTTACAGAAGTGCGACACGAGAGAGAGGGTTGGGTTGATTGCATTTTCTTGGACTGCAAGAAGGCCTTCGACACAGTTCCTCACAAGAGACTAGTGCAGAAACTAGAGGATCAGGCGCGTATAACAGGAAGGGCACTGCAATGGACCAGAGAATGCCTGACAGGGAGGCAACAACGAGTCATGGTAGGGGATGAGGTATCACAATGGACACCTGTGACGAGCGGGGTCCCACAGGGCTCGGTCCTAGGACCAGTGCTATTTCTGGTATATGTGAATGACATGATGGAAGGGATAGACTCAGAGGTGTCCCTGTTCGCAGATGATGTGAGGTTACTGAGGAGAATTAAATCAGATGAGGACCAGGCAAGACTTCAAAGAGACCTGGACAGGCTGGACACGTGGTCCAGCAACTGGCTTCTTGAATTCAACCCTGCCAAGTGCAATGTCATGAAGATCGGAGAAGGGCAAAGAAGACCACAGACAGAGTAAAGACTAGGTGGCCAAGGACTGCAAACCTCTCTCAAGAAGAAAAATCTTGGAGTGACCATAACACCGAGCATGTCTCCGGAGGAACATATCAACCAGATAACTGCTGCAGCATACGGGCGCCTGGCAAACCTGAGAATAGCGTTCCGATACCTTAGTAAGGAATTGTTCAAGACACTGTACACTGTGTACATCAGGCCCATACTGGAGTATGCACCTCCAGTTTGGAGCCCACACCTGGGCAAACACGTCAAGAAATTAGAGAAAGTGCAAAGGTTTGCAACAAGGCTAGTTCCGGAGCTCAGGGGTATGTCCTACGAAGAAATCGGACTGACGACATTGGACGACAGACGGGTCAGGGGAGACATGATAACGACATACAAATTACTGCGTGGAATAGATAAGGTAGACAGAGACAGGTTGTTCTAGAGAGGGGACACAGAAACAAGGGATCACAAATGGAAGCTGAAGACTCAGACGAGTCATATGGATGTTAGGAAGTATTTCTTTAGTCATAGAGTCGTCAAGAAGTGGAATAGCCTAACAAGTGATGTAGTGGTGGCAGGAACCATACATAGCTTCAAGACGAGGTATGGCAAAGCTCTGGAAGCAGAGAGAGAGAGAGGACTTAGTAGCGATCAGTGAAGAGGCGGGGCCAGGAGCTGTGTCTCGACTCCTGCAACCACAATTAGGTGAGTACAATTAGGTGAGTGCACACACACACACACACACACACACACACACACTCCAGAAATTAATGAGGACAAAGACATTGAAAACGCATGTGTATATCATTTCCTTTGTTTTGTACGTTATCCGTCTCTTTCCAAGGGAGGGTTTCCTTCGTTCTTGGTCGAATTTAATGAGCATGTAAATCCAAAACATACCTTGTCTATATTCATTCGAATCTAACACGCTTATACACTCCTCCTGTATGCTCAAATTTCTGTCTGTCAAAACCTCCTTGTATCCAACACTGATATATGGATCATCTTGATCCACCTATTTTGAAACCCCTATTCTGTTTTCTGAATTAGACGTTTCATACCACCACATTATTGTCTAATTTATATGCCCCTTAAAAATCCTACTGCACATTTAGCTCAAAAATAATGAATCCACTACCTTCAGACTCGCACCCATAAAACGCTGTTGCTGGTCTACGACATTCTGTCACTTTCTCCCTTTTCCTTTCAGCGACAAACTTGTTTCCACAATATCCTTAACTTTCCAAATATTTTATTTCGCCAATTCGATCATTTATTTCATCATTCATAGATCTTTCTACCGACTCATCTACTCCAAAGATTTCAAATGCAAATATTACCCACACACGTCTTTCTAACTAAAATTAAACTCGAATTTCTTATGCTGTACATTTTTCATTGATCACCTTCCTCTTCTCTGTGCTTACTTTCAACTTTCATTTACACACTCTTCTAAATTCATCCATTATTTTCCTTCAGAATCCCCCATAAGCACTGCGTCATCTGCAAACAACATCTGGAGCATCTCGTATTTTATATCGGTCCCTCCACATGGAACCCAGTGTTCTGTGCCTTCGCTTACATTCAGGTTAATTACCAAATCTTCCACGATCTTCTGTGTTTAATTCTACAAGGCTGAGAGACTTATTATCTCATTATCTATTGTCTCCAGTTTCATCACCTTGAAAACTGCCTATATATTGAACTGATTATGGTACTGGTTGGCAATAGTCTGCAAATAAAGAAGACCAAGTGTTGCATACGTTTCTAATTTCTAATCTGGTTTTCATATTTGATTTTCTTTATTTTGTAGAGTGCCTGATGATGAAGTAAAGTTAATTCCGAAACTAATCGGAAATAAATGATGCTTTAAGCAGCAAAAGTGGCTTTTACTTATATTGCATATATTTATATTTAATTTACATGTACACACAAAAAAAAAATACAGCACATAGGAGACTGAAACTTTTCACGGCATTTCGGTCCGACTTCTTAAGTTTCAGTCTCCTTTGTACGGTTTATTTGTGTATTGATCAAGTCTCGGTCATGTGCCTTTTTTATTCTATATATATATATATATATATATATATATATATATATATATATATATATATATATATATATATATATATATATATATATATATATATATATATAGGGAGGTACCACCACTAGAACTGTCATGGGGACCCTCATCCTCAGAGAAAAGAATAAACTTGCTTCAGGGAAAACTCAAGGTTCTCCCTGAAGCTGTTTGAGAATTTTCTCCTACCACCCCCTATATTTGATATATATTTTATTTAAAGACAAAATTCATTGACGAAACATTCTCAGAAATACAATAGAAAGTGAAACAACATATATAACAACTCAGAGCTACGTCTCGAATAATTCGTCCAGCTCCCCGGCGGTGGGCTGTGTGCCCAGAATGCTGCAGGCATTTCCTCTCTGGATCGCGACACTGAGTCTCTGAAAGAGGAAGCTGGTCGCTCTGTGGTCCTCGGTTTCTGTGATGAAATTTTCACCCAGCTCTTTGAGAAACTTTAGAGCGCACTTGCCCCATGCTCCAAGGGTCTCCGACCCTATTGGGATGAAGTTATGGCAAGGGGGAAGGTCTTCATACGTGCGGGTCTTCTGGGTCTCTCTGTGGCTGGCAGCTCCACCCCCTTCCACTACGGAGTATAGCAAGTAGGTGTCTCCCAATGTGGCGGCACAGGTGTAGTCCCAGGCAATCTGCTTTCCATCCTTCCAGGGTAGCATAGTGGCTTCATCAGGACGTTTTTGTCTTCCGTCGGACCTCTGTACTTGGGGTTCCCGTTGAGCTGGGCAACGGGCTGTGGCGAGACTTCTCTTCATGATGTCATTGACCTCCTCATGTCTGGCATACTTCCCTTCTGCTGTGTGACATTCGAGACCATGAAGTCCGAATTGATCAGCTGTCGCCCTGTCGCAAATACACCTATGTTCGGTGGAGATGGGGGCGGCTAGGCGAAGAGCAACACCAATCCGAATGGCCTGTGGGTCGAGTCGAGTGCCCAGGGAGGAATTGGGAACAGCTAGAAGGAAATCTCCTGAGTGTGGTGCCTTCACTGCCAGGAGACAAGCTGCGTCCTTTCCTGAATTATTATTATTATTATAATCAAGGGGAAGCGCTAAACCCGGAGGATTATACAGCGCCTGGGGGGGGGGATGTGGAAGGCATTCAGGCTTAATTCGGGGAACTGGAGCACAGATCCAATTCCCTAAATCAAGAGCCCCTCACCAACATCAAGGAACCTTCCTTGAAGGGTCCTTTCCTGAAGCATTGATGAGCATTGTGTTGGCGATTTTTTCCATGATCCGTTTGTCCCAGTGGGACTGTTTGTGCTCTTTCGGAGGAGCTGGTATATATATATATATATATATATATATATATATATATATATATATATATATATATATATATATATATATATATATATATATATATATATATATATATATATATATATATATATATATATATTAGACCGGTCCCCAAAAAATAAAGTTCTGAAATTGTTCATTCCACAAGTTTTATTTTGTTACACTGTTCCTAAGTAACATTCAGACCAATCTTCAGGAAATTGTGTTCAATTTTAGGGGTCGCGCAAAAAGTCGTCTCTCGCCTACAGAAGAGAAACTGAAGAAATTTCAATTTTTATTCCTTTATCGCATAGCATAGCTCCAATTTTCTCTCAAAGCAGAATGACTGAATCAATAACCAGATTTTAGCGCTTTGTTGAGTGCGAAACGAGCGAGCGATTGTATGTACATTGATGAGGAGGAACCACTCGATTTAAATAATGCAGCGTGTTTGTCATGAATTCTTGGATGATAAATCATCAGTTTTGATGGACCTTCACCAAATCACTGAAAATGGGTGTTTTTCCCCTGCTGATTTCTCCCACTTATAATTGAAAAAAACGTTAATGTAAATTCTTAATCGTAATTTCCCATCATTTCTCTTTCGAATTCAGTAAAGAAAACATAGTGTCACAACAGAAAATCTCATGCAATTCGCTTCTCAAGTTGAATAAAAATCGAAATTTGGCCAAACATCCCCTCAAATGTCGTGGCTTTCTGGGGGGGTTCCCATGGATTTTCAGAGAAACAAACGGTTAATAACACAATTTATTTCATGAGACTATCAGATTCAAAAGGAATTAGGTCTCTATCTTATATAGGGAAAAAGTTATTATCCTCTCAAAAGCATCTGGTCGTGTCGGGTCGGGTCGGGTCATGTCGGGTCGCTCATTTGTCACACCAACTACCAGTAAGACGTCGCTGCGCTCTCTGCGCTCGTAATAATGCTTCCTCGTGCCAACTTGAACGACGAAATAAGGTGGGACTTCAATCTGTCCCTTTAAAATTCAGCAGTCACCCTCCTTCATTAATCTCTCCTTTATCAGAGCAGTGAAGCGGTGACGGTGATCCGCCACGAGGCGAAGAAGTTACTGTTTCTGCTCCTCATCCTTGGTCAGCGACGCGTTGAAGGTCTGAACAAGTGAAACAGCTCTTTCTGCTACGTCGTTCACGTCCTTCAAAGAGCCCGCAGACTTCTTCATTTCCATGAACGTCGTGTTTATCATCCACGTTTCGGGGGTCTTCATTCAAGAAAGAAGATTTTTTCCTTCCCCTTCCTCTGCTCAGCAATGACGGTAAACATCTTCAGCGTCTTCTTAGTCACGATCTCCTTCAGTCCTACTCCGATCTCTGGGACACCTTGCAAGCAACGAGGGCACCCTGGTTTCTTTTCCCGCTTGAGGCTGGCCACCATCTTGCGATTTGTCGTAATGTCCACTTTCTCATCGAAGAACATCAATCCAACTAGGTGCTCCGCCAGATACCAGAGATGGTGTGCAAAGGTGATGATAGCAGCATTCACGATCTCTTTGTCCGAATATGCTCGAAAAGTTTGGAGGTAGTCCAAGTCATCGCAAGGGGCTTGCACCCCATGCAGAGCCTCGTTCCAGAACCGGACATGGATCAAGACGACGAAAAGAACTATGATATGCAAAGTATGTGACCTCGCGTCGGAAGCCATGCAGTTGAGAATTACTCGAGGGCAAACCCTACTAACACTTCATGTACTCGGTGTTGAGGATGCCATCTACGATAGAGAGAAACCATAGATGAAGTTTTGCACAACCTGTAAATATGCATGAAATAGTCCAGATTTTGGAGACAGTACAGGCTCATATAGTGGAATAAAAATTATATTGTGGAGCGCACTTCCTTTGATGTTTTAAAATTAACATGTATTTTTGGACAGGTGTAATAATTCGGCACGTCATATATATATATATATATATATATATATATATATATATATATATATATATATATATATATATATATATATATATATATATATATATATACATATATATATATGTCGTGCCGAATGGGTGAAACTTGCTATTTTGGCTGAAATACCAACGCTCTTCTTGCCGAATAAGGCAAGCGAAATTTGTGTATGCAATAATTTCGCAATAACATATTATTGTAAAATTATCTAAAATATATTTAGTTGAATAAGGCTAAATTATATTGCGCTTGTTATAATAAGGTTAGATAAGTTTTCTAAGGCTCCTTTGGTACAAAATTATTATTTTTTTCATTAACATAAATGAACAAAAAGATATTTTTAAACGTAAAAGTGAAAATATTAGAAAGAACTTAATTTTAAGGCTGCATGTCACCAGTTCTTGAGAGCTAATGCCTAACATAGAAATCAAAGTAAACTGCGTATGTATTCTGAAAGATCTCGCGTTGTACAAAACCTAGACCTAAATTGTTGGATACTCTCTTCGTAAATTAGTTTACATATTCTCATGTCACGATTCATTCACTCATGTTTGGTAAATTTGTATATGATCCTTGTTATAAATGTTTCTTGAAGAGGCTTAATTTTGCAAACTAATTCCCATATACCGATTTACTGCTGGACAAATCGAACTCAGGAACTTCGAGATATGAAATGAACTTTTTAACCACCGACCTACAGGTCAAAATAACATAGCTGCAAATTTGTAGTGCCATTCTAGCAAGCATCCCGTCTCCTGCTTCTTGACGCCACATCTGCCTTGTGAAGGATAGTGAACTCTCTCTTTCTTCCTCCCATTCTTTTTCTCCATATACTTTAACTTGATTTTTCATCTCCCATTTCCGTCTCTCTTATTACCCCTTTCTCTTCCCCCATCTTAAGATGTGTCCCGATGACAGCTTCTATCGATACTTTTTTCTTGGGTATTTTAGAATTTTTTTTCTAAATAAATAAATAAATAAATAAATAAATAAATATATATATATATATATATATATATATATATATATATATATATATATATATATATATATATATATACAAGGAATTCGCGAGAGCAGGCGAAATATACACAAACACTGATCTCTGGCTGAAGGAGACTCGAACCTACGAATCTTGGAACAAGGTACGCAGTGCTATACCAAACTCACCACACTGGACCAATACCTAGGAGTCCAGCTTGCGCTAGACTTTGATCCAAGGCAGCCAGCTTTCAGGGAGAAGGCTTACAGCTTTTCATCTCATCCCCTGCATGCATCAGCCTTACTAGAGATTTTAATAATGCAAGGAATTAGCGAGAGCAGGCGAAATATACACAAACAATTATTTAATAATAAACAAACACAATTATCTCGTTAAGTTCAGAATGATTTTTGCGAAATTATTGCATGCCTACGTCAGGAGACACTTGTCTTGTTTCCTGGAGAACCTAACCTAACCTAACATAACCTAACCTAACCTAACCTAACCTAACCTAACCTTACCTAACCTAACCTAACCTAACCTTACCTAACCTAACCTAATCTAACCTAACCTAACCTGACGTAACCTAGCCTAACCTAACCTAACCTATCCAAACCTAACCTGACCTGACCTAACCTAACCTAACCTAACCTAACCTAACCTAACCTAACCTAACCTAACCTAGCCTTACCTAACCTAGCCTAACCTAACCTAACCTGACCTAACCTAACCTAACCTAACCTAACCTAACCTGACGTAACCTAGCCTAACCTAACCTAACCTATCCTAACCTAACCTGACCTGACCTAACCTAACCTAACCTAACCTGACCTAACCTAACCTAACCTAACCTAACCTAACCTAACCTAACCTAGCCTTACCTAACCTAGCCTAACCTAACCTAACCTGACCTAACCTAACCTAACCTAACCTGACCTAATCTAACCTAACCTAACCTAACCTATCCTAACCTGACCTAACCTGACCTAACCTAACCTAACCTAACCTGACCTAATCTAACCTAACCTAACCTAACCTAACCTAACCTAACCTGACCTAACCTAATGGTTTTGGAAACTACAACTGCAGTGGTTAGTAAGTATACGTAGTTTTATTACCTACTAACTGCGTTGTTCCCACCTGTAATTTCATTACCTCTTGGTTGCTTTATTACCTCCTGGGCGATTTATTGTCCCCTGGATATTTTGTTACCTGGTGGTTTCTATTTCCTACTGGTTCTTTTATTACCTACTTGTAGTTTTGTGTTTTATTATCGCCTTATTTTATTACCTTATTGTTTTTTACCTCCTCTTTATTGCCCACTGGATGCTTGTTGGCTCCTGGTTGGTTTCCTAATTCCTTTATCCACTGAAGGTTCTATTTCTCCTTGGTTGCTTTATTACCTCTCGCTTATTTTATTGCCTCCAAGTTGATTTATTACTTATTAGTTGTTTCATTAGCTCCTAGTTACTGTATTCCCACGTCCTTGCTGCTTTACTTCCCTATTAACTTATTACCTTCCTGCACTTTATTATCTCCTAGGATCATTATTACTTCTGGAAACTTTATTACCTAGTAAATGTTTAATTAACTTCTACTTTATTATCTTCTCATTTTCTTTATTTCATCTGGAAGCGCTTTTAAATTTGTCAACTTTATTATCCCCTAGTTGATTTACTACTTCCTGGTTGCTTTATTTCCTTAGGGTTGCTTCATTATCTTTTGGTTACTTTATTTTCTCTTGGTTGCTTTACTGCCTCCTGGTTACCTAATTACCTCCTGGTAGAATTATCGTCTCCTCATTACTTTATCTCCTGGTATCTTTATTACATCCTGTTCTCTCTTGTTATCCTTTGTTTGCTTTATTATCTCCTGGTCACTTTTTATTTTCTGGTTGTTTTATTCCCTCCTGGTTGCTTTACTTCGTACTGGGAGCCTTATAATATCATATTTGCTTTATTACCACTTGATTGCCCTGCCCATGGCTTGCTCGCTGGTATCTGCGTCAACACGCTAATTTTCAGCGCAATTAACCTCTTGTCATTATAATTATGTCATTAGGCTGTTATATGGCCACCCAGAAAAAAATAGTGATCAACGCCTGAGTGCTGAGTTAGGGAGATTTATACTTAATGCTGATGCGTGTGCGTGTGTAGAACGCTCACGAACATGCACACATAAACGCACACGAACACACACACACACACACACACACACACACACACACACACACACACACACACACACACACACACACACACACACACACACACACAAGGTAAACAGAGACAGGATGTTCCAGAGATGGGACACAGCAACGAGGGGTCACAGTTGGAAGTTGAAGACTCAGATGAACCACAAAGATGTTAGAAAGTATTTCTTCAGTCGTAGAGTTGTCAGGAAGTGGAATAGCCTGGGTAGTCATGTAGTGGAGGCAGGATCCATACGCAGCTTTAAGAAGAGGTATGATAAAGCTGACGGAGCCGGAAGAGTGACCGGGTAGCGGGCAGGTGAAGAGGCGGGGCCAGGAGCTGTGAATCGACCCTCGCAACCACAATTAGGTGTGCACACTCAGGTGAGTACAAACACACCCACCCACCCACACAGCAATGCCCACGACTTCAACATCTTGGAGAAGGAGAGGTTCAAGAAGTGACCTTTGGAGGAAGGGAGCACCTGTGTCTGCCCCGCCCTCCTACACGGCTTCTCTACTCCACACACACAAAAAAGTATGTTGATCGTGGCCCGTGCGAGCGGCTCTCTCGGCTGAGTAACTATCTTCACTAACAAGCTCATTAACCCACTAACGAGGCCCCGTTTGCTCGGAAATTTTCTGTATTAAGGAGGTTTGCGAACCCTCGACCCACCTCCACCTCCAGGGTTCTAAACCCCTTCTTGATGAGACCAGAGAGGAAGAAACCTGAATTCATTCTTTACATTTAAAGAGAAACCTTTTTCTTGAGTTATGCTGTATGGTGATGGTATCAGCACTAGCGTTCCTTGAGGAAGGGAGGAGTAGCGCTAAGTCCGTTGGGTTCATACAGCACCTAGGGAAATGGGAAGGAATGAGACTAATACCAAGAGAGATCAGGAACAATTTCCTTGATCAAGAAACCCCTCTAGCATCATGGAACCTCCCTTGAGAGCTCCTTGAGTTCCTTGAGCATGAAGACGAGTGAACGTAGTGAACGTCAGAGCGCTCCTAGTACAGTAAATCTCAATAACAGAACAAGTCAAAAGCGATAAAAGCATCCAAATCATAACACGACAAAAATATTCACAAGAGAGAATATTCGAAGTTCCCAAGAAATGTTCACACAACACACAGCTAACACTCAAATCTGGAAAGAAAACTTCAGATGTTTAGGTTTATCCTCAACAATTATCAAGTGACGAGCAAAAGAATAGTAGAGAAAGCTAAAAGGCGCGTCAATTGAAGGAGTGAGGACAATAGTATTTTTTTTACTACAAGTACAAGGTATAAATGCCTAGCTGACATCAATGACATACTACTGTATAGAAAGTCGCTTGTTATGCAGAGCATTTCGGGCAAATTTGGTCAGTTTTGTCCCAGTCGAATAACACCTAGGTACCCATTTTACCGATGGGCGAACAGGGACAACCGGTGTAAGGAAACACGTCCCATGTTTCCACCCCTTCCCCAGGAATCGAACCCGGACCTCTCACCGTGTGAAGCGAGACCTTTTCCCACCAGGCCACGGGGCAGAAGACAAGCTTAGTGAAGAGTAGAGGAGAAAGCAAGCTCACCAAACTGAAATAGGAAGAGAAAACTAGAAGGCAGATCAGGTGAAGAGATGAGGAAAAGGCTTGATAATAGACGAGGTGAAGAGGTGAGAAGAAATTAGCCTTTCTTCTGTAAAATATTTTAAGAATAACTACGAGCGAAATGTAATTCCATTATTCAAAGAATGAAGTATAGGAACACCTAAAGTGTCTCGGTAGGATAAGAGGGTAATGTTAAGGATAACTTGTGGGAGAAAAACAAAGCAACTGGTAATAAGCATAAATTTTGCAATATAAGCTTGCGCATATCAGGTCAAACTGTTCACACGGCATCAACGGTATAATAACTTACACACTAGTGATATTAACTATATAATACTACATAAACTATTACCTTTATAATAAATAATACGCTATTTGTGATATAACAGTTCATATATCTCATTAACCATAAAATTCTTCATACACCATTAACGATGTAATAATTCGTATATTTCTGGCGATATAAGTGTCGAAACACAATCAACGATATAATTTTTCACATGTTATTAATTCTATAATAGCTTACATTAGTGATAATAGTGTTACGGCAATATTAACCTCCTATGCCTGGTATAAGCAGTGAAAGAACAGAAGAAGTGGCGTCCACGAACAAATATAACAATAATTCATTTGTTAAAAATGTATAAAATATATTGATGACCGTGGCATCCCAGTGGGTGATTTAACTAAATGATTATCTTCAGAAAAAAAAATTAGTAATATTTCAATTAATATTTCTTAGGAACAACAAATCCAGGATGTTCTACCGGTTATGACATCATCATCACATTATTAGTAATTATAATTAAGGTAGATTTATATTTTTACACATAGGGGAGAAAAGAATAATGGAACATAATCATGATAATATTAACGAAAAATCAAATAAAATTGCACTAATTATAAAGATACCCGAGTTAGTGTGTTAGTGGAAAATATATACCCACATATTAACAGGCTCATACAAACCCTACCATTAAAACTTACTCCAAAAGATAAAGAGTAATTAGTATTTAAGAAGGCACAGTGTGTAAATGGATAAGAGAGCCCCTACAACCACATATTTCTACATGATGAGACACCCTCGCAAAACCCTAACAACAGGCATAGGAAAACTAAGAATTTATAGTTAAAAACTCCCGTATTAACTGTGCAGTAAATGGTGTGTAGAGACTCTTACACTCATTGGGCGCCCTGCAACAGCAGAAAAAGACAGGAAACAACTAAACGCTGACTGAACATGGTGTATATTACAAACTTAGTCCCAGACGCCCGCTTGCTTGGGAGGAGGACTTAAAAACAACTCGCAGCTGTCGCCACATACGCCAGCTTGCCTCGAGAAAGTCCCAGAACTAGCCTGCCTGGAGGAGAATTTGGGAACTACTGAGAGAGTCACAGAGAACTTGTCTAGAATAACTTCACTTAACTTCAGTGACGGTAGGCAACAAAAAGCACTGAAGTTATTGCATCATAAAGCGTCTAAATATTTTGACCAGTCAATAGCCTGAAACGACACTAAGTCTGCGTGTACTAGTATTCAGGAAATGGACGTTTTAGTGTCCACTAATCATTGGACGCTTTATTTCTAGCAACCACACACAACACACATCATCATAAAGAATGTATGTAAAATCACAGCACAGAATATTTTAAACTAACAGAGAATAAATAAATCATAATATATATATATATATATATATATATATATATATATATATATATATATATATATATATATATATATATATATATATATATATATATATATATATATATATATATATATATATATATGTCGTGCCAAATAGGCAGAGCTTGCGATCTTGGCTTAAATAGCAATGCTCACCTTGCCATATAGCACAAGTGAAAATTTGTGTATGCAATAATTTCGCCAAAATCATTTTGAACCTAACGAAAAAAATATATTTCACTGTGTTTGTTTAGTATTAAATTATTGTAAACAAATCTAAAATATATTTATTTGGGTTAAGCTAAAATAAACTGTTCTTGTTATAATATATAAAATATATAGGGAGGTACCACCTCTAGAACTGTCCTGGGGACCCTCATCCTCAGAGAAAAGAATAAACTTGCTTCAGGGAAAACTCAAGGTTCTCCATGAAGCTGTTCGAGAATTTTATCCTACCACCCCCTATATTTCAAGTATGTTTTATTTTAAGACGAAATACATTTGCCAAACATTCACAAAAATACAACAGAAAGTAAAACAACATAGGTAACTCAGAGCTACTTCTCGAATACTTCGTCCAGCTCCCCTGCGGTGGGCCGCGTGCCCAGAATGCTGCAGGCATTTCCTCTCTGGATCGCAACACTAAGTCTCTGAAAGAGGAAGCTGGTCGCCCTGTGGTCCTTGGTTTCTATGATGAGCTTTTCACCCAGCTCTTTGAGGAACTTTAGAGCACACTTGCCCCATGCTCGAAGGGTCTCCGACCCTATTGGAATGAAGTTATAGCAAGGGGGAAGGTCTTCATATTTTCGGATCTTCTGGGTCTCCCTGTGGCTGGCAGCTCCACCCCCTTCCACTACGGAGTATTGCAAGTAGGTGTCTGCCAATGTGGCAGCACAGGTGTATTCCCAGGCAATCTGCTTTCCATCCTTCCAGGGTAGCATAGTGGCTCCATCAGGACGCTTTTGACTTCCATCAGACCTCTGTACTTGGGGTTCCCGTTGAGCTGGGCAACGGGCTGTGGCGAGGTTTCTCTTTATGATGTCGCTGACCTCCTCATGTCTGGCATACATCCCTTCTGCTGTGTGACACACGAGACCATTAAGTCTGAATAGATCAGCTGTCGCCCTGCCGCAAATACACCTATGTTCGGTGAGGATGGGGGCGGCTAGGCAAAGAGCAACACCAATCCGAATGGCCTGTGGGTCGAGACTGGTGCCCAGGGAGGAATTGGGAACAGCTAACAGGAAATCTCCTGAGTGTGGTGCCTTCACTGCCAGGAGACGAGCTTTGTCCTTTCCTGAAGCATTGGAGAGCATTGTGTTGGCGATTTTTTCCATGGTCGGTTTGTCCCAGTGGGACTGTTTGTGCTGTTTGGGAGGAGCTGGTCTACTGGAGGAGTCTGTAAGGGTGTCCCACCGAATCGCTGCTTCAGTAAACCTGGGTCTTGAGCTCCCACCACGTCTCTCAAGCGTTCTGGAACTATCTTCTTGACTAATGCACTGGAAGCCAAGCACGAAGACAGAAAAGCAGGTAAAGCAACATGCGTTGCTTTACGAACCCTTATACCTCCCAGTCGCACTGGGAGAGTTGCCTGATCCCATTGCTCATCCTCTAGTGACAGGTTCAGTGCCTTCTTAAAAGTTGATCTCAGGTGTGCGTCATATTCATCGAGTGTTGGGTTGTCAAAAGAGGATGCGCGCCTCAAGAAGTGAGTCTTTGCAAGGTAAGACACCTTGTGAAGAGATACAGAGCATCATGGGCATCAAGATTGCTTATTCTCTCCTCCATTCTCATCAGGGAGTGGTAGTTGAGACTTCCGGGAGGATTCTTCGCACAGCATTGATTATTTCCTGGTTCGCTGTGATGATTTCACACTTGGAGGGATTGAGGATGAGTCCCAAGTCTTCTCCCTGTGTTTTCACCAGTTGTAGGTCCCCCACCAGGGACTCTTCAGTACTTGTCAGAGTGCCGTCATCCAGGTACCAGATATTGAGCTCACTGCGTAGGCTGGAAGTTAGTTCTCTTACTGCCAAGCAGAAGAGAAGTGGAGCGAGTGGGTCACCCTGCTGAACACCCTCTGATGATTGAATTTCATGTTCTCCAAACAAAAGAATTGAGGGTTTGCTGTAGCCGGGTAAACTGGTCAATTAGCAAGAACTCATTTAAAATTAAGGCTTTTTTTAAATTTTCTCTTTTACGTTTAAAGATATTTTGTCATTTATGTTAATGTTGAAATTATTAATTTTGTATCAACAGAACCTTAGAAAACCAACTTAATTTTATTATAACAAGCGCAATTTAATTTAGCCTAATCCAACAAATATATTTTAGATAAGTTTACAATAATTTAATAATAAACAAACGCATTGAAATATTTTTTTCTCGTTAAGTTTAGAATATTTTTTTGCGAAATTGTTGCAGACACAAGTTTTCGCTTGACCTTTCTTTTATCAGTCTATACATCGATTCCAGTGTTGGCAGTGGCAAGTCGAAGACACGTGTCCAGTGTTTCATTTCCCATCTGATTTCTGGTTTAAGATTTTACTTCCTTCACTATAGAAAACGTTCACTCACATATATAAGCACTACCAAACAATGAGTGCAGCTTTAGTGCAAAGTCTCTCAGCTTGAAGAATCAATCCTTGCAGACCATCTTCTTGAACTCTCCTGATTTTCATTTTTCTTTGCCAACAACAATGGGTCAGACTGCAGTTCACACAGCTCAAGCTGAGGTTCTGGTGACTGTCTCTACATTAACTACCCTGAGGTTGTTAAATAAAATGAGACTAAATCTTTTCTCGAACTCACTTCATAAAATTTCATTTTTTCTGACAAGACAAAATATCTGACTCGATATCATCTGCCATGAGTTCACACTGAATAGCTGCAGCTTCTTGCGGAAGCTTCAGTGTGTCCAACTAGCTGAGAAATATTTTGTTGTTTGCCTTGTAAGCTCAGATTCAGCACATTCAAGTGTGCTGTCATGTCTGTTAGGAATGCTAGGGTGCAAAAAGTTTTTTTTATCTTGCAACTGAGTTTGGTACACCTGTGTATTGCTCAGCTGTTCATTTTGAAGAAATTAAATGATATCTTTCCGAAGAGCAGAGAAATGTTGGAGCATTTTTCCATCGGTCAGCCACCTGATACTTGAGTGCCGTGGTAGATTACTGAATTCTGCATTCAGTTCTTCAAGGAAAGATTAATATTCTGTTTCTGTGACTTATTATCGCCTCTGATTAAATTCACTATGTCGATAACACTTTTCATGACATAATGCATTGTAGTTTGATACAATCAATTCTCTTTTTTACCATCAGCAAGCCAACTAACCCCACATTACTGCTAGTCTTACCTTACACCATCTGTTACCATACAAGAACACGTTTCAAATCCTCCATATTCATCTACAACTGACTCAAGAGCAGCATAAACATCTGATCCTCTTGCACCACCACTCAAGGGTTGTATCTTGACTAGTTCATCTACAGTACGCGTGAATAAGAGCAACTGGCTTGTGTTACTGATGTTTGTACTCTCGTCTAAATCCAATGAAAAGTATTTGCAGTGTTTCGGCATATCTTTCAGTTTTTAAGAAACTAGTTCATTAAGCTCATTTACTCTTCATGTTTAACGAGATAATGACACACTTTTAAAATTTTCGGGCGTCTTTTTCTTCCTCAAACACATGTGCCATTTTTACTGCATACTGTTTTATAAATTCTCCATCCGTAAACGATTTCCTGTTTTTCACAGTCTTCACATAATAGAGTCATATGATGCTGGAATACTCGCTGTGTGAGGCTTCCCAGAGCTACTTAGTACTTCCCTCTGTTTATGATCTTTTTCTTTAGGTTCAAGATAATATCACTGTGGAGTTTTCCCACTTACCGGGCATCCTGTGTGGTGTGCAGTGTCTTATAATGCCGCCTGACATTATATTCCTTCATCACAGAAACTGTTGACACACAATGGTTTTCCATTATTTTCCATGAAAAGAAATTCTTCCTCCCATTATATATTAAACACTCTGTTCACCTCAAGAAACTTTATTTTCTTGCCTGTGCTCATTGTGAATGGTAGTGTTAACATCACGTCAGATTCTTTAAACCACTTGCCTCTACTCTGATCTCCTACGCGCACTAGTAGCTATGAACAATATATGAACAATCTAAGAATATTGAAACTCAGAAGAATATTATTATGAAAAAAATCGCTTATTTTGTTTCTTTGAAATACATATCCATAGGATTTTGTTTATTCGCGAAACACGTGTGTAAATATGTCCATGAAATTTGAGTATTTGTGACAAATAGGCAGAATTTGCTTAAATTTGACAATTATAATTTGTGAAGGGAGTAATATATCTGAACACTGTATCAGCCCAGGATAGAATTAATATCGCTAATGGTGTATGAAATATTATTTAGTTTATGGTATATGAACTTTTGTATGGCTAATGTTGTATGAGCTTGTATCATAAATAATATATGAATGATTATATAATTTATGGTGTATGTACTATTGTAATATTATAGACCATTTGTATAGCTAGTATTAAGTCTTTATTTGTTTGTGATAGATGTGTGTGTGTGTGTGTGTGTGTGTGTGTGTGTGTGTGTGTGTGTGTGTGTGTGTGTGTGTGTGTGTGTGTGTGTGTGTGTGTGTACTCACCTATATGTACTCACCTATATGTGGTTGCAGGGGTCGATTCATAGCTCCTGGCCCCGCCTCTTCACTGGCCGATAATAATTCACTTTCTCCCTACTCCATGATCTTTGTCATACCTCTTCTTAAAACTATTTATGGAACTTGCTTCCACTACTTCACTCTCCAGATTATTCCACTTAGTGACAACTCTAAGGCTAAAGATATATTTTCAAACATCCCTATGACTCATCTGGGTTTTCAGCTTCCAACTGGGGCCCATTGTTCCTGTTTCCTATCTCTGAAACATTCGATCCCTGTCTACCTTTTCAATGCCTCTCAGTATTTTATACGTTGTTATCATGTTCCCTCTATCCCTCCTATCCTCTAGTGTCATCAAGTTGAGTTTCCTTAACCTCTCCTCATAAGACAGACCCTTCGGTTCCGAGACTAATCGTGTTGCAAATTTTTGCACTTTCTCCAATTTCTTGACGTGTTTGACTAGGTGAGGGTTCCATAATGGCGCTGCATACTCCAGTATAGGCCTTACGTACAGGGTGTACAATGTCGTGAATGACTCCTTACTCAGATGTCTAAATGCCAATCTCAGGTTTGCCAATCTCCCATATGCTGCAGCAGTTATTTGACTGTGTGCCTCAGGGGACATGTTCGTTATAATGCTTACCCCAAGATCCTTTACTTTAATTCACGTTTGCACCTTTTGATTTCCTAACCTGTACGCTGTCTGCGGTCTTCTGTGTCCTTCCCCAATCTTCATAACCTTACACTTAGTGGGGTTAAACTCCAGGAGCCATTTGTCGTACCATACTTGTAGTGTCGTCAGGTTGATTTCCCTTAACCTCTCCTCGTAGGACATACCTCTTAGCTCTGGGACTAGTCTTGTTGCAAACCTTTGCACTTTCTCTAGTTTCTTCACGTGCTTGGCTAGGTGTGGGTTCCAAACAGATGTATGTATGTATGTGTGTGTGTGTGTGTGTTTGTGTGTGTGTGTGTGTGTGTGTACTCTTTCGCTACGAAGTCTTCTGGCTTCGAGAGCCTTACCATACCTCTTGAAGTTATGCTTGAATCCTGCGTCCGTCATTTCATTCTCTAGGTCAGGGTGGTTCAAGTACGGGCTCGTGGGCCACAAATGGTCAGCGGGTTGATTTTTTTGTGGCCCTTGAGCAGTGATATTAATTTGCTAATTTGCTGAATTCTCTTCTATAAAAAAATCAAAGTATTTGCGACGCTAAGGTTATGTATGTGAAATCATACTAGGTTACTAGAATGACAGTGTTACGATAGAGTGAGAATCCCATTCCATGACCATGATTAACATTTATGAAAGAATTCAGGAAAGCCGGGTAGTTGTACTTAAAGTTCTGAAGGTGTGAAGCCTAGTGCCTGCACTCTGAAAGAGGGAGAAGAATTCAGCACTTCTGAGGGTGATATGAACTGTGATGTGTGCACACTTTTGACTGGTATAAACCTTGGTAATAAATACCGACAAGTTGGTACTCAACACTGGAAACTACAAAATTTCAAAAACATTGGCATATGTGGCATGCAAAGAGTACGTAACCTTTATTCGGCGCATGTACACACCCTCATTTACAGGCTATCTCCCCCAACCAGCGAACCAGGTTGCTAAGAGTTGATGATGGGGCCCCGTCGTTCAACTAGTGACCAGGTTCTAGCCAATAAGAAGATGGTTTTGGCAATCGCAGAGGTTATGTGGGTACCGCTCTCCTGTCTGCCCTTGTCATTCCCATTCTAGAGCTGGTTGAAGCACGGTCTGCTATCTTGTGGCTTCTATTTCTGCCTTGCTTACCGTGGAGTGCACTATACTTATCACTGTACATAGTGTACATATTGCTGTTCTAAATTGGTGAAGAATAATATAAGTCTAAACTTTTTCTACTGTGTTTATTTTGCTCCCATTACACGCGGGATAACAGGCCATTTGGAATCCTGGGTTGTAATAGCATACATGATACTTAAGCACCACCAACCCAACAACACAGGAGTCACATGATTTCATCGTCTACCCGTCCTCATCCCAACATGACATTCCATAGGTCATCATGCGTCACTCACATCTCACTCTCCGCCTATATATATAATGTCTTTCTACCTCTGTATGTTAGAGATAACGACATATCCTCCTCCTCGCTAGTGTCCACAGTTAGGAGTACATATGGTGCTGTCGCTTATGCGATGCACCAGGTGAACTGACCAGAAGAGTGCATGAGCAACATACGTCGCATCATTGTAGAAACCTTTCTCCCTCGGGAGCCAGAGACGGGTCATCGCAAGATTGAGACCCGTGCCAGGACTACGGTCTTGGCGAACATTATACATACATCTGTATGTTAGAAGTGATGAAGGTCCCAGGACCGAAACGTTTTCTAATAAATATGTCATAGTGTTTACTTACGTATCTTTCTAAACATTATACATACATCTGTATGTTAGAAGTGATCAAGGTCCCAGGACCGAAACGTTTTCTAATAAATATGTCATAGTGTTTACTTACTATCTTTCTAAACCAACTTGTCGGTATTTATTACCAAGGTTTATACCATCTTGTCTGACACTGCAACACACTTTTGACTACAGTATTTGTCTCTTTGGGTTACAATGCCTTGGTGGGAAAATGACTGACGTGGTGAAAGAAAACGTGCATTCCGTTCTTTTCCCTGGATCAAATCCAAATACTTCCTAATCATTACTTTACCAACGAGAAAACTAGATTTCCCAACTTTGTGGATAGAATGGAAGATATTACTGATACTACAGTGCACTAGACAGGCAGTATAGCCCACATTTTGTATTCCTCCATTACAAAAAAACTATTATTATTATTATTATTATAATTATAAATAGGAGGTTTGTATTACGTAGAAGTGGATACAGTATCATAAAGCGGAGGCAATGCAAACGATGGTGACAGTTTTTTGAAACATTGCTACAAAAACACAATGATGAATTACAATCCAGTGTTGTAGGATCAAACTATATTACGAGCCTTTTAAAACCATTTAGCTATTAGATTATTTTTAACCGAATTTTAATTAAAAAAAAAAACGATAACCAAGAGAAAACTCATGCTGCAGAAGCTTTTATGTGGATCAAGTCTTGCAATGATGAGGTTCTACACAGAGGTGATGATGGTCACTGTTCCAGTAAACTTCCAGCAAACTGTTTTATCATCAAGAACAAAAAGGCACAATACCGTGACTGGAACAATACACAATTAACTCGTACATGGGAGAGAGAGAAGAGTATGACAGAGTTTCGGTCCGACTTGGATTATTTACAAAGCGCACTGTGAGTTGTAAATAATCCAAGTCGGTCCAACACGTGGTCATAAGTATCTCTCCTATGTCCGGGTTAATTGTATATTGTCTTGTCATCGCCGATGTCGGCACAGCGTCACGCGTATCGGATGGAACAAATAAAAGGAGGCTTGAAGAGTCGCAATACGTTAGAGACAACTTCTTAGTGTCAACTAGAGATGTATCGGATATCCGCATCCGCATCTTCCGCGGATGCGGAGGCTGGTGTCTGGCTGCTTTCTCATGCTTCAGGCGATTATAACTTTACAAGGGATTAAAATTCGTTTTCTCTGCCTCATCAAAACCTGTCGATCAAATGCTGTGCATAATTATCTTGTAAAAAATGAAAGAAGAATGAAGTATAATTTGAAATTTAAATGAAAGAAACTAAACAATGGTTGAGAGAGAGAGAGAGAGAGAGAGAGAGAGAGAGAGAGAGAGAGAGAGAGAGAGAGAGAGAGAGAGAGAGAGAGAGAGAGAGAGAGAGAGAGGCAAGCTCTTAGCTTACCAATAAAGTTAGGAATCCTTAACCTGTAAATAGCTTGTCAATAAAGCTAGGGATCCTTAACCTAACCTTGTCAAACCCTGTGTAAAAAGAGAGAGAGAGAGAGAGAGAGAGAGAGAGAGAGAGAGAGAAAGAGAGAGAGAGAGGGAGAGAGTTGGATTCATTCCGTTCCTTACGTACAGTGCATCATGGTGTTCTTTCCTTAGATTTTTCCAGTTGACAGTGTGAAGCTTTAAAAGAGGGAGGGAAGGTTGTAGAGGGAGGGAAGGTTGTAGAGGGAGGGAAAGTTGTAGAGGTAGGGAAGGTTGTAGAGGGAGGGAAGGTTGTAGAGGCAGGGAAGGTTGTAGAGGCAGGGAAGGTTGTAGAGGGAGGGAAGGTTGTAGAGGGAGGGAAAGTTGTAGAGGTAGGGAAGGTTGTAGAGGTAGGGAAGGTTGTAGAGGTAGGGAAGGTTGTAGAGGTAGGGAAGGTTGTAGAGGTAGGGAAGGTTGTAGAGGTAGGGAAGGTTGTAGAGGGAGGGGAGGTTGTAGAGGGAGGGAAGGTTGTAGAGGCAGGGAAGGTTGTAGAGGGAGGGAAACTTGTAGAGGGAAAGTTGTAGAGGTAGGGAAGGTTGTAGAGGTAGGGAAGGCTGTAGAGGGAGGGAAGGTTGTAGAGGGAGGGAAGGTTGTAGAGGTAGGGAAGGTTGTAGAGGTAGGGAAGGTTGTAGAGGGAGGGAAGGTTGTAGAGGGAGGGAAGGTTGTAGAGGTAGGGAAGGTTGTAGAGGGAGGGAAGGTTGTAGAGGGAGGGAAGGTTGTAGAGGCAGGGAAGGTTGTAGAGGGAGGGAAGGTTGTAGAGGGAAAGTTGTAGAGGTAGGGAAGGTTGTAGAGGTAGGGAAGGCTGTAGAGGGAGGGAAGGTTGTAGAGGTAGGGAAGGTTGTAGAGGGAGGGAAGGTTGTAGAGGGAGGGAAGGTTGTAGAGGGAGGGAAAGTTGTAGAGGTAAGGAAGGTTGTAGCGGGATGGGACGAGTAAGGAGAAGTAAGGCGAGTAAGGAGAAGTAAGGCGAGTAAGGAGAAGTAAGGCGAGTAAGGAGAAGTAAGGCGAGTAAGGAGAAGTAAGGCGAGTAAGGAGAAGTAAGGCGAGTAAGGAGAAGTAAGGCGAGTAAGGAGAAGTAAGGCGAGTAAGGAGAAGTAAGGCGAGTAAGGAGAAGTAAGGCGAGTAAGGAGAAGTAAGGCGAGTAAGGAGAAGTAAGGCGAGTAAGGAGAAAACCTACTTTTCTATACGGATATTTGTTCAGATTAATGTTATCTGTCTGTCCCATATTTATTCTTTCACTTTCCCTCATATTATCTCTATTCATTTATTGCTTCTTCCATTCTATATCCCTCCAATAGCTCTGACGTCCCACATCATAAAAATCTTTGAAAGAGTGCTAAGCAGCAGGATTGCAAATCACCTGGATTCCCAAAATCTGCACAATCCAGGGCAACATGGGTTCAGGGCTGGTCGCTCCTGCCTCTCACAACTACTGGATCACTATGACATGGCCTTGGATGCACTGGAAGAAAATCAGAATGCAGATGTAATATACACAGACTTTGCAAAAGCATTTGACAAATGCGATCATGGCGTAATAGCCCATAAAATACGTGCTAAATGAATAACTGGGAAAGTTGGGAGATGGATCTTCAACTTCCTAACAAATCGAACACAAAGAGTAGTGGTCAACAGAGTTAAATCGGAGGCTGCCATAGTGAAGAGCTCTGTTCCACAAGGCACAGTACTCGCCCCCATCTTATTCCTTATTCTCATATCAGACATAGACAGAGATATACATCACAGCACCGTATCATCCTTTGCGGATGATACTAGGATCTGCATGAGGCTGTCATCTGCTGAGGACGTGGTTAACCTCCAAGAAGATATAAACAAAGTTTTCCAGTGGGCAACGGTAAACAATATGATGTTCAATGAGGACAAATTCCAACTACTCCGTTATGGAAAACTGGAGGAGATAATAACTAGAACAGAGTATACTACAGACTGTGGCCATACAATAGAGCGGAAAAATAATGTAAGGGACCTGGAAGTAGTAATGTCTGTGGATCTCACTTTCAAGAATCACAACAGTGTCACGATCGCACGTGCAAAGAAAATGATAGGATGGATAATGAGAACTTTCAAAACGAGAGATGCCAAGCCAATGATGATCATTTTCAAATCACTTGTTCTGTCTAGGCTGGAATACTGCTGTACATTAACATCTCCATTCAAAGCAGGTGAAATCGCAGATCTAGAGAGTGTACAGAGATCCTTTACTGCACGTATAAGTTCTGTCAAGCACCTTAACTACTGGGAACGCTTGGAAGCACTTGACTTGTGCTCGTTGGAATGCAGGAGGGAGAGATATATCATAATCTACACTTGGAAAATCTTGGAAGGAATGGTCCCAAATCTGCACACAGAAATCACTCCCTACGAAAGTAAAAGACTGGCAGGCGATGCAAAATGCCCCCAATAAAAAGTATGTGCGCCATTGGTACACTAAGGGAAAACACCATAAGTGTCCGGGGCCCAAGACTGTTCAACAGCCTCCCATCAAGCATTAGGGGAATTACCAATAAACCCCTGGCTGCCTTCAAGAGAGAGCTGGACAGATACCTAAAGTCAGTGCCGGATCAGCCGGGCTGTGGCTCGTACGTTGGACTGCGTGCTGCCAGCAGTAACAGCCTAGTTGATCAGGCCCTGATCCATTGGGAGGCCTGGTCATGGATCGGGCCGCGGGGGCGTTGATCCCCGGAATAACCTCCAGGTAACCTCCCTATCTCTCTCTCAATCTCTCTCTCTCTCTCTCTCTCTCTCTCTCTCTCTCTCTCTCTCTCTCTCCCTATCTCTCTCCCTCCCTCTGATTGTTTAAAGGTAAACATGTGGTGGGGCCGGATGTGTTGGTGGTGTTCATGTTTGTAGAGGACACATGAAATCCCGTGAACATACACCATCTTCAATATAGACGGCTTGTGGTTCTGTGTAGGTGGAGGGAGTAGTAAGCGGTCTAGAAGGAGGAGAAGGACGGTATGAAGACAACGAAGACAATGAGGACAGGGAAAGGAGGAAGAGGAGGAGGAAGAAGAAGCGAAAGGGGGAAGGAAGAGAAGGATAAAGGGAGAGGGTGGTTGTGACAGCTACAGTGCCTGGAACAGGAGCTACAGTTTTTGGGACAGAAGCTACAGTGCCTGGGACAACAGCTACAGTGCCTGGGACTGCAACTTTAGTGCCTGGGAAAACAGCTTCTGTGCCATGGACAGCACCTACAGTTCCTGGGACAACAGCTACAGTGCCTGGGACAACAGCTTCTGTTATATATATATATATATATATATATATATATATATATATATATATATATATATATATATATATATATATATATATATATATATATATATATATATTTATATATTTATATATATTTATATATGCAATAAGATCACAGTAAAGAGGTGATTTTAAAATATGCAAAACAACCACTGTGAAAGAGTAGTTCCTTGACAAAGTGAGTAGTCACGAAAGCCCTTGGAATTTCACTACTCTTTCACAGTGGTTGTTTTGCATATATATATACATTTTATATATATATATATATATATATATATATATATATATATATATATATATATATATATATATATATATATATATATATATATAAATATATACATATATATGTATATATATATATATATATATATATATATATATATATATATATATATATATATATATATATATATATATATATATATATATATATATATAAAATATAGGGAGGTACCACCTCTAGAACTGTCATGGGGACCCTCATCCTCAGAGAAAAGAATAAACTTGCTTCAGGGAAAACTCAAGATTCTCCCTGAAGCTGTTTGAGAATTTTCTCCTACCACCCCCTATATTATGTATATATATTTTATTTAAAGACAAAATACATTGACGAAACATTCACAAAAATATGATACAAAGTAAAACAACATAGGTAACTCAGAGCTACATCTCGAATACTTCGTCCAGCTCCCCTGCGGTGGGCCGTGTGCCCAGAATGCTGCAGGCATTTCCTCTCTGGATCGCAACACTGAGTCTCTGAAAGAGGAAGCTGGTCGCCCTGTGGTCCTTGGTTTCTGTGATGAGCTTTTCACCCAGCTCTTTGAGGAACTTTAGAGCACACTTGCCCCATGCTCCAAGGGTCTCCGACCCTATTGGAATGAAGTTATAGCAAGGGGGAAGGTCTTCATATTTTCGGATCTTCTGGGTCTCCCTGTGGCTGGCAGCTCCACCCCCTTCCACTACAGAGTATGGCAAGTAGGTGTCTGCCAATGTGGCAGCACAGGTGTAGTCCCAGGCAATCTGCTTTCCATCCTTCCAGGGTAGCATAGTGGCTCCATCAGGACGCTTTTGACTTCCATCAGACCTCTGTACTTGGGGTTCCCGTTGAGCTGGGCAACGGGCTGTGGAGAGGCTTCTCTTTATTATGTCATTGATCTCCTCATGTCTGGCATACTTCCCTTCTGCTGTGTGACACACGAGACCATGGAGTCCGAATTGATCAGCTGTCGCCCTGCCGCATATACACCTATGTTCGGTGAGGATGGGGGCGGCTAGGCGAAGAGCAACACCAATCCGAATGGCCTGTGGGTCGAGACGGGTGCCCAGGGAGGAATTGGGAACAGCTAACAGGAAATCTCCTGAATGTTGTGCCTTCACTGCCAGGAGACGAGCTTTGTTCTTTCCTGAAGCATTGGAGAGCATTGTATTGGCGATTTTTTCCATGATCGGTTTGTCCCAGTGGGACTGTTTGTGCTGTTTGGGAGGAGCTGGTCTACTGGAGGAGTCTGTAAGGGTGTCCCACCGAATTGCTGCTTCAGTAAACCTGGGGTCTTGAGCTCCTACCAAGTCTCTCAAGCGTTCGGGCACTATCTTCTTGACTAATGCACTGGAAGCCAAACACGAAGACAGAAAAGCAGGTAACGCAACATGCGTTGCTTTACGCACCCCTATACCTCCCAGTCGCACTGGGAGGTTTGCCTGATCCCATTGCTCATCCTCCACCATATATATATATATATATATATATATATATATATATATATATATATATATATATATATATATATATATATATATATATATATATATATATATATATATATATATATATATATATATATATATATAACACTGCGACTAGCCGAGGATACGAACCCATGTCGTTTTGGTCCCTGCCATGTGGTGAGCGAAAATCACATGACACCTTATCCCACTGGACCACACAATACTACATGAACCAAGCACCCAGCCAAGCACACCACCGTATGTCTTCGGACCAAGAGTAACACACCTAGCATGGCTGGGTGCTTGGTTCATGTAGAATTGTGTAGTCCAGTGGGCCAAGGCGACACGTGTTTTCGCTCACCACAAGGCAGGGGCCAAAACGACATGGGTTCGAATCCTCGGCCAGTCGCAGTGTTGTAATTTATTCAATACCACTTGTTCGTGGTCACAATAATATATATATGTATATATAAATATATATATATACATATATATATATATTCATATATATATATATATATATATATATATATATATATATATATATATATATATATATATATATATATATATATATATATATATATATATATATATATGTAGTGCCGAATATGTAAAACTGGTCAATTAGCAAGAGCTCATTTAAAATTAAGTCCTTTCTAAGGTTCTCTTATACGTTTAAAGATATATTTTTTTTCATTAATGTTAATGTAAAAAATTTTAATTTTGCTCCTAACGAATCTTAGAAAACTTACCTAACCTTATTATAAGAAGAACAATTTATTTTAGTCTAACCCAACTAAATATATTTGAGATTTGTTTACAATACTTTAATACTAAACAAACAGAGTGAAATATATTTTTTTCGTTAGGTTCACAATGATTTTGGCGAAATTATTGCATACACAAATTTTCACTTGTCCTATATGGCAAGATGAGCGTTGCTATTTAAGCCAAGATCGCAAGTTCTGCCTATTCGGCACGACATATATATATATATATATATATATATATATATATATATATATATATATATATATATATATATATATATATATATATATATATATATATATATATATATATATATATATATATATTTATAAATACATTCATATTTCTCTACATTGAGCTGGAAACGCATAAATACGTTCAATATTTATTTTGAGTTAAATCAATGTTTCAGGATACAATTTTTACATTTAAATATTTAATTCAGAATTGAATTCTACAAGCATATTTTTTTTGTCTAAATAAACAGTGGTTGAAAATTTTTGTTCTATTCTGTGAGAGGGAGGGGGGACGACCATGTCTTGTGAATGGCTCTTGATCCCAGGAATTGGAGCTGACCTCCTCCTCTGGGGATTAAAAACTCTTGCATCGTTGTAACTTTTTCTGGTTTTCAAGCACTCGTGTCTGGTGGTAGCATGGTGGTGGTGGTGGTGGTGGTGGTGGTGGTGGTGGTGGTGGTGGTGGTGGTGGTGGTAGCATGGTGGTGTGGTGATTGTGGTAGTGGCAGCATGGTGGTTTGGTAGTGGTGGTGGTAGCATGGTGGTGTGGTGGTTGTGGTACTGATGTGCATGTGGTGGCAGCATGGTGGTGTGTAGTGTAGTGGTGGTGGTAGCATGGTGGTGGTGATTGTGGTGGTGGTAGCATGGTGGTGGTGGTAGCATGGTGGTAGCATGGTGGTGGTGGTGGTGGTGGTGGTGGTGGTGGTAGCATGGTGGTGGTGGTGGTGGTGGTGGTGGTAGCATGGTGGTGGTGGTGGTGGTAGCATGGTGGTAGCATGGGGGTGGTGGTGGTGCTGGTGGTGGTGGTGGTGGTGGTAGCATGGTGGTGTGGTGGTTATGGTACTGATGTGCTGGTGGTGGCAGCATGGTGGTGTGGTAGTGGTGTAGTGGTGGTGGTAGCATGGTGGTGTGGTGGTTGTGGTGGCAGCATGGTGGTGTGGTTGTGGTAGTGATGGTGGTGGTGGTAGCATGGTGGTGTGGTGATTGTGGTAGTGGCAGCATGGTGGTTGGGTAGTGGTGGTGGTAGCATGGTGGTGGTGGTGGTGGTGGTGGTGGTGGTAACATGGTGGTGGTGGTGGTGGTGGTGGTAGCATGGTGGTGGTGGTGGTAGCATGGTGGTGGTGGTGGTAATAGCATGGTGGTGGTGGTGGTGGTGATGGTGGGGGTGGTGGTAGCATGGTGGTGGTGGTGGTGGTAGCATGGTGGTGATGGTGGTGGTGGTGGTAGCTTGGTGGTGGTGGTGGTAGCATGGTGGTGGTGGTGGTGGTGGTAGCATGGTGGTGATGGTGGTGGTGGTGGTAGCATGGTGGTGGTGGTGGTAGCATGGTGGTGGTGGTGGTAGCATGGTGGTGGTGGTGGTAGGTATGGTGGTAGCATGGTGGTGATGGTAGTGGTGGTGGTAGCATGGTGGTGGTGGTGGTGGTGGTGGTGGTGGTGGTGGTGGTAGCATGGTGGTGGTGGTGGTAGCATGGTGGTGGTGGTGGTGATAGCATGGTGGTGGTGGTGGTGGTGATGGTGGGGGTGGTGGTAGCATGGTGGTGGTGGTGGTGGTAGCATGGTGGTGATGGTGGTGGTGGTGGTAGCATGGTGGTGGTGGTGGTAGCATGGTGGTGGTGGTGGTAGCATGGTGGTGATGGTGGTGGTGGTGGTAGCATGGTGGTGGTGGTGGTGGCATCGTGGTGGTGGTGGTAGCATGGTGGTGGTGGTGGTAGGTATGCTGGTAGCATGGTGGTGATGGTGGTGGTGGTGGTACCATCGTGGTGATGGTGGTAGGTATGGAGGTAGCATGGTAGTGGTGGTGGTAGGTATGGTGGTAGCATGGTGGTGATGGTGGTGGTGGTGGTAGCATGGTGGTGGTGGTGGTGGTGGTGGTGGTAGCATGGTGGTGGTGGGGGTAGCATGGTGGTGGTGGTGGTAGGTATGGTGGTAGCATGGTGGTGATGGTGGTGGTGGTGGTAGCATGGTGGTGATGGTGGTAGGTATGGTGGTAGCATGGTGGTGGTGGTGGTAGGTATGGTGGTAGCATGGTGGTGATGGTGGTTGCATGGTGGTGGTGGTGGTTGTGGTGGTGGTAGCATGGTGGTGGTGGTGGTAGCATGGTGGTGGTGGTGGTAGGTATGGTGGTAGCATGGAGGTGATGGTGGTGGTGGTGGTAGCATGGTGGTGATTGTGGTAGGTATGGTGGTAGCATGGTAGTGGTGGTGGTAGGTACGGTGGTAGCATGGTGGTGGTATTGGTAGGTATGGTGGTAACATGGTAATGGTGGTGGTAGGTATGGTGGTAGCATGTTGGTGGTGGTGGTAGGTATGGTGGCAACATGGTGGTGGTGGTGGTAGGTATGGTGGTAGCATGTTGGAGGTGGTCGTAGGTATGGTGGAAGCATGGTGGTGATGGTAGTAGTGGTGGTAGGTATGGTGGTAGCATGGTGGTAATGGTGGAAGGAATGGTGGGAGCATGGTGGTGGTGGTGGTAGGTATGGTGATAGCATGGTGGGGATGGTTGTGGTGGTGGTAGGTATGGTGGTAGCATGGTGGTGGTGGTGGTGGTAGGTATGGTGGTAGCATGGTGGTGGTGGAGGTGGTGGTGGTAGGTATGGTGTTAGCATGGTGGTGATGGTGGTAGGTATGGTGGTAGCATGGTGGTGGTGGTGGTAGGTATGGAGGTAGCATGATGATGGTGGTGGTGGTGGTAGGTATGGAGGTAGCATGGTGGTGATGGTGGTAGGTATGGTGGTAGCATTGTAGTGATGGTGGTAGGTATGGTGGTAGCATGGTGTCGATGGTGGTAGGTATGGTGGTAGCATGGTGGTGGTGGTGGTAGGTATGGTGGTAGCATGGTGGAAGCATAGTGGTGATGGTGGTAGGTATGGTGATAGCATGGTGGTGATGGTGGTAGGTATGGTGGTAGCATGGTTGTGATGGTGGTAGGTATGGTGGTAGCATGGTGGTGGTGGTGGTAGGTATGGTGGTAGCATGGTGGTGGTGGTGGTGGTGGTGGTAGGTATAGTGGTTGCATGGTGGTGATAGTGGTAGGTATGGTGGTAGCATGGTGGTGATGGTGGTAGGTATGGTGGTAGCATGGTGGTGGTGGTGGTGGTGGTAGGAATGGAGGTAGCATGGGGGTGGTGGTGGTAGGTATGGTGGTAGCATGGTGGTGGTGGTGGTGGTGGTAGGTATGGTGGTAGCATGGTGGTGATGGTGGTAGGTATGGTGGTAGCATGGTGGTGATGGTGGTAGGTATGGTGGTAGCATGGTGGTGGTGGTGGTGGTGGTGGTGGTGGTGGTGGTGGTGGTGGTGGTGGTAGGTATGGTGGTAGCATGGTGGTGGTGGTAGGTATGGTGGTAGCATGGTGGTGATGCTGGTAGGTATGGTGGTAGCATGGTGGTGATGGTGGTAGGTGTGGTGGTAGCATGGTGGTGGTAGGTATGGTGGTAGCATGATGATGGTGGTGGTGGTGGTAGGTATGGTGGTAGCATGGTGGTGATGGTGGTAGGTATGGTGGTAGCATTGTGGTGATGGTGGTAGGTATGGTGGTAGCATGGTGGTGATGGTGGTAGGTATGGTGGTAGCATTGTGGTGGTGGTGGCAGGTATGGTAGTAGCATGGTGGAAGGATGGTGGTGATGGTGGTAGGTATGGTGGTAGCATGGTTGTGATGGTGGTAGGTATGCTGGTAGCATGGTGGTGGTGGTCGTAGGTATGGTGGTAGCACGGTGGTGGTGGTGGTGGTAGGTATGGTGGTAGCATCGTGGTGATGGTGGTAGGTATGGTGGTAGTATGGTGGTGATGGTGGTAGGTATGGTGGTACCATGGTGGTGGTGGTGGTAGGTATGGTGGTAGCATGGTGGTGGTAGTGGTAGGTATGGTGGTAGCATGGTGGTGGAGGTGGTGGTGGTGGTAGGTATGGTGGAAGCATGGTGGTGATGGTGGTAGGTATTTTGGTAGCATGGTGGTGATGGTGGTAGGTATGGTGGTAGCATGGTGGTGATGGTGGTAGGTATGGTGGTAGCATGGTGGTGATGGTGGTAGGTATGGTGGTAGCATGGTGGTGATGGTGGTAGGTATGGTGGTAGCATGGAGGTGATGGTGGCAGGTAGGGTAGTAGCATGGTGGTGATGGTGGTAGGTATGGCGGTAGCATGGAGGTAATAATGGTAGGGATGGTGGTAGCATGATGGTGATGGTGGTAGGTATGGTGGTAGAATGGTGGTGATGGTGGTAGGTATGGTGGTAGCATAGTGGTAATGGTTGTAGGTATGGTGGTAGCATGGTGGTGATGGTGGCAGGTATAGTGGTATCATGGTGGTGATGGTGGTACGTATGGTGGTAGCATGGTGTTGATGGTGGTAGGTATGGCGGTAGCATGGTGGTAATGATGGTAGGGATGGTGCTAGCATGGTGGTGAAGGTGGTAGGTATGGTGGTAGAATGGTGGTGATGGTGGTAAGTATGGTGGTAGCATGGTGGTGATGGTGGTAAGTATGGTGGTAGCATTGTGGTGATGGTAGGTATTGTTGTAGCATGGTGGTGATGGTGGTAGGTATGGTGGTAGAATGGTGGTGATGGTGGTAGGTATGGTGGTAGAATGGTGGTGATGGTGGTAGGTATGGTGGCAGCATGGTGGTGATGGTGGAAGACATGGCGGTAGAATGGTGGTGATGGTGGTAGGTATTGTGGTAGCATGGTGGTGATGGTGGTAGGTATGGCGGTAGCATGGAGGTGATGGTGGTAGGTGTGGCGGTAGCATGGTGGTGATGGTTGTAGGTATGGTGGTAGCATGGTGGTGATGGTGGTAGGTATGGTGGTAGAATGGTGGTGATGGTGGTAGGTATGGTGGTAGCATGGTGGTGAGGTGGTAGGTATGGTGGTAGCATGGTGGTGATGGTGGTAGGTATGGTGGTAGCATGGTGGTGATGGTGGTGGATGTGATAGCATGGTGGTGGTGATGGTGGTGGTGGTAGCATGGTGGTGGTGGTGGTAGGTATGGTGGTAGCATGGTGGTGATGGTGGTGGTGGTGGAAGCATGGTGGTGATGGTGGTAGGTATGGTGGTAGCATGGTGGTGGTGGTGGTAGGCATGGTGGTAGCATGGTGGTGGTGGTGGTAGGTATGGTGGTAACATGGTGGGGATGGAGGTGGTGGTGGTGGTGGTGGTAGGTATGGTGGTAGCATGGTGATGATGGTGGTAGGTATGGTGGTAGCATGGTGGTGATGGTGGTAGGTATGGCGGCAGCATGGTGGTGATGGTGGTAGGTATGTTGGAAGAATGGTGGTGATGGTGGTAGGTATGGTGGTAGCATGGTGGTGAGGTGGTAGGTATGGTGGTAGCATGGTGGTGATGGTGGTAGGTATGGTGGTAGCATGGTGGTGGTGGTGGTGGTGGTGGTGGTAGGTATGGTGGTAGCATGGTGGTGGTAGGTATGGCGGCAGCATGGTGGTGATGGTGGTAGGTATGTTGGAAGAATGGTGGTGATGGTGGTAGGTATGGTGGTAGCATGGTGGTGAGGTGGTAGGTATGGTGGTAGCATGGTGGTGATGGTGGTAGGTATGGTGGTAGCATGGTGGTGATGGTGGTAGGTATGGTGGTAGCCTGGTGGTGATGGTGATAGGTATGGTGGTAGCATGGTGGTGATTGTTGTAGGTATGGTGTTAGCATGGTGATGATGGTGGTAGGTATGGTGGTAACATGGTGGTGATGGTGGTAGGTATGGCGGCAGCATGGTGGTGATGGTGGTAGGTATGTTGGAAGAATGGTGGTGATGGTGGTAGGTATGGTGGTAGCATGGTGGTGAGGTGGTAGGTATGGTAGTAGCATGGTGGTGATGGTGGTAGGTATGGTGGTAGCATGGTGGTGATGGTGGTAGGTATGGTGGTAGCCCGGTGGTGATGGTGGTAGGTATGGTGGTAGCATGGTGGTGATTGTTGTAGGTATGGTGGTAACATTGTGGTGATGGTGGTAGGTATGGCGGTAGCATGGTGATGATGGTGGTAGGTATGGTGGTAGCATGTTGGTGATGGTGGTAGGTATGGCGGCAGCATGGTGGTGATGGTGGTAGGTATGTTGGAAGAATGGTGGTGATGGTGGTAGGTATGGTGGTAGCATGGTGGTGATGGTGGTAGGTATGGCGGTAGCATTGTGGTGATGGTGGTAGGTATGGTGGTAGCATGGTGGTAATGGTGATAGGAATGGTGGTAGAATGGTGGTGATGGTGGCAGGTATTGTGGTAGCATGGTGGTGAGGTGGTAGGTATGGAGGTAGCATGGTGGTGATGGTGGTAGGTATGGTGGTAGCATGGTGGTGATGGTGGTAGGTATGGTGGTAGCATGGTGGTGATGGTGGTAGGTATGGTGGTAGCATGGTGGTGATGGTTGTAGGTATGGTGGTAACATTGTGGTGATAGTGGTAGGTATGGCGGTAGCATGGTGATGATGGTGGTAGGTATGGTGGTAGCATGGTGGTGATGGTGGTAGTTATGGCGGCAGCATGGTGGTGACGGTGGTAGGTATGGCGGTAGCATGGTGGTGATGGTGGTAGGTATGATGGTAGCATTGTGGTGATGGTAGGTATTGTGGTAGCATGGTGGTGATGGTGCTTGGTATGGTGGTAGCATGGTGGTGATGGTGACAGGTATTGTGGTAGCATGGTGGTGATGGTGGTAGACATGGTGGTAGCATTGTGATATTGGTAGGTATGGTGGTAGCATGGTGGTGATGGTGGTATGTATGGTGGTAGCATGGCGGTGATGGTGGTAGGTATGGTGGTAGCATGGTGGTGATGGTGGTAGGTATTGTGGTAGCATGGTGGTGATGGTGGTAGGTATGGTGGTAGCATTTTTATAATGGTAGGTATGGTGGTAGCAAGGTGGTGATGGTGGTATGTATGGTGGTAGCATGTCGGTGATGGTGGTAGGTATGGTGGTAGCATGGCGGTGATGGTGGTAGGTATGGTGGTAGCATGGTGGTTGTGGTGGTAGGTATGGCGGTAGCTTGGTGGTGGTGGTGGTAGGTATGGTGGTAATATGGTGGTGGTGGTGGTGGTTTGTATGGTGGTGCCATGGTGTTGGTGGTGGTAATATGGTGGTAATATTGTGGTGGTTGGTATGGTGGTAGCTCAGCGATGGTGGTGGTAGGTATGGTGGTAACATGGTGGTGGTGGTGGTGGTAGGTATGGCGGTAGCTTGGTGGTGGTGGTGGTGGTAGGTATGGTGGTAATATGGTGGTGGTGGTGGTGGTTTGTATGGTGGTGCCATGGTGGTGGTGGTGGTAGGCATGATGGTAATATTGTGGTGGTTGGTATGGTGGTAGCACAGCGTTGGTGGTGGTAGGTATGGTGGTAACATGGTGGTGGTGGTGGTAGGTATGGTGGTAGCATGATATTGGTGGTGGTAGGTATGGTGATGGCAAGGTGGTGGTGGTTGGTATGGCCGTAGCATGGTGATGGTGGTGGTGGTGGTGGTGGTAGATATGACGGTAGCATGGTGGTGGTGGTTGTGGTTGTGGTGGTAGGTATGGTGCTAACATGGTGGTGGTGGCGGTAGGCATGGTGGTAGGTATAGCGGTAGAATGGTGGTTGTGGAAGGTATGGCGGTAGCATGGTGGTGGTGGTGGTAGGTATGGCGGTAGCATGGTGGTGGTGGTAGGAACGGCTGTAGCATGGTGGTGGTGGTGGTGGTGGTGGTAGGTATGGCGTTAGCATGGTGGTGATGATGGTGGTGGTATGTATGGCGGTAGCATGGTGGTGTTGATGGTAGGCATGGTGGTAATATGGTGGTGGTTGGTATGGTGGTAGCATGGTGGTGGTAGGTATGGCGGTAGCATGGTGGTGGTGGTGGTGGTAGGTATGGTGGTAAAAGGGTGGTGGTTGGTATGGTGGTAGCATGACGGAGGTGGTGGTAGGTATGGCGGGAGCATGGTGGTGGTGGTGATAGGTATGGTGGTAGCATGGTGGTGGCGGTGGTAGGTATGGTGGTATCATGGTGGTGGTGGTTGTGGTAGGTATGGTGGTAGCATATTCGTGGTGGTTGGTATGGCGGTAGCATGGTGGTGGTGGTGGTGGTGGTGGTGGTGGTGGTGGTGGTGGTGGTGGTGGTGGTGGTGGTGGTGGTGGTGGTGGTTGTGGTAGGTATATTGGTAGCATGGTGGTGATGGTGATATGTATGGTGGTAGCATGGTGGTGATGGAGGTAGGTATGGTGGTAGCATAGTGGTGATGGTGGTAGGTATGGTGGTAGCATGGTGGTGATGCTGGTAGGTATGGTGGTAGCATAGTGGTGATGGTGGTAGGTATGGTGATAGCATGGTGGTGATGGTTGTCGGTATGGTGGTAGCATTGTGGTGATGGTGGTAGGCATGGCGGCAGCATGGTGGTGATGGTGGTAGGAATGGTGGTAGCATGGTGGTGAATGTGGTAGGTATGGTGGTAGCATGGTGGTGATGGTGGTAGGTATTGTGGTAGCATGGTGGTGATGGTGGTAGGTATGGTGGTAGCATGGTGGTGATGGTGGTAGGTATGGTGGTAGCATGGTGGTGATGATTGTAGGTATGGTGGTAACATTGTGGTGATGGTGGTAGGTATGGCGGTAGCATGGTGATGATGGTGGTAGGTATGGCGGTAGCATGGTGATGATGGTGGTAGGTATGGTGGTAGCATGGTTGTGATGGGGGTAGTTATGGCGGCAGCATGGTGGTGATGGTGGTAGGTATGGCGGCAGCATGGTGGTGATTTTGGTAGGTATGATGGTAGCATTGTGGTGATGGTAGGTATTGTGGTAGCATGGTGGTGATGGTGCTAGGTATGGTGGTATCATGGTGGTGATGGTGGTAGGTATTGTGGTAGCATGGTGGTGATTGTGGTAGGCATGGTGGTAGCATTGTGATAATGGTAGGTATGGTGGTAGCATGGTGGTGATGGTGGTATGTATGGTGGTAGCAATATAAACACAAATGCAGTATAATGTGATCCTTTATTGACTACGTTTCGCCCACACAGTGGGCTTTTTCAAGTCACAAACAGAACTACCTGGGGTGGAAGGAACGCGAGTATTTATAGTCCGGCTGAGGTCAGGTGAAGAATGCTGCATCTGATGATGTACCGAGTTGGGTTGTAGAGTCTAAAAACTTGGGTAGCTTGGAAAGGAGACTGGACAAGTGTGTGAGCAGACCTTCTACAGTGTTCTTATGTGGGATAGCGATGAAGAAGTTTCTTGGCAAGTGGTTCAGCTATGTTATAGAAGCCACTATTCTGGTTGAAGTTGTCGGATATAGAAATAAGTGATGATTCCAGGTAGTTCTGTTTGTGACTTGAAAAAGCCCACTGTGTGGGCGAAACGTAGTCAATAAAGGGTCACATTATACTGCATTTGTGTTTATATTGCCATTGTGTCGGTATTTTATACCATTTATTTCCATGTATGGTGGTAGCATGGCGGTGATGGTGGTAGGTATGGTGGTAACATTGTGGTGATGGTGGTAGGTATGGCGATAGCATGGTGATGATGGTGGTAGGTATGGTGGTAGCATGGTGGTGATGGGGGTAGTTATTGCGGCAGCATGGTGGTGATGGTGGTAGGTATGGCGGTAGCATGGCGGTGATGGTGGTATGTATGGTGGTAGCATGGCGGTGATGGTGGTAGGTATGGTGGTAGCATGGTGGTGATGGTGGTAGGTATTGTGGTAGCATGGTGGTGATGGTGGTAGGTATGGTGGTAGCATTGTGATAATGGTAGGTATGCTGGTAGTATGGTGGTGATGGTGGTATGTATGGTGGTAGCATGGCGGTGATGGTGGTAGGTGTGGTGGTAGCATGGCGGTGATGGTGGTAGGTATGGTGGTAGCATGGTGGTGGTGGTGGTGGTAGGTATGGCGGTAGCTTGGTGGTTGTGATGGTGGTAGGTATGGTGGTAATATGGTGGTGGTGGTGGTGGTTTGTATGGTGGTGTCATGGTGGTGGTGGTGGCAATATGGTGGTGGTGGTGGTGGTGGTAGGCATGATGGTAATATTATGGTGGTTGGTATGGTGGTGGCACAGCGATGGTGGTGGTAGGTATGGTGGTAACATGGTGGTGGTAGGTATGGCGGCAGCATGGTGGTGGTGGTTGTGTTAGGTATGGTGGTAGCATGGTGGTGGTGGTGGTTGTAAGCATGGTGGTGGTGGTGGTTTGTATGGTGGTAGCATGATATCTGTGGTGGTAGGTATGGTGGTGGCAAGGTGGTGGTGGTTGGTATGGCCGTAGCATGGTGATGGTGGTGGTGGTGGTGGTGGTGGTGGTAGATATGACGGTAGCATGGTGGTGGTGGTTGTGGTGGTAGGTATGGTGCTAACATATTGGTGGTGGCGGTAGGCATGGTGGTAATATGGTGGTGGTGGTGGTGGTAGGTATGGCGGTAGCATGGTGGTGGTGGAAGGTATGGCGGTAGCATGGTGGTGGTGGTGGTAGGTATGGCGGTAACATGGTGGTGGTGGTAGGTACGGCGGTAGCATGGTGGTGGTGGTGGTGGTAGGTAAGTCGATAGCATGGTGGTGGTGGTAGGTATGGCGTTAGCATGGTTGTGGAGGTGGTGGTGGTAGGTATGGCAGTAGCATGGTGGTGGTGATGGTAGGCATGGTGGTAATATGGTGGTGGTTGGTATGGCGGTAGCATGGTGGTGGTAGGTATGGCGGTAGCATGGTGGTGGTGGTGATAGGTATGGTGGTAAAATGGTGGTGGTTGGTATAGTGGTAGCATGGCGGAGGTGGTGGTAGGTATGGCGGGAGCATGGTGGTGCTGGTGGTAGGTATGGTGGTAGCATGGTTGTGGCGGTGGTAGGTATGGCGGTAGCATGGTGGTGGTGGTAGGTATGGCGGTAGCATGGTGGTGGTGGTGGTAGGTATGGCGGAGGTGGTGGTAGGTATAGCATGGCGGGATGGTGGTGATGGTGGTATGTATGGTGGTAGCAATATAAACACAAATGCAGTATAATGTGATCCTTTATTGACTACGTTTCGCCCACACAGTGGGCATGGTGGTGGTGAAGAATGCTGCATCTGATGATGTACCGAGTTGGGTTGTAGAGTCTAAAAACTTGGGTAGCTTGGAAAGGAGACTGGACAAGTGTGTGAGCAGACCTTCTACAGTGTTCTTATGTGGGATAGCGATGAAGAAGTTTCTTGGCTGCTATGTGGTATGGTATGGTGGTATATTGCCATTGTGTCGGTATTTTATACCATTTATTTCCATGTATGGTGGTAGCATGGCGGTGATGGTAGGTATGGCGATAGCATGGTGATGATGGTGGTAGGTATGGTGGTAGCATGGTGGTGATGAGGTGGTATGTATGGTGGTAGCATGGCGGTGATGGTGGTAGGTGTGGTGGTAGCATGGTGGTGGTGGTATGGTGGTAGCATGGTGGTGGTGGTGGTGGTAGGTATGGCGGTAGCTTGGTGGTTGTGATGGTGGTAGGTATGGTGGTAATATGGTGGTGGTGGTGGTGGTTTGTATGGTGGTGTCGGTGGTGGTGGTGGCAATATGGTGGTGGTGGTGGTGGTGGTAGGCATGATGGTAATATTATGGTGGTTGGTATGGTGGTGGCACAGCGATAGCATGGTGGTGGTAGGTGGCGGCAGCATGGTAGGTGGTGGTGGTGGTTTGTATGGTGGTAGCATGATATCTGTGGTGGTAGGTATGGTGGTGGTGGTGATGGTGGTGGTGGTGGTGGTGGTGGTGGTGATGGTGGTGGTGGTGGTGGTGGTGGTGGTGATGGTGGTAGGTATGGTGGTAGCATGGTGGTGGCGGTGGTAGGTATGGCGGTAGCATGGTGGTGGTGGTAGGTATGGCGGTAGCATGGTGGTGGTGGTGGTAGGTATGGCGGTAGCATGGTGGTGGTAGTAGGTAGGGCGGTAGCATGGTGGTGGTGGTGGTGGTAGGTAAGTCGATAGCATGGTGGTGGTGGTAGGTATGGCGTTAGCATGGTTGTGGAGGTGGTGGTGGTAGGTATGGCGTAGCATGGTGGTGGTGATGGTAGGCATGGTGGTGGTGGTTGGTATGGCGGTAGCATGGTGGTGGTAGGTATGGCGGTAGCATGGTGGTGGTGGTGAGGTATGGTGGTAAAATGGTGGTGGTTGGTATAGTGGTAGCATGGCGGAGGTAGCATGGTGGTGGCGGTGGTAGGTATGGCGGTAGCATGGTGGTGGTGGTAGGTATGGCGGTAGCATGGTGGTGGTGGTGGTAGGTATGGCGGTAGCATGGTGGTGGTGGTTGGTATGGCGGTAGCATGGTGGTGGTGGTACGTACGGCGGTAGCAAGGTGGTGGTTTTGGTAGGTATGGCGGTAGCATGGTGGTGGTGATGGTTGGTATGGTGGTAGCATGGTGGTGGTGGTAGGTATGGCGGTAGCATAGTGGTGGTGGTGGTGGTAGGTATGGCGGTAGTATGGTGGTGGTGGTAGGTATGGCGGTAGCATGCTGGTGGTTGTAGGTATGGCGGTGGCATGATGGTGGTGGTGGTGGTAGGTATGGCGGTAGCGTGGTAGTAGTGGTAGGTATGGCGGTAGCATGGTGGTGGTGGTGGTAGGTATGGCGGTAGCATGGTGGTGGTAGTAGGTATGGCGGTAGCATGGTGGTGGTAGGTATGGCGGTAGCATGGTTGTGGTGGTGGTTGGTATGGTGGTAGCATTGTGGTGGTGGGGGTAAGTATGGCAGTAGCATGGTGGTGGGGGTGGTAGGTATGGCGGTAGCATGGTGGTGGTGGTGGTAGGTATGGCGGTAGCATTGTGGTGGTGGTGGCGGTAGGAATGTTGGAAGACGGAATATGTACTCACCTAATTCACCTAATTGTGGTTGCATGAGTCGAGACTCAGCTCCTGGCCCCGCCTCTTCACTCTCATGTAGATTTATAGTCCAGTAGGGGTTTAATGTATATGTGTATATATATATATATATATATATATATATATATATATATATATATATATATGTATATATATATTCTTTCTTTCAGCACACCGGCCGTATCCCACCGAGGCGGGGTGGCCCAAAAGGATAAACGAAAGCTTCTCCTTTTACATTTAGTAATATATACAGGAGAAGGGGGTTACTAGCCCCTTGGTCCCGGCATTTTAGTCGCCTCTTACAACACGCATGGCTTTCGGAGGAAGAAGTCTGTTCCACTTTCCCATGGAGGTAAGAGGTAATAAACAAGAACAAGAACTAGTAAGAAAATAGAAGAAAACCCAGAGGGGTGTGTACATATATACATGTATATGCTTGTACATGTATGTGTAGTGTGACCTAAGTGTAAGAAGTAGCAAGACGTACCTGAAATGTTGAATGTTTACGAGACAGAAAAAATGGACACCAGCAATCCTACCATCATGCGAAACAATTACAGGCTTTCGTTTTACACTCACTTGGCAACACGGTATTTCCTCCCTGGGCGGTTGCTGTCTACCAACCTACTACCTAGGATATATATATATATATATATATATATATATATATATATATATATATATATATATATATATAGGAGAGAGAGAGTGAGTGAGATAGAGTGAGAGAGAGAGAGAGAGAGAGAGAGAGAGAGAGAGAGAGAGAGAGAGAGAGAGAGAGAGAGAGAGAGAGAGAGAGAGAGGCACAAGTACGCTCACACCTTGAGTATGCTCCACTTTCTTGGTTTGCCTGCTCTCATCTGCGACTGCTTGACAGAGTAGAGAACAGAGCAAGACGTCTCATCTCTCGCCTGGACCCATCCTGGATAGATCTGTCATTTCAGCAGAGCCTTCAACACAGGAGGGATGTGGGTGGCCTTACTGTTATGTACAAGGCCAATATTGTCAAAGTACCACACTTGGATCCACTTCGAGGACAGCGTGAAACAAGCTTTTATGCCACAAGACGGGCAGAAAACAGCAACTTCACTCTGGCTGTACCCTTCTCCAGAACATCACTCCATCTGAGATCCTATATACCCAGGATGACTCGAATATGGAACACATTCGTTCAGCATAATGATGTCAACGAGATAAAGTCAGTTGATCAAATGAAAATGCTGGCCCACAGATGGCTCCAACTTCATCCTGTTCCCTACTTGTATGTCTCATAACAATAAAAATGCTTTCAAATGAGCTGATGTAGGTAACAGCTCTTAGCTTGCCAATAAAGTTAGGAATCCTTAACCTGTAATATAGCTGTCAATAAAGCTAGGGATCCTTAACCTTGTCAAACCCTGTGTAAAAGGAGAGAGAGAGAGAGAGAGAGAGAGAGAGAGAGAGAGAGAGAGAGAGAGAGAGAGAGAGAGAGAGAGAGAGAGAGAGAGCCAAATAGAGAAGAGAAAGGCTGAGACATAGACAAGGAGAGAGCAGTTTTCTAATTCATTTTATTTTAACAGTGTTTACACAGAGTTTGCGCTGTCTTTCTTTCCCACGAGAGAGAGAGAAAAGTTTGCACAAACTATTTCATTCGTTTGTCTTAAATATATTAGGAAGAGACCCAACAACTACAAAGAGTTTGAAAGAGAGAGAGAGAGAAAGAGAGAGAGAGAGAGAGAGAGAGAGAGAGAGAGAGAGAGAGAGAGAGAGAGAGAGAGAGAGAGAGAGACAGAGACAGAAACAAGTTCGCTAGTCTCATCGGTCATCAGATCAATAAGTGATTTTCACAGTGCTGACAATCTGAGCCACCTCCTTCATCAACGCCCGACCCACCGAGGCACAAGCAAAAAGCACTCCGTCGCCATGGTAAACTCTAAACCTAAGCGAGTCAAAACATCTACCAAAAAAAAAAAAAATAGGAAAGATCAAATTGCTCCCGTAAATGGCGCTACTTTCCAAATGCTCATATAACAGGAGCTATCAAATAGCAGCCACGAGGGCAGCTAATGGTATCTGCAATCGAATACGAAAACAACAGCCCACGTTCTCTGGTTCGGCATGAACTAAATGTTCGTGGAACGATTATCTCGTTCTTCCTCAGGTACTTTAAGCCCCACTGTGGGTGAAATGTCGTAAAATAATAGCTCTTTCTACTTCATGTATTTTAGAAATTTCCCTTGCCCGTTTATTCCATAAACTAACTCCACTTGTGATGAATGGTTTGAAAAACCGACAATCTTCAACTTGTCGGTTTTTCAAACCATTCATCACAACTGTCAGACACTGCAGCATCATGGGATCTTGTTACAAATAATTCTTCAACACTTGTTCAACCTTTGGACGAAGACCTACTTCGACTAGTGGATGGTACCACTATGGCCCCGCCTCCGCCTGCTTCACCTCACCTCACTACAGTATATAAGCCACGTCTACGGCCCTATGCTGTACATTCTACAAGATTGATGGACTGAACACATCGACTCCAGGTTGAGGGACTGATTACCTCATTCTCCTCCTCTCCTTACGCCTTCCTCTTTGTATTGGACTGATGAAGCCACTGTTTGGCGAAACGTTTCCTGAATGAAGATTCCCATATGCTGCATAAGTGTCTCAATCTTCAACTAACTCCACCAGGAGTTATACAGGCGTTAGACTTATTCATGCTAAAGATATGGTATTATCGGAGCAAATGATATTTAGCTCAATTGCCGCGATTTTCGAGAACAAACTGAATAAGTGAAGAACTTGGAAAATAAGCAAATGGAACGTCCACGATGTTTGTGCCTTCTCACAAGGTGCCTGATCCTTCTCGTGAAAAACATTTGCCGTGCATATATTCTTCTTCACCAAACAGCAACTAAGTAAATGCAACGAAGGTATTCAGGAAATATTCGAAGTGTGCTCAACTTTCCATTGAATAAAGAGCATAGGATCAAGTTTAATAATCTGTTAAATTTCCATTCAACTACGCCGCTATTAAGGCTGCATTCAACCTGTAAATGTTAACTCAACTATTAAAATAGGAATTAAACTCTCAACATATATACGGAGAGATGCACATCACTTCCTGTATATTATTGTGTCTGTTTACTGCTCAGTCGTGAAAACATTCTCTTGTTTATAATTTTGTGTTATAATTGATCAAATCTATTTTTTACGCTAGCAAAATCTAACCTAACGTAATATAACGTAACCTAAGATGTGGTGATACTGTAATATATAATACTCTCTCCCTTCCTCTCTCTTTCTATCTCTTTCTCTATCTCTCTCTCTCAGACACAAACACACACAGATATATATATATATATATATATATATATATATATATATATATATATATATATATATATATATATATATATATATATATATATATACATATATATATATATATATATATATATATGTAATGAGGTCTGTTCCTGGACAAAAGTAAATGAACATTTTCATTGCAGCTTGTTGCCTAGGTGATATAGCTTAATGAAATCCCAGAGCCATGATTGGCTTTTGTTAGAAATGATGTATTCGGAATGTGGGGGTGCATGTGTGCGTGTGTGTATGTGAATAGACAATCAGCTCTAGCAACAGTACACTGTGCTGCCGTTGCACGGAATGTATAGGTCACCATATCAGAACGTAACATTCAGAAGCATCTTAATTTCACATAACTTCAGGCGGAGTTGTTTTTTTGTTGATTCCTTAAGGATTTCCTGTACACAAGCACTTATATTAGTAATAATTGTCGTAATTTCTGTTAAAGATAATAGCACGTTTTTTGTGCTATTGTTCCATCTAATTTGCCTATGTTCTCATCAATGTTTTTGAGAACTTTGCGTATTTCTAGTCCAGAGTTCATAGATGGAGAAATATCCAAAATTTATGAAATAGCTAATGATCTGAGGTACCCAAGAAACGTAATTGATAAATCTTTAAAATTGCTAGAAATACTTTTTACAATCCAAAAAGGGACAACCAACCTTATTCAACTAAAAATATGTTTGTTCTCCCTTACCATGAAAACTTGGTTGATATGCCTTCTCTTCTTAAGACTTTTAATATCAAATTTGTATTTAAAAATCTTGATACAGTAAAAAAAACTTTTGATAAAGAATTACCCCCAAAATGCTGATAGATGTGTCTATAAGATTCCTTGTAAAATTTGGGATAAAGTTTATTACGGTCATACTGGTCAAAGTCTCGAACTAAGATTGAAACAACATAAATATAGAATTAGAACTGGACAAGATTCTAATGCTATATTTATTCATGGGAGAGATTTTAACCATCCAATTGATTTTCAAAAGGTTGAGAAAGTAGTATCAAGCAAGTCCATGGTCGACAGGAATGTAATTGAATCTTGTTTCATAAAAAGCAGTTTTGACAATAATATGAATATTTCCTTTGGTTTATATAAATTAGATCCATTTATAATTAAAAGAATTTGGGAAGAATTTAATAATACATTGGACAAATAATAAATTTTTTAATTTCTTATTTCTTGGGTAGAATAGTTTGTTGGTGGGTTGTGTGAAGGACCTGTCTAGTTCGGCCGGCGGGCCTGCTGTCTCACATCAGGTGCTTCTTTGTTGTGGGATCTGATAGTGAGGTGTGGGCTACCCCTTTATATACCATCCTTTGATGCTTTACTTTCATTTTTCCTTGATAATGTGAGTAGCCACGAAAGCGCTTGGAATTTCTCTATTCTTTCACAGTGGTTGTTTTGCATATATATATATATATATATATATATATATATATATATATATATATATATATATATATATATATATATATATATATATTTATATATTATATTTATATATATATATATATATATATATATATATATATATATATATATATATATATATATATATATATATATATTTATATATTTATATATATATATATATATATATATATCTATATAATATATATATATATATATATATATATATATATATATATATATATATATGAGATACAGAGGGATTTCGAGGGTCAAATGTGAAGAAAAAGACGCGTCTCATATGTCGGAAAATCCGATACGTCTCTCTGCAGAGACACTTCAGAGAACTGATGTATATTACTATTATGAAAGATTAGCCGGTATTCTCCCGGCCTGGGCCTTTTCCAAGTGGTGGCCCGGCCTTGGCTCCCTCTTTAGGGAGTGTCTGAGACCTAAGTCTCCCATGGGAGGAGGCACAAGTACCTCCTCATCTTTGGGACCAACTGTCCCCAGGCCTAGCCACAAGCTAGGCCTCTCTGGTCTGCCATCCCCGCCTCAAGGGGGCAAATGGGAATGACAGTCTTATGAGCTAAAGGGGAGGGCTCAGGCACCTACCCTGATCGATACCCATGGTATCGATCGATCTACTGATGCTTATTATTATTATTAAAGATTCGCCGGTATTCTCCCGGCCCGGGCCTTTTCCAAGTGGTGGCCCGGCCTTGGCTCCCTGTTTAGGGAATGTCTGAGACCTAAGTCTCCCATGGGAGGAGGCACAAGTACCTCCTCATCTTTGGGACCAACTGTCCCCAGGCCTAGCCACAAGCTAGGCCTCTCTGGTCTGCCATCCCCGCCCCAAGGGGGCAAATGGGAATGACAGTCTTATGAACTAAAGGCTCGGGCTCAGGCACCTACCCTACCCTAGAAGGGTTAGGCATGGTGTCGATCTACTGATGCTTTCATTTAAGCACTATGATTTTTCCAGTCCTTTATTTTCTTAAATTCTAGGGCCAACTATGTTACTGTTTTATTATAACTATTATTCAATACAATTCCTGCTATGACTGAGGTTGTGTAATAACATTAATTCTTCTCTTTAGTTATAAATTTCCATAATTTATGATAATGTGGTTCCTTAATCCCTGTCTCTCTTCCTGATAAACAAGCTTAAGGAAATTAATTAATATATATTTATGAATAATCATATTGAGCAACCAAAGTTAAATAACATTAAAGGGTGTATCATCTTAGTGAATAACAGTCATCGAAGTACATTGAAACTTATGATTTCAATCTATGTTGCACTACTTATTAATCTAGTCTAGCGTGAAATGAGCTTAAATACAAATAGAAAAAAACACGTTGTTTCTTTGGAAGACAGAGAGTGAACATAAACATATGTATCAACGGGATATCAGCTCACCTCCCTCATTGTAGGGGATCACAACTTTGAAGACCCAACGGAAACTTAGTGTCCAGATGGAGTCACAGTGCTACGCTTGATAGATGGTTACCAGATATTGTGGAACAAAATACATTTGCTTTTAAATCGCCTCCATTTATCTCAGTCATAGAGAAACAGAAGTGGCCGTGCTTCTAGTTTCCCGGAGATCTATAATACATTGAAATACATGAGCCTCTCGCATCATTACAGCTCCGTTCCAGCAACATGGAATACACTGGGTCGTCAGAAATCTATTAGGAAAACCAAGGTTTCATGAGCAATTGCTTCCTTTTTTCAACATCTCAGCTATCCAGTATGAAGACAAAGACAAACTGCACAATAAACCTTTAAGGGAACGTCCTTCCCCATGTATAACTTTATCAAAATAGTATTAATATATTAATATTAAAATAATAATTATAATATAATAATAATAATAATAATAATAATAATAATAATAATAATAATACTATATTATTATTATTATTATCAGTAGTAGTAGTAGTAGTAGTAGTAGTAGTAGTAGTAGTAGTAGTAGTCGCAGTAGTAGTAGTATGATTATTATTATTATTATTATCAACATGAATATGATAGTATCATCACTAGATAAGGGCTTAATACTGGCCGATAATTCACCATTTCATCCATTGCGATCCAGAAAAGTGACGTAACCTACGCACGTGCTTTATTTACATTGGAAGAGGTCAGTGAAACTTTATGAAATGCAAAGGTTTCTATGTGGTTGTATGTGTTTTACAATCCACAATGCCTTTTTCTTTTGGCAAGTTTATAAATTGTCATTAAGAAATTATTTAAAGAGAAAGTTCGAATGCTATTCCACGAAGTCTTTCTTTTAAAAAACCATACCACGGGTGAGGTTTGAACCCGCCGTCAGTCTCAAAACTCCAGACCGTCGCGTTAGCCACTGGGCCAGCTGGGCCAGCTGGGCCTCTGACCGCGGGCTCAAACCCCACCCGTGGTATGGTTTGTTTGCAATCGTGTCATTATGATTTCGTTAGCCAAGTCTTCCTTTTCTCCGAGGCTATGGGTCTTCAGTGCTCTCTCTCTCTCTCTCTCTCTCTCTCTCTCTCTCTCTCTTTTTTTTTTTTTTTTTACTTAGGGTTTGACAAGGTTAAGGATCCCTAGCTTTATTGACAAGCTATTTACAGGTTAAGGATTCCTAACTTTATTGGCAAGCTAAGAGCTGTTACCTACATCAGCTCATTTGAAAGCATTTTTATTGTTATGAGACATACAAGTAGGGAACAGGATGAAGTTGGAGCCATCTGTGGGCCAGCATTTTCATGTGATCAACTGACTATCTAGTTGACATCATTATGCTCTACGAATGTGTTCCATACTCAAGTCATCCTGGGTATATATGAACTCAGATGGAGTGATGTTCTGGAGAAGGGTACAGCCAGAGTGAAGTTGCTGCTTTCTGCCCGTCTTGTGGCATAAAAGCTTGTTTCACGCTGTCCTCGAAGTGGATCCAAGTGTGGTACTTTGACAATATTGGCCTTGTACGTAACAGTAAGGCCACCCATATCCCTCCTATGTTGAAGGCTCTGCTGAAATGACAGGTCTATCCAGGATGGGTCCAGGCGAGAGATGAGACGTCTTGCTCTGTTCTCTACTCTGTCAAGCAGTCGCAGATGAGAGGGAGGGGGGCAGGCAAACCAAGAAAGTGGAGCATACTCAAGGTGTGAGCGTACTTGTGCCTCGTACAGAATCTTACAACCCCTACTGTCAAGCAGATGCGAGATACGGCGAAGTGCTGTAAGCTTCCTGGCTGCCTTGTTTGCAAGATTTACAACATGGTTCTTCATGGTTAGTTTGGAGTCAAATTTCACCCCAAGGATATCAACTTCTTCTCCAGGTGCCAACACCCTTCCATTCATCCTTACTACTGCACCAGCATTACCATCATGGTGCCTAGAGACCATCATCATTTGCGTTTTCTCAGATGCAAATGTTACTTGCCATCTATTTCCCCAAGCTGATATAGTTCTTAGCTGGTGATTGATGTAGCTTAGAGCAGCTGGCATTTCCTCTCTTGGATAAGTGAATGTCAGTGTACAGTCGTCTGCATATGCATGTGATTCTGGGATGAGATGAAGAAGGTCGTTGAAGTAGACGTTCCATAACAATGGTCTCAGCAAGATTCCTTGTGGAACACTTGCCCCAATAGGATGTCTTGCTGATTCCGTTCCATTGAGAACTAAACTTAAAGATCTACCATGAAGGTAATCACTGAAGAGACATAGCGTAGAGCCTGCAATTCTCAGTGCTTGAAGTTTTGCTAAGAGGCCCTGGTGCCACACCCGGTCGAAAGCACCAGCAATGTCCAGTGCTACCACACAGCTGACTTTGGATTCATCCAGTGACTGGTGCCACTTTTTCTCCCTCTCTCCCTCTCTCTCTCTCTCTCTCTCTCTCTCCCTCCCTCTCTCTCTCTCTCTCTCTCTCTCTCTCTCTCTCTCTCTCTCTCTCTCTCTCTCTCTCTCTCTCTCTCTCTCTCTCTCTCTCTCTCTCTCTCTCTCTCTCTCTCTCTCTCTCTCTCTCTCTCTCTCTCTCTCTCTCTCTCTCTCTCTCCTCTCTCTCTCCTCTCTATCCCTTCTCTCAATCTCCCCTTTCTACTATCCCTTCTCTCCTCTTCATTACTTTCTCTGCCATTTTACAGTCTCATCTCACCTTCCGTGCTTCGTTCCTTATTTTCTCACTGCACTCACTCACACATTACCTCTCTATCTTCAATTTCCTCATTTTCATCAGTTTTTCCTCTTTGTCCAAGACCTAGTTCTCTCAAACAATCACAGGGTGATTATTCACACGAAATATGTATACACGAGAAAAGTAGATCTCTCTTGTATATATACGGAGAGTATTACAATACCCATTTAAGAAATTTAAGTAGTCTTGATGTAAAGAGTACACATGAATTGCAACGTTCATGATCCATGTACAGCCGATAGAACTTAAATCCAGCAAATAGACTCAACCAGTATCCACTTTGCCTTTCGTGTAGTTTCACACCATTAAAAAGGTTGTTGATGCAAGTTAACTGGAGCTCTCCCTTCCTTGAAATGAAGCTGGGTACCGCCCATTCCAAGGGAACTCTTTAACTTCTTCAGTCGTAATAATAATAATAATAATAATAATAATAATAATAATAATAATAATAATAATAATAATAATAATAATAATAATGGTAGAGGGTGTGAGTCTACCTAACCCAGCCACTTATCTAACCTCAAACCCCCATCTAACTTTTTCTATCCACGGTGTAACTTTGCGATGAACCTTTTTATCTGAGTTAAGTAGTTAAGTCACAGTTACCGTGGGCCTGTTGTAGTGTTTATCCCAGGTGAAGTATAGCAGCACACTCTTAAGCTCTCAAGGCAAACTAGAATTTTTTTCCACCGCAGTGTGTGTGTACCTTGTGCTGAGTGATGCTGCCTCTCAGTGTGTACGACGTGTTGGGTGAAGCTGCCTCTCGGTGTGTATAGCGTGTTGGGTGATGCTGCCTCTCAGTGTGTATGTCATGTTGGGTGATGCTGCGTCTCAGTGTATATGTCGTGTTGGGTGATGCTGCCTCTCAGTGTGCATGTCGTGTTGGGTGATGCTGCCTCTCAGTGTGTATGTCGTGTTGGGTGATGCTGCCTCTCAGTGTGTATGTCGTGTTGGGTGATGCTGCGTCTCAGTGTGTATGTCGTGTTGGGTGATGCTGCCTCTCAGTGTAGATGTCGTGTTGGGTGATGCTGCCTCTCAGTGTGTATGTCGTGTTGGGTGATGCTGCTTCTCGGTATGTATATCGTGTTGGGTGATGCTGTCTCTCAGTGTGTATGTTGTGCTCAGTAGTGCTACTTTTCAATGTTTATATCGTGCTGGATAATGCTGCTTCTCCTTAGTGTGTATACCTAGTACTGAGTAATACTGCTTCTCAGTGTGTATACCTCCTGAGTTGTGCTCCTTTAACGCAGTGAGTCTGCCTCGCGCTGAGTGGTATTGCGGCAGATGTCAACTTTGCCTGCTGATGAATGCTATATGAATTAAATAAGACTTTCTGGGGCTAGAATTAGAATATATACATGGTTTCATGCGTACATACACGCATACGAATGTACACGCATGCAAGAAGGGATCAACCTCACTTGAACGGAAAATAAATCACGGAGTGGAGAGGACCTGTATATTTCGTTTTTAACCACTTCAACCAGAGGGTCTCTGATTGAAGCCAAAATATACGTGATTTATATTCTTTTCATACGGGATTTACACACGCACACTCACAAATATATCTACCTGTCATCTATCAATCTATTTATGTATATATATATATATATATATATATATATATATATATATATATATATATATATATATATATATATATATATATATATATATATATATATATATATATATATGTATATATATATATATATATATATATATATATATATATATATATATTTAGGATATCAGGTTGAAGGGAGAGAGTATGGAGGAGGTGAATGCATTCAGTTATTTGGGAATGGACGTGTCAGCAGATGAGTCCATAAAAGATAAGTTGAATCATAAAAATGACGAGGGGAAAAAGGTGAGTGGCTCACTGAGGAGCCTGTAGAACAAAGAACTTTATCCATGGAAGCAAAGAAGGGAATGCATGAGAGTATAGTTATACCAGCGCTCTTACATGGGTGTGAAGTATGGGTAGTGAATGTTGCAAGAAGGAGAAGGCTGGAGGCAGTGGAGATGTCGTATCTGAGGACAATGTGTGTTGTGAATATAAGGCAGAGAATTCGTAGTTTGGAAATTAGGAGGAGGTGCGGGATTACCAAAACTATTATCCAGTGGAAGGAAGGCGGGGTAGAGGACGGCTTATGAAAGGTTGCAGGGAGGGGTTAAAGGAGGTTTTGTGTGCGAGGGGCTTGGACTTTCAGTATGCGTGCGTGAGCGTGTTAGATAGGAGCGAATGGAGACAAATGGCTTTTGGGACTTGACGTGCTCTTGGTGTGTGAGCAAGGTAATATTTATGAAGGGATTCAGGTAAACCGGCAGGCCGGACTTGAGCCTTGGAGATGGGAAGTAAAGTGTCTACACTCTGAAGGAGGGGTATTAATGTTGCAGTTTGATAACTGTAGTGTAAGCGCGTCTCTGGTAAGATAGTGATCGAGTGAATGATGGTGAAAGTTTTTCTTTTTCGGGCCACCCTGCCTTGGTGAGAAATGGTACAATATTATTATTTTCTACATTAATAATATATATATATATATATATATATATATATATATATATATATATATATATATATATATATATATATATATATATATATATATATATATATATATATATGTGGCAGATGTTGCAAGTGTATGGTGTAGGAGGTAGGTTACTGAAAGCAGTGAAGAGTTTTTACGAGGATAGTGAGGCTCAAGTTAGAGTATGTAGGAAAGAGGGAAATTATTTCCCAGTAAAAGTAGGCCTTATACAAGGATGTGTGATGTCACCGTGGTTGTTTAATATATTTATAGATGGGGTTGTAAGAGAAGTAAATGCGAGGGTCTTGGCAAGAGGCGTGGAGTTAAAAGATAAAGAATCACACACAAAGTGGGAGTTGTCACAGCTGCTCTTTGCTGATGACACTGTGCTCTTGGGAGATTCTGAAGAGAAGTTGCAGAGATTGGTGGATGAATTTGGTAAGGTGTGCAAAAGAAGAAAATTGAAGGTGAATACAGGAAAGAGTAAGGTTATGAGGATAACAAAAATATTAGGTGATGATATATTAAATATCAGATTGGAGGGAGAGAGTATGGAGGAGGTGAATGTATTCAGATATTTGGGAGTGGACGTGTCAGCGGATGGGTCTATGAAAGATGAGGTGAATCATAGAATTGATGAGGGGAAAAGAGTGAGTGGTGCACTTAGGAGTCTGTGGAGACAAAGAACTTTGTCCTTGGAGGCAAAGAGGGGAATGTATGAGAGTATAGTTTTACCAACGCTCTTATATGGGTGTGAAGCATGGGTGATGATTGTTGTAGCGAGGAGAAGGCTGGAGGCAGTGGAGATGTCATGTGTGAGGGCAATGTGTGGTGTGAATATAATGCAGAGAATTCGTAGTTTGGAAGTTAGGAGGAGGTGCGGGATTACCAAAACTGTTGTCCAGAGGGCTGACGAAGGGTTGTTGAGGTGGTTCGGACATGTAGAGAGAATGGAGCGAAACAGAATGACTTCAAGAGTGTATCAGTCTGTAGTGGAAGGAAGGCTGGGTAGGGGTCGGCCTAGGAAAGGTTGGAGAGAGGGGGAAAAGGAGGTTTTGTGTGCGAGGGGCTTGGAGTTCCAGCAGGCATGCGTGAGTGTGTTTGATAGGAGTGAATGGAGACAAATGGTTTTTAATACTTGACGTGCTGTTGGAGTGTGAGCAAGGTAATATTTATGAAGGGATTCAGGTAAACCGGCAGGCCGGACTTGAGCCTTGGAGATGGGAAGTAAAGTGTCTGCACTCTGAAGGAGGGGTATTAATGTTGAAGTTTGATAACTGTAGTGTAAGCGCGTCTCTGGTAAGATAGTGATCGAGTGAATGATGGTGAAAGTTTTTCTTTTTCGGGCCACCCTGCCTTGGTGAGAAATGGTACAATATTATTATTTTCTACATTAATAATATATATATATATATATATATATATATATATATATATATATATATATATATATATATATATATATATATATATATATATATATATATATATATATATATATATATATATATATATATATATATATATATATATATATATATATATATATATTCATATATATATATATACATATATATATATATGTACATATATATGTATATGTGGCAGATGTTGCAAGTGTATGGTGTAGGAGGTAGGTTACTGAAAGCAGTGAAGAGTTTTTACGAGGATAGTGAGGCTCAAGTTAGAGTATGTAGGAAAGAGGGAAATTATTTCCCAGTAAAAGTAGGCCTTATACAAGGATGTGTGATGTCACCGTGGTTGTTTAATATATTTATAGATGGGGTTGTAAGAGAAGTAAATGCGAGGGTCTTGGCAAGAGGCGTGGAGTTAAAAGATAAAGAATCACACACAAAGTGGGAGTTGTCACAGCTGCTCTTTGCTGATGACACTGTGCTCTTGGGAGATTCTGAAGAGAAGTTGCAGAGATTGGTGGATGAATTTGGTAAGGTGTGCAAAAGAAGAAAATTGAAGGTGAATACAGGAAAGAGTAAGGTTATGAGGATAACAAAAATATTAGGTGATGATATATTAAATATCAGATTGGAGGGAGAGAGTATGGAGGAGGTGAATGTATTCAGATATTTGGGAGTGGACGTGTCAGCGGATGGGTCTATGAAAGATGAGGTGAATCATAGAATTGATGAGGGGAAAAGAGTGAGTGGTGCACTTAGGAGTCTGTGGAGACAAAGAACTTTGTCCTTGGAGGCAAAGAGGGGAATGTATGAGAGTATAGTTTTACCAACGCTCTTATATGGGTGTGAAGCATGGGTGATGATTGTTGTAGCGAGGAGAAGGCTGGAGGCAGTGGAGATGTCATGTCTGAGGGAAATGTGTGGTGTGAATATAATGCAGAGAATTCGTAGTTTGGAAGTTAGGAGGAGGTGCGGGATTACCAAAACTGTTGTCCAGAGGGCTGAGGAAGGGTTGTTGAGGTGGTTCGGACATGTAGAGAGAATGGAGCGAAACAGAATGACTTCAAGAGTGTATCAGTCTGTAGTGGAAGGAAGGCGGGGTAGGGGTCGGCCTAGGAAAGGTTGGAGAGAGGGGGTAAAGGAGGTTTTGTGTGCGAGGGGCTTGGAGTTCCAGCAGGCATGCGTGAGTGTGTTTGATAGGAGTGAATGGAGACAAATGGTTTTTAATACTTGACATGCTGTTGGAGTGTGAGCAAAGTAACATTTATGAAGGGGTTCAGGGAAACCGGCAGGCCGGACTTGAGTCCTGGAGATGGGAAGTACAGTGCCTGCACTCTGAAGGAGGGGTGTTAATGTTGCAGTTTAAAAACTGAAGTGTAAAGCACCCTTATGGCAAGACAGTGATGGAGTGAATGATGGTGAAAGTTTTTCTTTTTCGGGCCACCCTGCCTTGGTGGGAATCGGCCAGTGTGATAATATATATATATATATATATATATATATATATATATATATATATATATATATATATATATATATATATATATATATATATATATATATATATATATATATATAATATATGCATAATATAAAAAGTAGAATTTATGTTCTTCCATATTATATAAGAAGCAGCAGGAAAGGCTTGGTTTATCTCTCAAGATCGGTTTAACAAAATCAACGTTTCAGTGATCATGAACAATTATCAGGATTTGTAAAAATTCATATTAAAAATCAAGGAGAAGGTTAGTTTTACATACAGAATAATTTATAATACTGTATAAATCTCCTACCAAGGAGGTTAAGTTATCTCAGGTGGAAGTAAGTAGGTACTGCCTACTTGTATTCACTCTACCTCAGGTGGAAGCAAGTAGGTACTGACTGCTTGTATTCACTGTACCTCAGGTGGAAGCAAGTAGGTACTGGCTACTTATATTCACTCTACCTCTGGTGGAAGCAAGTAGGTACTGACTACATGTATTCACTCTGCCTCAGGTGGAAGCAAGCAGGTGCTGACTACATGTATTTACTGTACCCCAGGTGAAGGCAAGCAGGTGCCGACTACATGCATTCACTGTACCTCAGGTGGAGGCAAGCAGGTACTGACTACATGCATTCACTGTACCTCAGGTGGAGGCAAGCAGGTATTGACTACATGCATTCACTGTACCTCAGGTGGAGGCAAGCAGGTATTGACTACATATATCCACTGTACCTCAGGCGGAAGCATAGGTACTTACTACATGCATTTACTGTACCTCAGGCGGAAGCAACTAGGTACTGACTACATACATTCACTGTACCTCAGGTGGAAGAAAGCAGGTATTGACTTAACTATTTCAACTAAAAAGCTCCAACTGCTGTCACTTTGTCATTAAATCCAGAGTTAAACTGTCTAGTGCACAGACTAAGGAACTATCTTTACTCACTCGTTGCAAATAAATGAAACAAAAATGTGAAATAACTTGCCAGAAGAACATTTCATTTTAATTTGATGAATTCAAAGAAAATCTGAAAAGTTCTGTGTGTTTTATTAGTCCAATCAGATCGCACCAGGTATTTCCCAATATATTTTTACTGTAATTCCTGCAACTACCAGTAACTTTTTGCAACGTTATATATTGCACTGTATTCTTTCATATTTAATTGTAATCTCATTTTCATCCATTATAACATTATTTTCTTTATTTTGCTTTTAAGTTCTTTTAAAATTTATTATGAATTTTGAATCTCTTACTAAATGTTTAAATTTCATGAAGATTTGTCTTATTATATACCGTATTTTTTTTTATATTTAGTATGCACACACACACACACACACACACACACACACACACACACACACCCTGTGGGCACCTGTGACGAGCGGGGTCCCACAGGGGTCGGTCCTAGGACCAGTGCTATTTTTGGAATATGTGAACGACATGATGGAAGGGTTAGATTCAGAAGTGTCCCTGTTTGCAGATGATGTGAAGTTAATGAGGAGAATTAAATCAGATCAGGATCAGGTAGGACTTCAAAGAGACCTGGACAGACTGGACACCTGGTCCAGCAACTGGCTTCTCGAATTTAACCCCGCCAAATGCAAAGTCATGAAGATCGGGGAAGGGCACAGAAGATCGCAGACGGAGTATAGGCTAGGTGGCCAAAGACTGCAAACCTCGCTCAAGGAGAAAGATCTTGGAGTGAGTATAACACAGAGCATGTCTCCGGAAGCACACATCAACCAGGTAACTGCTGCAGCATATGGGCGCCTGGCAAACCTGAGAACAGCGTTCCGATACCTTAATAAGGAATCGTTCAAGACAATGTACACCGTGTACGTCAGGCCCATACTGGAATACGCATCACCTGTTTGGAACCCGCACTTGATCAAGCACGTCAAGAAATTAGAGAAGGTGCAAAGGTTTGCGACAAGGTTAGTTCCAGAGCTAAGGGGAATGTCCTATGATGAAAGGATAAGGGAAATCGGCCTGACGACACTGGAGGACAGGAGGGTCAGGGGAGACATGATAACGACATATAAAATACTGCGCGGAATAGACAAGGTGGACAAAGACAGGATGCTCCAGAGAGGGGACACAGAAACAAGAGGTCAGTCACAATTGGAAGTTGAAGACACAGATGAGTCAAAGGGATGTTAGGAAGTATTTCTTCAGTCATAGAGTTGTCAGGCAGTGGAATAGCCTAGAAAGTGACATAGTGGAGGCGGGAACCATACATAGTTTTAAGACGAGGTTTGATAAAGCTCATGGAGCAGGGAGAGAGAGGACCAAGTAGCAACCAGTGAAGAGGCGGGGCCAGGAGCAAAGACTCGGCCCCTGCAACCACAAATTGGTGAGCACAAATAGGTGAGTACACACACACACTAGGAAAGGCAAGGAACGCTAGAAAAATCTAGAAGAGTCATGGTAAGCCATGACTCCATACCAGTCGTCTTTTATTTGTGTACTTCAAACCATACCTAAAGAATATATGGGAAAGGCAAGAAAGCCAGAGTAGAGTTATCTAGGGTCATCTGGGATCAACTAGGGTTATCTGGGGTCATTTAGGGTCATCTTGGGACATCTAAGGGCATCTAAGGTCATCTAGGATCATCTGGGGTTATCTAGGGTCATCTTGGGACATCTAGAGGCATCTGGGGTTATCTAGGGTCATCTTGAGACATCTAGAGGCATCTGGAGCCATCTGGGGTCATCTGGGGTTATCTAGGGCCATCTTGGGACATATAGGGGCATCTGGGGTTATCTAGGGCCATCTTGGGACATCTAGGGTCATCTGGGGTCATCTAGGGTCATCTGGGGTTATGTAGGGTCATCTTGGGACATCTAGGGACATCTGGGGTCATCTAGGGTCATCTTGTATCATCTGGGGTCATCTAGAGTCATCTGGATACATCTAGGGTCATCTGGGGACATCTAGAGTCATTTGGGATCATCTAGGGTCATCTAACTCAACTGGGGTCATCTAGGTCATCTGGCTAGTGTAGGGTCATCCAGGGTCATCTCGAATTCCTCGAAAAAAAAACGAAGAGAAGGGATAACACAGCAGATCACTGGCAATGTTAGTCAATCAACAAAATGCCGCAAGAAAGGCGAAGAAAGAAAGGCTAAGAGACGAAGAGGAACGCAAGAGAAAGACTAAGAAGGCTAGGAAAGTTAGAGAATTCCAGCATATACGATTCCTCTGGTTCCAAGACCAACCTAGCTGCTCAGTCTGCATGTGATGCCTCGGTGATAATCGCTCTTTATGGAGTTTCATGTATGGAGGAATAGTTGCGTCTTTCGCCATCAGGTGAAGCTGGAGAGAGTAAAGCAGATTCGAAGAGGAAAGAACGACGTGGAGACGGATGGAATAAAGGAATTAGATGAGGAGTGAAAGAGAGAGAGAGAGAGAGAGAGAGAGAGAGAGAGAGAGAGAGAGAGAGAGAGAGAGAGAGAGAGAGAGAGAGAGAGAGAGAGAGAATTGATAGACGCACCCCCAGTGAATCATCCTAAACAGACTCATCAGGCTGTAACTAGTCATAGCACAGGATCTCCAGCAGCGGAGAGAGAGAGAGAGAGAGACAGACAGACAGACAAACAGACAGAGAGAGATCGGTAGCCTTAACCATTATGTACAAGGTCAATGTTCTCAAGGTTTCCTACCTGGCCCAGCTCCATGGACAGCCTGAAGACTGCTATTATACAAGACGGTCAGATATCAGTTCCTCTACGGTCGGCACTGTTCTCAAGGACACCATGCCATCAAATGCATCACAAATGAGTCATTGGCAAAAAAAAAAAAAGGTAAGTGAACTGCTGTTGACTGGAGCAACAAGCCGACAAGTGAGAATAAAGGACGCGTAATAAAGGTAAAGGGCTTAATTAAGTCTGAAATAAAGGTGTGCACTGCGTTACATGTTTTCTATACCCAACAGTGATTATGCCAGTTTTGATTCAAAAGTTATATTCTAGCTTCCATCAGGAAATTTGTCTGCCGTATAATAGTTATTTCAGCATGGTCTCCTAGAATATAATCTTGTGAACGCTGGAGTTACTTTTAACAGCAAGCTGGGGAAAAAATAGGATCAGATGCAGGATAACACCTATAATGCAACGTCCTCTTATCTTCCTCGTAACAATGAGGTGATATGAAACAACAGCTCTGACCTGCCAAAATGATGAAAGAACTCATTAACTCTTGACGAATTCTGTCATTACCAATAAAAACAAAACATTTCCAAGATTTCAAGGGTCAAAATATATGCGGAATGTTCGCTTCAGTATCAGTATGTAAGGTTTTGTACGTCTCTATGCCTCTCTTCCAGCTATTTCTCTTTTACCCTCATTCTGTTCCTCTACCCATCCACCACATCTGCCCATATGCCTCTCTCTCCCTTCTTGCCTCTCTTCATACCTACATTCCGCTTTCTCTTCCACCCAACCTTGTCACTTCCGTCTCCACAAATCACTCATGACATAGAGAAAAATCTGAGTATAGAGTTGGGTGTGAGTGAGAAGAAGAGTTTATGTAAATGTGAGGAACCACTCTAAACATCAAATTCCAATAAATCTGGCTTTAGAGACACCGTCACTGCAGGAGACTGACTGGTCCAGTTGTCAGCGATAAGAGAAATAACTGATCGGAGGGACTGAGGAGACTGTATGAAAGCAGACGAATGATGAAAAAATTATGTGGAGGATATATTTCAGACAGATGTAAAGAGAGAGTAGGAGAGAGACTGTATATATATATATATATATATATATATATATATAATATATTATACCATATATATATATATATATATATATATATATATATATATATATACCAAGGTATATATATATTATATATATATATATATATATATATATATATATATATTTTATATATATATATATATTTTATATATATGTGTGTGTGTGTGTGTGTGTGTGTGTGTGTGTGTGTGTGTGTGTGTGTGCGTGTGTGTGTGTGTGCGTGTGTGAGAGAGAGAGAGTCTGCGTGTGTTTGTATGTCTGTGTCTGTGTGTCTGTGTCTGTGTGTCTATGTGCTTATCTATATATTTATATGTGGCTGCAGGAGTCTTAGATCTTGACCCAATCCTCTGAATTTGCCATTTGTCAGATTCCCTCGATCCTAGCCCGGTTGGGCCATGTCATACCTGCTTTCCAATGTATGTGACACTTGCCTTTACTCCGTCTTAGGCCAGGTCATTTTTTCTGATCACTTGAGAATGAAGATGTATTCTTCCTGTCATCCCTATGGCTTATATATATTTTTAAGTTTCTGCTGTGCACCACTGCACTTGTTTTCTGCCTCTCAAGTAGTCTATCTCTGTCTTCCCAATTAATTCCTTTTGAGTATTTTGTATGTTGTTATCACATCTCCTGAGAGAGAGAGAGAGAGAGAGAGAGACAGAGATCTTTCAGCACTGCCTAGTACAGTGTAAATGGCCCTCTCTATGGAAAGAGGCAAATGTAGTCCCTGTTCACAAAAAGAAGAGCAGAGCAGAAATCAACAGCTACAGACCAGTGTCACTCCTGTCAATCACTTGAGACAATAATCTCAAGACAAATGACAGAGTTTTTTGACTACCACTCACTACTTTGTGATCGTCAATGTGGCTTCAGGAAAGGTTACTCTGCTGCTGATCTGTTGTTAAACCTCTCCACTAAGTGGCACCAGTCACTGGATGAATCCAAAGTCAGCTGTGTGGTAGCACTGGACATTGCTGGCGCTTTCGACCGGGTGTGGCACCAGAGCCTCTTAGCAAAACTTCAAGCACTGGGAATTGCAGGCTCTACGCTATGTCTCCTCAGTGATTACCTTCATGGTAGATCTCTAAGTGTAGTTCTCAATGAAACAGAATCAGCAAGACATCCTACTGGGGCAAGTGTTCCACAAGGAAGCGTACTGGGACCATTGTTATGGAATGTCTACTTCAACGACCTTCTTCATCTCATCCCAGAATCACATGCATATGCAGACGACTGTACACTGACATTCACTTATCCAAGAGAAGAAATGCCAGCTGCTCTAAGCTACATTAATCACCAGCTGAGAGCTATATCAGCTTGGGGAAATAGATGGCAAGTAACATTTGCACCTGAGAAAACGCAAATAATGATCGTCTCTAGGCACCATGGTGGTAATGCTGGTGCAGTAGTAAGGATGAATGGAAGGGTGTTGGCACCTGGAGAAGAAGTTGATATCCTTGGAGTGAAATTTGACTCCAAACTAACCATGAAGAACCATGTTGTAAATCTTGCAAACAAGACAGCCAGGAAGCTTACAGCACTTCGCCGTATCTCGCATCTGCTTGACAGTAGGGGTTGCAAGATTCTGTACGAGGCACAAGTACACTCACACCTTGAGTATGCTCCACTTTCTTGGTTTGCCTGCCACCTCTCCCTCTCATCTGCGACTGATTGACAGAGTAGAGAACAGAGCAAGACGTCTCATCTCTCGCCTGGACCCATCCTGGATAGACCTGTCATTTCAGCAGAGCCTTCAACACAGGAGGGATGTGGGGTGGCCTTACTGTTATGTACAAGGCCAATATTGTCAAAGTACCACACTTGGATCCACTTCGAGGACAGCGAGAAACAAGCTTTTATGCCACAAGACGGGCAGAAAGCAGCAACTTCACTCTGGCTGTACCCTTCTCCAGAGCATCACTCCATCTGAGATCATATATACGCAGGATGACTCGAGTATGGAACACATTCGTACAGCATAATGATGTCAATGAGATAAAGTCAGTTGATCACATGAAAATGCTGGCCCACAGATGGCTCCAACTTCATCCTGTTCCCTACTTGTATGTCCCATAACAATAAAAATGCTTTCAAATGAGCTGATGTAGGTAACAGCTCTTAGTTTGTCAATAAAGTTAGGAATATTTAACCTGTAAATAGCTTGTCAATAAAGCTAGGGATCCTTAACCTAACCTTGTCAAACTCTGTGTAAAAAAAAAAAAATAGAAAAAGAGATTTGTTCCTGAGAAAACACAAATGATGATGGTTTCTAGGCACCATGATGGTAATGCTGAAGCAGTGGTAAATATGAATGGAAGAGTGTTGGTACCTGTGGGATGAAGTTGATATCCTTGGGGTGAAATTCGACTCCAAACTGACCATGAAGAACCATGTTGTAAACCTGGAAAACAAGGCGGCCAGGAAGCTAACTGCACTTCCATGTATCTCGTATCTGCTTTACAGTAGACCAGGGATTCTCAACTTTTCCTCCATCATTAACCCCCTCGGCTTGATGTATTTCTCCATTTACCCCCTTACTTCCATACAGAAAAATTTATCGCCATAATAAAGGGACAGAAAAACAAGGCCAGAAAAAATAAATTACTCAGGCTTTGCACAAAAATAGCAATATACATTCGTATCACCAAAAATAAAATAAAAATCAAACATTCTTTTCTAAAGAAATAATTATACAGTCCACTTTTATCACAAAAATAAAACCAAACAGAAACACCAGCAACATTATCAGTGGAAACACTGCTGATTCATTGAGTTAATCAGTTTGTTTATGTGAGGAACTGTTGATGACAATGTTACTCTCATATCGCATCGGCTACTAAACTTGAGAACCCTGATTCACATAAGTATGTCGTGACAAAAGGAACAAGCACTTGGAAGGCACGCTGAATAAGGTGTGGAAATGAATCTGCGAGTTTTACCCAAAAATGAGCAACCTTTTCAAATTCTTCTCTAAGAGTAGCTCAGGATTGAAGATCAATCGGCTCCTTTATTGCTGGGTCATCACCTCTCATTTCTGACAGTTCGGTGGCAAAAGGTTTTATTATCCATCTCTCTGTTGGAATCATGTCTTGAAAAGTAGCCAGTGAAGTGATTCTTCGAGATTTGCAGATGTTCTGTGATGCCTTCATTTGTCTAAGGTGACACAAAAGATCTTTCACTAATGACCTCATCCAAGTTTGGAAAATTTGCAAAGTTACTTTGGTGAACTCTCTGTGCCCATAAGTTCAGCTTATGGACTTATTCAGTTATCTCGTACATCAAATATTTACCCCTTGCCATGTAATTTTTTACCTCCAAGGGGTAAATTTACCCCTGGTTGAGAATCACTGTAGTAGAGGTTGCGAGATTTTGTAAGAATCACAAGTACGCTCACACCTTGAGTGTGCTCCACTTTCTTGGATTGCCTGTCCCCTATCTCATCTATGACTTCTTGACAGAATAGAGAACAGAGCGAGACGTCTCATCTCTTGCCTGGACCCAGCCTGGATCTGTCATTTCAGCAGAGCCGTCAACACAGGAGAGATGTGGGCGGCCTTACTGTTATGTATAAGGCCAACAGTGTCAAAGTACCACACTTGGCTCCACTCCGAGGACAGAGAGAAGCGAGCTTCTGTACCACAAGACGGGCAGCAAGCAGCAACTTCACTCTGACTGTACCTTTCTCCAGGACATCACTGCATCCGAGATCATTTATTCATAGGATGGCTGGAGTCTGGAACATGTTCGTACAGCATAACGATATCAAGAAAGTAAAGTCAGCAGATCAAGTGAAATTGCTGGCTCACAGATGGCTCCAGCTTCATCCTGTTCCCTGCTTGTATGTCTCATAACAATAAAAAATAATGATTTTTTAAATGAGCTGATGTAGGTAACAGCTCTTAGTCTCTTAGTTTGTCAATAAAGTTAGGAGTCCTTAACCTGTCAATAGCTTGTCAATGAAGTTAGAAATCCTTAACATAACCTTGTCAAACCCTGTATGAGAGAGAGAGAGAGAGAGAGAGAGAGAGAGAGAGAGAGAGAGAGAGAGAGAGAGAGAGAGAGAAAGGAGGAGTGAGGTTAGGAAGTAAAGAAAACATAATTGCAACAAGAATGAAGAGAGTAGAAGAAATAGGAAATATGACGATGAATGGGATAAGCAAAATCAAGCGTGTGTGGATGCTGTCACGAAGAATTTTGTCAGGAAATGACACGTTACAAAATTTAACTCTCCCCGATACGAGAATAAATCTGAAATTTTAAATTAAATAAAACAAACAAGATATATAAATCACAAGCGTGAACATCTTCATTTAACTTTTCACAATATAAAAAAATAAAAAATTATATATATATATATATATATATATATATATATATATTTTATTTTTATTTATTATCACACCGGCCGATTCCCACCAAGGCAGGGTGGCCCGAAAAAGAAAAACTTTCACCATCATTCACTCCATCACTGTCTTGCCAGAAGGGTGCTTTACACTACAGTTTTTAAAACTGCAACATTAACACCCCTCCTTCAGAGTGCAGGCACTGTACTTCCCATCTCCAGAACTCAAGTCCGGCCTGCCGGTTTCCCTGAATCCCTTCATAAATGTTACTTTGCTCACACTCCAACAGCACGTCAAGTATTAAAAACCATTTGTCTCCATTCACTCCTATCAAACACGCTCACGCATGCCTGCTGGAAGTCCAAGCCCCTCGCACACAAAACCTCCTTTACCCCCTCCCTCCAACCCTTCCTAGGCCGACCCCTACCCCGCCTTCCTTCCACTACAGACTGATACACTCTTGAAGTCATTCTGTTTCGCTCCATTCTCTCTACATGTCCGAACCACCTCAACAACCCTTCCTCAGCCCTCTGGACAACAGTTTTGGTAATCCCGCACCTCCTCCTAACTTCCAAACTACGAATTCTCTGCATTATATTCACACCACACATTGCCCTCAGACATGACATCTCCACTGCCTCCAGCCTTCTCCTCGCTGCAACATTCATCACCCACGCTTCACACCCATATAAGAGCGTTGGTAAAACTATACTCTCATACATTCCCCTCTTTGCCTCCAAGGACAAAGTTCTTTGTCTCCACAGACTCCTAAGTGCACCACTCACTCTTTTTCCCTCATCAATTCTATGATTCACCTCATCTTTCATAGACCCATCCGCTGACACGTCCACTCCCAAATATCTGAATACGTTCACCTCCTCCATACTCTCTCCCTCCAATCTGATATTCAATCTTTCATCACCTAATCTTTTTGTTATCCTCATAACCTTACTCTTTCCTGTATTCACCTTTAATTTTCTTCTTTTGCACACCCTACCAAATTCATCCACCAATCTCTGCAACTTCTCTTCAGAATCTCCCAAGAGCACAGTGTCATCAGCAAAGAGCAGCTGTGACAACTCCCACTTTGTGTGTGATTCTTTATCTTTTAACTCCACGCCTCTTGCCAAGACCCTCGCATTTACTTCTCTTACAACCCCATCTATAAATATATTAAACAACCACGGTGACATCACACATCCTTGTCTAAGGCCTACTTTTACTGGGAAAAAATTTCCCTCTTTCCTACATACTCTAACTTGAGCCTCACTATCCTCGTAAAAACTCTTCACTGCTTTCAGTAACCTACCTCCTACACCATACACTTGCAACATCTGCCACATTGCCCCCCTATCCACCCTGTCATACGCCTTTTCCAAATCCATAAATGCCACAAAGACCTCTTTAGCCTTATCTAAATACTGTTCACTTATATGTTTCACTGTAAACACCTGGTCCACACACCCCCTACCTTTCCTAAAGCCTCCTTGCTCATCTGCTATCCTATTCTCCGTCTTACTCTTAATTCTTTCAATTATAACTCTACCATACACTTTACCAGGTACACTCAACAGACTTATCCCCCTATAATTTTTGCACTCTCTTTTATCCCCTTTGCCTTTATACAAAGGAACTATGCATGCTCTCTGCCAATCCCTAGGTACCTTACCCTCTTCCATACATTTATTAAATAATTGCACCAACCACTCCAAAACTATATCCCCACCTGCTTTTAACATTTCTATCTTTATCCCATCAATCCCGGCTGCCTTACCCCCTTTCATTTTACCTACTGCCTCACGAACTTCCCCCACACTCACAACTGGCTCTTCCTCACTCCTACAAGATGTTATTCCTCCTTGCCCTATACACGAAATCACAGCTTCCCTATCTTCATCAACATTTAACAATTCCTCAAAATATTCCTTCCATCTTCCCAATACCTCTAACTCTCCATTTAATAACTCTCCTCTCCTATTTTTAACTGACAAATCAATATATATATATATATATATATATATATATATATATATATATATATATATATATATATTATGGAGGTGTCGCGATGGACGTATCTTGAGGCGTTAGATTCCGCTCAACTTCTGACGCTCATGAAAAGAGAGATGGGCTAGTCTAATAACCTGTATCCAAATGGTATCGAAGTCAACTATACGTAGGTATTATGAAACTTTTCATCAGATAAGTAGTTGAAGTGCACAGAAAATTTAAATAGGAACATCCATAGGTGAAACTTCATGTGACGACGACTGCATCAACTAGTCATGTTTGATGTGTGTCTGCTGCCTCGTGAACCAGTCAGGTGTATGAGAAAGCAGGAATAAATGAACCCGTTTATAAGCTTAACAAATAAGAAGTTGCAGAAGGACGAGTATAGAGAGCAACAACTAAGTAAAGAATTATGTTAAACCAACGTTAAGTCAATATTGCTCACAATGTAAAAAAAAAAATTATTCAAAGTTAACAGTAAAATGTAGTTAGCAGGACTTACTAATTCAGGTAACAGTCGGGGCCATGAGGGACGTTCAGAGAGAATCGGTTCCTTCTCCTAGCTTCTCGAGTAGAATTAAAATGGAAACAGTGAAGAAAAAGTCTACGAAAACCAGCTAGAAACACATTCCACGAGTTTCTCTAACCCACAAGTGGAGTTACCAAGCGAAGTAAAAATTATTGAACTTGATAATCCCACCAGCAAACTACCATGCCGTCAGTCACTCTTTAAATTAATAAATTTTAGGATTATCTATGACTTTGCCCTTACTAACGTTTCGCTCTATTTGATACTGTGGCTGCACCGAGTATGTTACATTTTATTCGATGTTTGGCACACACCCGTTGTGTCATGCCCTTTCTACCAGTGAACTAGCAGTTCAGAGTGTAGCAGTACTGGGGCCCTACTAGCAGCCAGCGAATTCTGCAAAGTGACGTGTTCAACGCACCGAGAAGTACTGCTAGACTTCCACCTTCTCTAGTCATGTCCCCTGTTCTTACAAAGGCTCTTACTTGTCTCATTCCAAACTTGTTATTTTCTCCCTGTACATACTGAGAGGGAAAACTCGGGTAAAGAATCTATTCCTCCTTGTTTGCATTTGTCTTATCTTGCCCTGTTAAGTTTGTTTGCTTGCTGACTTATTTATGACAGGGTTTTACAGGCCATTAGACTAATACACGTGTTCGTAATAAATACCTAATAAAAGCTTAACCTGCAACCAGCATCGTTTCCTTACTATTGTTAGAAGCACACAGTTGGGATTCAGAAAGCGCTGTCTTTTCCTTACATCCATGTACTTAGAACTGTTGGGCTGATTAATGTTACCCTAGATTACTGCACGGATGTGCTGACTAGCTGGTATTGCCTCTCACCTTTATCTGACAAAAAGTAAATGATTCCTTGTGGAAGAAGACATAGCTAGACTTGATTTACAAAGGGAAGAACTGGTGGCTATCTGATAACTACAGTCCATCGTCATTGTTCTCACTGTTTAGTAAAATTCATAACAATAAAGACACACAGCAGTCAAGCTGGATTTTCCAGCAACTCGCTGAAATGTATCTGTCAGTTTAGTTTCAGAACTGATCGCTCAGAGCTTCTCTCTGGTTCTGGATCTACTGTAGGTCACCAGACGTAAGATGAATCTCTCCACTACGTGGTTCTAGTCGCTGAATAAACCCCTGCCATATTGCACCAGGAACCGAATGGTGTTGCCTCTGCGGCAACAGACACTGGGTGAACGCTTCCATTATGTGGCACCAGACAGTGGACGAACCTTTCCTCCACGTGGCCCCAGACAATGGCCATTCCTTGAAAACCCTCAGCTTGCTGCCAGTCGCGAATGGCTAGAGGAAGCAGCAAATAAACATGCTAAGAAAAGGATTCAGATCAGAAATAATTTACAGAGCTTCCTTGGGAGGTTCCTCGATGCCGGTGAGGGGAGGAGGTTTCAGACTTAAGGAATTAGACCTGCTCTTCCTCTTCCTTGAATCGAACCTGATTGCCTCTCATTTCCCCAGACGCTGAATAATCTCAACAAGTTTAGCGCTCCCACCTAAACATTATAATAGAAGAGAATGACGATCGATGTGATTCACGACTAAATACATACTCATTAGAGTAGCCAGGTATAAATATAAAAATCAGGGAGAAAAGAATTAATGCACAGTTCACGTGAATTCCATCAAATAACTCCTACATGATAAAGCTGCTAAATCA